>NW_024070206.1:43803591-44391681 GCF_014754425.2 Oryx dammah | reverse complement strand
TATATATATATATATATATATACACATGCATATAAAAGACAGACAGAGGACTTCCCAGGTGATGCTGGTGGTAAAGAACCCATCTTGCCAATGCAGGAGATATAAAAGACATGGGTTTGATCTCTGGGTTGGGAAGGTCCCCTGGAGGAGGGTATGGCAACCCACTCTTGTATTCTTGCCTGGAGAATCCCCAGGGACAGAGGAGCCTGGTGGGCTACAGTCCATGAGGTTGCCAAGAGTCGGACACAACTGAACCGATTTAGCACGCACACATGCAGAAGACAGAGGATAAAGCATATACAGCAAAATTAAAGGCTTTATAACTTTTTACATAGGGTTATATGAGGGGAATATCAGTAAAAATGATCAGCTTTACTGTCCTATCATGGTGTCCAGGATGTTTATAATTTCAGAAATATGTGTAGATGGAACACCATGCCTGAAAGAAATCTGAAGAGATTTTATACTTCAGTTTCTCTTTCTTCAACCTGAATACTTGCCAGAGTTCATGGATCTGGCCAGAGGCAGACTGTGAAGTGGAAAAATGGAGTTTATTTCCTGGTTCCCAAGACAGCATTCTTTTCTTTGTACTGAACAGAGATTTTTACCTTTGACTACAGAATTGTTAAGACCTCAGGTGCCCACATAAAAAAGGAATGCTCTGCATTGTTCTTCTATAACATTTTGGTCTACAGTAAGTTTGATCATGCTTTCAGTTATGACAACTGACTAGCAAACAAGCTCCTGAGGGAATAGGCTATGGACTAGATATCTGGATAATAAGAATTCTAGGAAAAAGGGGGAGGGCACACTTATTTTGCTTCTATTCTAAATGTAAGGTGAACAAACTGGTCAGTGAAGTTCTGTGCTTTAATATGGCACATGACTATGGTGTGTGAGTTAATTTGCATGCGTGTGTCCTTTCCGATCAAAATAGAAGAACAAAGCACTGCAACTACTTCTTTTATTTATATGCATGTCACAGAAATCCACTTAATCTTAAATGTCCTTTGAGGACAGATTTTATAATGGTTGCATCCTACATCCAACTATATGTAAGAAAACCAAGCTACTGGTTTGGACCAGACTGGTACACAATTGTCTAAGTTTAAATGCTTTCATCTCTCCTATAGCTTTATTCTTCAAGGTACTTTACTCCATCCTTGTGAGGGTGCTTATGGATAAAAAGCAAACTAATTTACCTTTTTTTTTCATTTTGACCAAAGTACTCAAAGACCAGATAAGGACTGAGTGAAGTATGCACCTGGGATAACAGTCTTTACTGTCTAAGAAACAAGCATAAATGAAGAAATACCACATGAAGCTGTGGTTCTAGTTTAAGTCAGTTCAAACCATAAATGTGCATCAGACAGGAAAATCAAAAGAAGAAAAGATTTCCAGAAAAGCTCCAGCCTGGCTAGTTCAGACTTGTGATGTTAATCACAAATCTCTAACTTCTTTGATCAAACTAATTACTTAGTATCTCTGCTCCCCATGCTAAATGAAGGAAGCAACCCAATCCTGTATACTGCAGAACTGTGTCCCCTTCTTAAATAAAGTGGCAGGTCCTTTTAAAGCTGAACCTTGGTTCTGGGAAATCCCCACTGGGCAATTTACATGCCATCTCCTGTCCAAAACCCTGATGGCTTTCTGTTGCAGAGCTTCCTTCATCAATGCCTGACTCCTTCCTAAAGATCCAAATTCAGTTCCTAGTCCTCTACTCATTAGCCAAGGACAATGCATGACTTAATAGAGTCATTCTAAACATTACATAAATAAAAGCAAAAAAGAGCACAAAAGAGCCAAATAACGGGGACAGGGAAGCTGCTTGTAGTGGAATTATTTTCCATTTACATATCTGCTACCACTTTTCATTCCATGTTCCTATTTGTCCCATTTGTCCCATTCCAACTGGGGTGATGCACTCTTCCTGTCACTTGTCTTTTTGCTCTTCCAAGAATATGTCCAGAGGTCCTTTCCATACAAATTAATTTATAGCAACTCCTTAAGGAGAAATTATCTTGGGAGACAGAAATTATCAACAGATCTAGGACCCTAGAAATTTAAAAAATTTCAAATCTATTGCTTTATGATATTTAAAAAGGCATGGCATTTCATAATTAACTTTCATTACTCTATTGTGATAACAAAGCCATTTTGAATAAGAATATGCTTTTAAATTGTTGAACATAAAACACAAAAGAGATTTAGTTGTGGTCAGGTTAGTTGTTTCTTGGAATATACCAAATGAATTCTATTGATCTTCTTCCTTCATCATCATAGAATCTCTTCAAGCATTTGTGGACTAATGGCAATCAAGTGGTCCTTAACCTCAACAGAGAAATTCTATTTCAGTGCCATTTCAAACCACTAACTCCTCCCAAACGTCTCCCCTAACTGATGGAGGGACAAGCTCCCTCAGGTTTTGTTGCATCCCTTTTCCCTTTCAGACACAAAGGACTATTTTTCCAGGAGCCAACAAGAGGCATGACCAAAGAGAGAAATATATTTGCAGTGCTACAGGGAATCTGCTGACTTTCCAACCTAAAGAAGGTTGAGGCTTAGAAATTGTAATAAAGCTGTCAGGGAAAATATTGAAGGCACCCCTGGCCTCTCTTTCTTGAATCAGTTAGTCTTTATATAAAGGTCAAAGTTCTGGGACACTGAGCAGTTAAGAAGATGGGCTTTTGTAGGGTACTGTGTTGGGGCAGGTATGGATAAGGTGGCTTCCTGGTGGCCTTGGAATTGTCCTGAGCAGATGACTGCTTGCTCTGTCTGTCCAAAGCTTGCTTTCTTGCAAAGAATACAAGCCAATCCTATACTTCCTCAAGAGTGCAGCTTGAAGTGAATATGTTAGCTCTTCACCCGCCTTTGTCACTGCTCCTCGTGAGGTTTCCTCTCCCTGGCAGAGTTCTGTGACTGAGTTGCCTTTATTTCTTGGCAGCAGTCAGTGTGTTTCTCTGCAGCTCAGCAGAAGGGCATACCTGCTGCTTCCCAACTTTTGAACTGGAAACCAGAATTTGACTGAGGTCCTGGGGCAAGCTCTGCCCTCTGTGGGTCCCTGGGAGGATGACAGAGCTCGAGATGACACTGATGATACACATGGAAGTGTTAGCATGAAGCTGAGCCTTCATGGCCCAGGGAGTCAAGGCACCACACTTGAGGTTTACAGCCTATGCAGGCATTGGTATTGCAGTAATGAGACTAGAATATGGTGATGGTGAAAATACAGCAAGGTCTTGCTGAAGTGTATTCTCCTACAGCTTGTTAATTAGGAGTGGGAAAAACACTCTGAAATGCTTGGGTTCACAGACCTGCAACTATTAACCTTAACTTTATAATATGCCAGGCAACAGAATGAGATATAAAAACTCTAGGGAAAAAAAATGTCATTTGAATGAACTTCTAAATTTCAAAAACAATACACACAGTATTTGAAATTTTACCCTTAATTTTGTATTTAGTGGACAATATTGATGTGCTTCTTAATCCATGCTTTCTCTGTGACTTCAGATAAATGCTCCATGAGAACAAGGACAGTGGCTGGTTTTTCACTTTCTGTGGCTTAAAACTGAATTCAGAGACAGCAACCAGAAAAGAGGAGAGAGGAAGAGCAGGTGAGCAGGGTAGCTCTCTAGGCCACTGGAGCTGCTTTGTAAGAAACTGATTTGTTTGTCTGCTTCCATCCAAACAGAAAAGTATATACCAAATTTACTCTTTCTAAGAGCAGCCTAGAGCATAGAAGGGGCTCCGTCGATTCATAGTCATTGAATAAATAGATAAGAAGTAAAAATGACCCTTTTTGTTAATAGGAGGACAAATGATGACTAAACTAAGCCAGCCTCTCCCAGTCAACAGAGAAACTGGTTCTCAGCAACATTTTAAATTCCATGACTTAAGGGAGATTATTTGTCCAGATTTCTGTTTCTGTGCTCCCCTTTCTTAATCGTTATCTGTTTTCTTTTAGTTACTTAAGAGCTTTACCTGTTTCTTCTCATCTATTATCAAAGTCTGTTCACTTACAAAGCTCTGAAATCAGTCTCAGACACCTACTGGGAATGGAAGTCACTTTGTTTCTTCTTATATGGTTATTTCTGTATTTTAGTCTTAGATTTTCCTCCATGCTTTCCTATCTCCCTACAGGATACTTGGTCTCAAGTTGCACTGGCCTGCAGTCTCTATCACTGGGCAGTTCTTGGAGTTATCTTAGCAAAGTCAAATTGTATATTAAAATCAATGAGAAGATCATGACTTACTGCTGATTTCCTCTCTGAATCTTTTTGTAGGTAATCAGAGTCAGATGTCCCAATGAAAACTAAGGATCTCTTAGAAACCACATTGTTTCTTAACCCAAACTCCCTTCTTACCTCTTAACTTCCTAGTCCTGTGGATAGCATTTTTATACAAAAAAAAAAAAAAAAGAAAAAAAAAAAAACACAAAAACCATACAGATTTTTAAAACTCCAAACACTATCTATAATCAACCAGGTCCTCAAATAATATCCAATTCATCAGAGCAATCTTTTGATTCCAAAACCAAAATCTGTTTCAAATCTTTTCACTTTTCTTAACCCTTATCATCCCTCTAGGCCAAGCCACCAACATATCTTAGATGAATTCTGTAGTAAATTCTTCATTGTTTCTTTGCATTTTCATTGACTCTGAGTCCATTCTCAGTCACCAACCAAGAAATCTATGTATGAATCAGTCATGATACTGATCTCACACAAACTCATGTTCATGTTGTTCCAGTCAATCCCTCTAATATTATATCCTCACAATTTTCTCATTCCCCACCATGTCCCAGCTGTAAAGACATCTAATATTTAGAATACAAAAAAGCTGTTTCTCTGAACTTATGGTTGTCAGAAGGGAACAGGAACAGATAGTTAAGGAGTTTTGGATTGACATGTACACACTACTATATTTAAAATGGATAACCAACAAGGACATACCCATATAGCACAAGGAACTTTGCTCGGTATTATGTGCTAACCTAAATGGAAAAAAAAAATGAAAAATAAAAAATACATGTATATGTATAACCAAATCACTTTGCTGTACATCTGAAACTAACACAGCATTATTAATCAATTATACTGGAATATAAAATAAAAAGTTGAAAAAAGCATCAGTCCAAGATCTTTGTAGACATTATCTACAAAATTGGAACTAGCACTCTAGCTCACCATTTAACACTTTTCTTTCTCCTTTCAGGTCTCAGGTTATTGCTTTACTTTCCCAGAAAATTGTCTTCTGTATCCACATCTACTCCTTTGCTTCCTTTATTTATTTCATATCACTGAATTTGTTTTCATCATTTTACTCATTCACTGTTTGCCTTCACTGGAATGTAACCTCAATGAAGACAAAATAATGTTGTATTGTTCAACACTTATACTGCCAACATGGAACATTGTGATCAGCACAATCAGTATTCAGTAAACATTTGTTGAATGAATAAATCAAAAATTGCATGAATAAAATTAAAATGCAACTTTCTTTGGTGAATATTCACACAGATGCCCCTCAGTTTGCACCAACTGATTTTCAGTCTTTTAAAACTAAGCATCTCATTTTATGATCTTCTGGAATAATTCATATACTCTTCTATTAATCCAACAAAACATCATTCTAATAAAACACAATGGTTTTTAACATTTTTAATGTTTTTTTTTTCATTTCTGAATAATTGTATTTGGCTTGAACAAATGAGTAAAATATATTTTTGCCTATGTATAACTAAGGGGCATAATTTATAATCAGTTTAAGGGTACATTCTTTTCTCAGGTGACACACAGCTTAAAATTATATTTGTAGAAAAATGATACAGGAGAATGGAAGGAACAACTAATTGCCTTGGAACACATTTCATTTTTGTGCCATCTAAGAATGTTGGACTTTTGTTTGTTTCATGGAAAATGCAACCAGTATTATTATATACTTACACACCAAAGAAAAAAGCTGTGTATTTGGTCAAATGGTAACTTATATCACTTTGCATTGTCATTAACAAAGCAGACACAGATGGGGTACTCACTCCAATTGTGGAAAGAAAGAGAAAGGAAGGAAGGAAGAAAAGGAGAGAGGGAGGAGAGAAGGAAGAAAAACAAAGAGGCAGGCTTGTCTGCTGCCATTCTTTCTTGTCATTCAACTATCGTATTCCCTTCTTCCACTTTTGCTCCTCCTAGATTTTCAATTTACAATTTGACTCATTAAGACCTTGCTGTCAGAGAGTACTGAGGTAAATTAAGGTGATCAGGATGAACTGAGTTAGAACATCAGCTGTGCCACTTACCACAGCTGTTTTAAACAGTTTTGGCATCTATAAAATACTGTTATTAGTACATAATCTACTTGAAGTGTTATAGAAATTAAGTGAGATAATGAATGAGCAGTAATAGTGCAGAGCCGTAAATGTGGAGGTGATGGTGGTTTAGTCGTTAAGTTCTGTCCGACTCTTGCCACCCCATGACTATAGCCCTACAGCTTCCTCTGTCCATGGGATTCTCCAGGCAAGAATACTGGAGTGGGTTGCCATCTCCTTCTCCATAAATGTGGTGGACCTTAATTAATATTTACTTACATTTATTGATAAACCATGTCAACGTGGAATCCAACCACCAGACGTGTCTTTAATTACCAAAATAAGCTGATAATAACTCTTGGGATAGAAAGCACCACCACTGAATGCTGTTGGGGTGAAGGTTGAGATTCTTTAGGTAATTTATTTCTCCTCTATCCCTTTGAAGACTTTCTTAGCTATTTCTCAGTGCTCTTCTGAGGGCACTGTGTGCTGAGCTTTGTCACTCAATCGTGTCCGACTCTTTGTGACCCCATGGACTATAGCTCACAGTCTCCTCTGTCCATGGGGATTCTCCAGGCAAGAATACTGGAGTGGGTTGCCATACCTTCCTTCAGGGGACCTTGCCAAGCGAGGGATTGAACCCAGGTCTCCCACAATGCAGGAGGATTCTTTACCAGCTAAGCTACCAGGGAAACCCACCCTTCTCTATACATGACTGAAAATTCATGTAAATAAACCCAAAGCAGAGATGCTTCACCTAGTGAGACATTTACATATAAAATATAGTATTGGTTTCTACTCTTCCTTGAGAAACTGCAAGTTTGACTACATGGGTCAACCAGAGTTGGGTGCCAATCACAGATTGTACATATTATTTATTAATTGGTAAATTGTTGTAGGGATGATACAGGATCTTTGCCCAAAAGTAGGAGACCACATAAACATATTTATGGCTGATGACCCCTATTTATGCTTTTTGCTATTTTTCTTTGAGGAGAGATAGAGTAAGAATGACAGTACAGGATGAGCCATGCTGTCATTCATTTATAATATTTAATTGAATGCACTGTCTTTGTATTTTATCTTTTATTCCTGGCCCCTAGGGACACTGGGCAGTATGAGGTTCTAAGTCACAATTCTGTTCACTAAGTGTGTGCTGGAGCTTGTAATGAGTTTGTCTAAAGCCTTTCACACCTCTGCTTTCCATAGAAGGTTCATTTATCTTTCTGAAACAGAACAGAGCTGTTTTTAGATTTCCCTGATTTCCACAGACGAGACACTCCTGGGAGCCTGCTGTAGGAAGTATTCACTAAGGCACATTCTTAGCTGACTGGCTGATGGGGGAATAGAGAAAAGCAGCCAGAAAGCCCATGTCCTATATGCTTCGTCCAAGCTTCAGAGTTATTAATTGTACATCACAGCATTCTCTTTCCTTTAAATACATGTCTAACTCCTTTATTAAAACTTCACACTAATTGCTTCCATTGCATCCCTCAATGGGTTGATTTCATATGCAATGTATTAATTACACTCTGCAAAGACTCTAACATAAATTCCTCTGGTGTCTGTCCCTTATTGCTTCTTAAAATTGTGCTCTTTCATTTCCTTACCTGATGATGACTTATTCTAGTTGCTTTCCCTCTCCTTTTGTTTTACCTTCATCAAGACATAGCAATCATATAAATGGAAGAGATTTCCAACAAAGTATTGACAGAATGGGTTCACATTCTTGTATACATTCCTCTATTTCATCGAGTCATAAGGTAAGCTAGACAATTTTTTATATTCGTTTTGATTTATTTATTTGTCTGCTGGATGATAGCTGTGGCACGTGACATCTTTGATCTTCATTGTGGCATGTGAAATCTTTAGTTATGGCATATGGAATCTAGTTCCTGACCAGGGATTGAACCCTAATCCCTGCATTGAGAGTGTGGTATCTTAACCACTGGACTACCAGGGAAGTCCCTGCTAGACAATTTTGCTATGCTATAGCGTCTTTATAAAGCATTATGGGTGCGAGTAGCAGACCAGAATTGTGGGTCAGAATAATTCAACATAATATTAATGAAAGAGTGGGAGTCTAAAGTAAAAAGGAGGGAGAGTGAATGAAGACAAAAGGAAAACAAATGTGAAAAATGAGAACTCTTCCTGACATGTCCCATATGTTTTACTCTTGAAAGCAAGAAATAGCCAAAAGTCCCTGGAGTGGTCACAGCACACCACATAGTCTCTGTCCAAGGTGATAAGTATTACCCTGAACACTCAGCTCTAGCAACAGAGTGTCCGAAGGACAATTATGCAATTATTCACTTCCTTTGTGCCACAGAAGAAATACATTGTATTTGACTCAGATAAAATATTCATAGATTTCCTAATGATACAAATTGGATGTTTGTATTTACTGTATACAATCAACTTTGAAAGACTAAGAGATAAATCCATATTTCTCTCAGCTGTCCATATGATTTGTAAATGTGATGTAGTCTTTGATATTTGAAAATCGGAATATTGAAAGGCCAGTGTTTTGAAGACCCGATTGCCATTTTATTTTCTAATAGTGTAATTGAACTATAAATACTGTTTCCTGGAGCAACTAATACTGGTTGATCAGCATATGACAAATAGTCCAGAGGGCAAAGACTCTTGAGAGTCCCTTGGACTGTAAGGAGACCAAACCAGTCAATCCTAAAAGAAATCAATCCTGAATATTCATTGGAAAGACTAATGCTGAAGCTGAAACTCCAATAATTTGGCCACCTGACATGAAGAGCCAACTCATTAGAAAAGACCTTGATGCTGGGAAAGATTGAAGGAAAGAGGAGAATGGGACAACAGAGGACAAGATGGTTGGATGACATCACTGGCTCAATGGACATGAGTTTGAGCAAGCTCTGGGAGGTGGTGAAGGAAAGGTAAGGCTGGTGTGGTGCAGTCCGTGGGATTGCAAAGAGTCAGACATGACTGAGTGAACAAACAAAACCAGAGGGTGATCTTGCTAGTTTAGCATGGAGAATAAATGATATGTAGTGTTCCCATTGACTTCAGAGCCATATAGTTGTATTATGGTCCATCACTGCAAACAGACAGAGAAGTACAAATACCAGATAAACCCAGGCTTCAAGGAAAATATGAAATGTGAGAACTAAAGTTATGCAAAGGCACTAACTAGGAATGAGAACACATGAGTTCTTATTTAATATCAATCTCTCCAAGCTTCAGTTTTATAATTTGTAAAATGAGAACAGTGCCTACGTTACCATTTTTGTTGTTATTGCTGCTTATTTGTTAAATTGTGTTTGACTCTTGCGACCCCATGAATTGTAGCCCACCAGGCTCCTCAGTCCATGGGATTTCCCAGGAAGACTACTGGAGTGGGTTGTCATTTCTTTCTTCAGGGGATCTTCCTGACCCAGGGATCAAACTTGCCTCTTCTGCATTCACAGTTGGATTCTTTACTCCTAGGCCACTTGGGAAGCCCCATTGATATTTTAAGGACAAGTCACTTGATGATCATAATACTTTAAGGAAATGAGTAATTCTGAGTATTTTTATCATTCATGTTAGCCAAATTGGCCTAATAAGTAGGCCAAGTTGGCCTATTATTAGCCCTATATTGGTGTCCTTTGTATCCTTTATTTTGGAAGTATATGTGTGCATTCCACACATCTATTGTTTGATTTCTACTGTTTGTTTGTGTTTCTTTCTTTCTCTTTTTTTTTTTTTTTTTTGCATTTTCTTGAGGAATTCTCATTGAGTACTGAAGCTGATAAATTAATTTTGAGAAACCTAGAAGCTTTTTGGAAATATCTTGGAGCTTACATTTAATTACATGGAAATAGTCTTCTCTATCTATTTTGTAAAACAACTAGACATTTGAAACATCTCCCCAAAGATCTGCATCTCAAAACATGAGCCTTTCTTGACAGAGCCCTTCATAAGAATGTGGGTCTGTAAATGGGATCACTGGTGCTTTATTGATGTTATATGCCCAAGGCAGCCTTCTAGAGAGTTTTTCTGTGTTGTATTTCACTATTATAACTCCATCATGGTCAATTAGCAAGACAGACTCTTGGCTTTTAGGTTTGAAAATGAGGCTTCTTGATTATTTATGTTTCTAAGATGTTATCGAGTAATTCAGCTTAGTAAAGAACTTCAATGTATTCTATCATGATGACTGTAAATCCAGGTGTTAATACTCTCAGATGGCCCATCATCTCACTGGAGATACCTAATAAAGCAGCCATTAACTGACTGTATATGGTGATGTAAACTATACCACTAGCTGAACTTCCCATTACCAAGAGTACCACTGTGGAGGCGGAGGAGATTATCTAAGTAGGGACCAGCCATGATCATAAAGAAAGCATAGAAACAAAGATGTTCCCTTTACCCAGTGAAAATATGTATGCATAAGGCATCAGTCCTGAAAGGGAGGTATGAAGGAAGATTTGATATGTTGCACTATAAAATTAGCAAGGTAGATTACTTTCACTCTACAGACATTGAGCAGTGTGGAATGTAACAGCTTTTAGTGATGCTGGTTTGTCTCAGAGAATTTTTAGTTATTTTTGCCTTGGCAAATCCACTGTCACAGAAGACTGAAAATTAGACAAAAGAAACAAAAGGCGCTTGTGAATCTGCCTATAGATACACCCAGTAAATGTTCTGACATCACAAATATTTGGGTCCGAAGTTGTCACTTAGTTTTATGCTTTTGGGAGATAGAAAAAAAGAAAAAGGAATTCCAATGTCCTAAACAAAACTGCACGTGAGATATCAGAATGGTGAACAAAACCAGGACTATGACCCTGGAGACATAGATTCCAAGGTTAGTTCTTCCTTCACACTAACAAGCTCTAGAGACCCATCATATCACTGTGGATCCTGGTTTCTTCTTAGTTGAGGAAAGTCAGGATGGATAAAGACAAAGTTTGTGTGCTGTCTTTGCTTTATCCTGAGCCAGGAAAGACATTATCAAATAATCAATTAAAAACAATTGAACCCAAATGTGACATCACAGTCCTCTACACAGTTCTCCAGGAGCAGCTACCTGACAAGTGAGCCAAATCCAGGTGTGGGAGGACACTGTTAGGGCTGTAATACAATTTACCACAGGACTGTACAATCTGGCACTACAGTGTTTTCAGTTCCCAGTCTTTGTATTTAGCAAAATTACTCAGTCCCCTACCCACGTGGAATCAGAAGGCATCTCCCAGCATTTTGGTCCCCTGTGCTCTGAGAGCCAGCATTCGCATCAGCCCATCACCTGTCAGTGTTATCCCCTTTGTTTCCTCTTCTTTTCACTCTTTTTTAAAAAATAATCAGACACTCCAATCACTTGTGGCATTATTATTATTATTATTATTATTATTATTATTTGTGTTTATTTTTTAAATTTATTTGGCTGTGTTGGATCTTAGTTGGAACACGTGGGATCTGCATGCGGGACCTAGAGCACAGATTCTTAATCACTGGATCAAGGAGAGAATCCCCTCTTTTCACTCTTACTATTTCTGTCCTTTTCAATAACTTCTTTTGTCACTGGACATACAGTTCTGACTCAGAAAAAAAAAAAAAAGCATTTTTTAAATTTAGCCTAGGGAAGACATTATGGTTGTGTACTGCTACTGCTGCTAAGTCACTTCAATCGTGTCCGACTCTGTGTGACCCCATAGATGGCAGCCCACCAGCCTCCGCCGTCCCTGAGATTCTCCAGGCAAGAACACTGGAGTGGGTTGCCATTTCCTTCTCCAAGCCATGAAAGTGAAAAGTGAAAGTGAAGTCACTCAGTCGTGTCCGACTCTTCGCGACGCCATGGACTGCAACCCACCAGGCTCCTCCGCCCATGGGATTTTCCAGGCAAGTAGGTTGTCATTGCCTCCTCCATGGTTGTGTGCTAAATATCCTGAAATATTTGAATATTCCTGACAATTAGGTGGGTTTTCTACATTTCTTTACCATCACGACTAATAGACAAGCACTGGGCTAAATACTGTGGAAAATTGAAAGAGTCAGCTGAAAGCATGGTCTCTGCCTTGCTAGAGTTTATAATCTAATGGAGGAGAGAAAAATATATACAAAACACCCCCAAGGAAACATAAAGTACTGTAACAATATACAATCTTTAAAATAGCATCCATCCTGCAAACTGTTGACAGATTAATCTTCCCCAAGCACTGCTTTTATCATGCCCTCTGCCTCTCAACAGCCTTCACAGCCTTATTTCTTATCACATTAAGTCCAAACTCCTCTGCTGTTTTTCAGGACCTCTTTAATCTGGTTTCACCTGGTTTATCCAAATTTATGTCCCACTTTTTTCCCCACCAGGCCAGAATATTTCCAAATCTTTGGTAGAGGTGTGTTTCCTAGCTTAAACATAGAAAGTATGGCCCCAAACTTACTTTACCTTACAGCTTTTTGGAATATTAAAATATTACCCCAAAATTCAATGCATAAAACAACAACCACAACAAAAGATCAAATCGGACTTCTTCTTTGAAACTATTTCTTGATGGGACAGGCCATATTGACTTTTCAGTTATTGAAATTTTAATACTATTTCTATATTCTTTAGATATTTACTTTCAGATCTTGGGCTTTCCCCATATTATCTGAGTAACTGTGAACTACAGTCTCTAAAATCCTTAATCCTGGTTGCTTTAACTGTATTGTAATGCCTTGTAGAATTACTGAGATAACTAGAGATAATATATTTAATGGACTTAGAAGTGGTTTTGGCTGTGTGTGTTGTGTGCTAGTCACTCAGTCTTGTCTGACTCTTTGTGACTCCATAGACTGTAGCCTGCCAGGCTTCTCTGTCCATGGAATACTCTGGGCAAGAATCTTGAAGTGGGAAACTCTTTCCTTTTCTAGGGATCTTCCTGACTCAGGGATTGAACCCGTGTCTCTTGCATTGCAGGCACATTCTTTACCATCTGAGCTGCCAGGGTTTGGGCTAGTTACCACTAAACCAACTTTTATTTTCCTTTAAATGGCTACAAAAATGAAAAAAGTAGAATAATAGAAATGTCAAGACTGACTCTTAACCTACTGTGTCCATAATTCTTAACATATAGGGCAAGAGTATATATTTCTCAGATTTAAAGAATACATTGTGGGGAGACTACACATAGTCTGGTGGTTCAGATGGTAAAGAATCTGCTTACAATGCAAGAGACACTAGGTCAGGAAGATCCTCTAGAGGGATCTGTAGTAGGCTCAGCAAACACTCAGAATATCATAGAATCGTCTTCAGTGTACCTAGAGTATCAACTTCTACTGAAAATCATTGCGATTCTGAGACACAAAAGCACAGATTTTGATCTAGGTAGGAACACAGGGAACTCTTGAACATTCTAGACAGAGAATTGGCCATTGGTATGCATGGGTTCTTTCCTGTCTGAGCCACCAGGGGCAAGGAGATCAAACCAGTCAATTGTTATCTTTTTTTGTTTGTTTTGTTTTTCAGATGCTAGTTTTTGTTTGTCACTTGAACTTTAAAAAATATCAGTAATTATTTTACACGGTTCTCACATGTGCAGATCTCAGAGATTATGGTCTTAAGGGAGATCAACCCTGAATATTCACTGGAAGGACTGATGCTGAAGCTGAAGCTCCAATATTTTGGTCATCGGATTCAAACTCACTGGAAAAGTCTCTGATGCTGGGAAAGATTGAGGGAAGAGGGGAAGAGGGTGTCAGAGGATGAGATGGCTGGATGGCATCACCAATGCAATGAACACGAAGTTGGGTAAACTCTGGGAGATGGTGAGGAACAGGGAGGCCTGGAGTGCTGTGGTCCATGGAGTTGCGGAGAATTGGAAATGACTGGGTGACTGAACAACCAGCAACAGTGCATGGATTTGTTTTTTGGTAAAGGCACACACAAGTTTAGGGCTTCCCTGGTGGCTCAGCTGGTAAAGAATCCTCCTGTGATGAAGGAGACCTGGGTTCGATCCCTGGATTAGGAAGATCCCTTGGAGAAGGGAATGGCTACCCACTCCAGTATTCTGGTTTGGACAATTCCATGGACTGTAGAGTCCATGGGGTCACAAAAAGTCAGACACGACTGAGCAACTTTCACTTTCACAAAAGTCTGGACATGCAGAGAGCAAACTGGGACAGACAGTGTCCTTCTGCACACAGAAGTATAAGGCAGTTGCTTCGTCTCTGTGATGCAGATGGAGAGCAGTAAGAGCAGTCACCTGGGTCTTCAGGAGCTGAAAAGCTTCTGGACATGGTCCTCCAAACCAGGATACATCAAATACATATAGCCCATAATGCTGTCTCACTTCTACCTTTCAAAATTTTCCCTCCAGTTTTGAACTAGCACATGCATGGTCATGAGGAAATAGAAAGAAAAGGCAAACTATTTTATTTTTCAAAATAATGGATGTTCTCATAATAATGTACAGAGTAGTCATTGCTGGTTCTGGCTCTACCTTCAACAGCTACATGAGCTTTGACAACTGACTTCTGAACTCAGTCTCCAGGAAAGCTAAGAGAACTAAGTAAATTATTTCTGCTGTTCTTTTGATTTCCATAGTACAATGATTTAATAAGTCTTCAAACAAGCAGAGTTAATTCTCAGAAATTCATAACTTCAACATGAATTTTAAGGATACTACAATGTGATAGTACTTTCTCAAGGTTCAGCTGAGTTATTCCATGTGCTCCAGTGGCTTGACCAATTTTACAAAAGTTGCAGCAATTTCAAGTATTAGAATTCAAGTGTCAGCTTTTTTCCACATGAAATTCTAGGTCCATATAAGGGTCCTCATGCCAAACCTGTTCCTGAAAGGACCTTCCCACACCTGTGTATGTCTGTGTGAATGCACGTACATATCTATATGAGAGGTGGCTGAGGGAGGGTAGGGAAGAAATGTGTCCAGGAATCCTTTCAGGTAAAAGACACACACAGTTAAAGGGGCAAGGGGAGGACTATACACAGTCCCGTGAACTTTTGTTGTTGGATTTGGAGCACAGAAACACTTAGCCTGGCAATTTTGATTATACTTGTCTTTATTCAAAGCAATCATTTAAGAAAAGTCGAGTACAAAATCATGGTTATATTCATTGTTTGCACATCTGGTGGTAGAAGGATAAATTTTGAAAATGTCCTAATAAAAATTGAAGGGAAATGGAGTAACAGCCAAGGAAAATGTTGGTTCTGTATTAAAAGTGCCTCGTTTATACTAGCTCATTCCAGATGCACAGCTGGTTGCCCTGCAACCTCCACTGTAATTCTGTAAAAGCCTCCCTTGTAGGCTGTGCAGCCTGTCTGCTTTGTATCCCCTGTGATATCCTAGCCCTCCCACCCCACCTTTTTTTTGCTTTTACTGTTTCCATGTTTATCCCAAGGAAAAGTTTTTTTTTGAAAGGCAACAAATGTTACTTCTTTTTTGCTTTTGCTTTTGTGTTTTTTTTGTTTTGTTTTGTTTTTTTTTTTTTTTTTTTGGAGAGCACTTGTGCAGTGGGAAGCAACATATCTACAGCACCTAGTGATTCAACTGGGAACTATAAGACTATACTACATGCCATAGCTTTGGGCCAAGTTTTATAGCTCAATAAATTTGGGGTTTGTTAATGGATCTGCTATAAAAGATTAAAATTCATTTATAAATACTGATTCCCAGTCCATTATATTAGGATTATCTACAGATTAAAAATGAAAACTATGATAAGACAACATTAAAGCCTTAGATTCAGATCTTCTCTATTTGGCACAAATCATCTTCAGGCTTGAGAGCAAAAGAGAACAGAAGCTATTATTTTGTTAGAGAGAGAAAGAGAGTAAATCTTCTTAAAATCCTGGTCAAATATACTACCAGTTAAGTGGTCCTTTGATGAATATTTCTTCCTCTCTGACTGGTTTTAGACTTTGGCCATTCAGAGGAGCAAGTATCATTTGAACAAGACTTTCCTGATTATAATTTAAGGGTAGTAATAAAGATAACATCACTTATTTTTAAGTTCATACTGCCCAAGCATTGGCCATTCAACTGAGCTTGTTTACAAAAGTAAAAATCTCACACAGTCTACCTAAAGGGTGATTATTTTCATTCAACCGACTTGTGAATGCCATGGACATGGTCAAGAGTTTCTGACATCATGGAGTTCAGTCACTATTCATCAAGCAGGTGTGGACTCTCCTTTTCTCTCAATTTTTATGGTTAGTAAAGATATATAACAATCTTTCATTTGTGGGTTAATCACCAAGTTGAGAGTAATGATGCCTGGCATGCGTAAAACACTTTTTACCTTCAGAAGAGCTTTCATATGTGCTGTTCTGTGACCCTTCCAATGTTCCCACGAAGTGTGTGTGGTTGAGTACAGCCCATGGTGTAGATGAGGACATGGACCAGAGAGCAAGAGGTGCTCATCTCAGGCCTCCCTACCAGTGCTTGCATCTACTGCCCTGCTTCTCCCCACCTGTCCACTTTTACTTGTGTAAATACATATTTAGGAATCTATTCTTGGTCAGACAACCCAAGATTTAACAACAACAAAAAAATAGATTTTTTGTTAAAGTCTGAAATCACACCAGGGACTCTCATGTGATTCTTGTCAGGTTAATATCATCTCAATAACAACTTTTTATGCTAGATGACATGACTTTATGATTGTGGGTCACTAAAAAGGAGTTTGTGTGTACTTGGTGTATGTGTGCACTTTAAATCTAGAGTTTTTAATTTATGTTTGTTTTACCTGTCACATAAAGCCTCTCCTGAGGTGTGTGTGTAGGTGAATATGCAGTGAAACAGTAATGCAGCATTATATGTTCTATTTATTCATGTAAAAAACATGATTTTGTTTTAGAAAATTATAGTAACTCAAATGCTATTTGAATATGTTCTCCTTGCTTTAAGCATTTAAAAACTCTACATCTATGGCAAAAATTTCCTTTAACCAATCATCGCAATCTGAATCCTCCTTGTTTGCTGCTATATGTTCTACATAACGTTTATATATACTCTATGCCTGTTTGTTTTTACCAAAAAAAATACATTATGGTTTGTATATCATTCTGATGGTTTTGTTTAATTTTTAGTGAAAATTTTGCCTTGACTATCAACCTATTATCAATCTGTATATCTATCACTCTGTAAAGACAACCGCTTCTACAGTATGCCATAATACAAATGCACCATGTTTTAATGTCATTTCCCTGTTAAATTAATATTTGCACTATTGCCAAACTTTCCCTGACATAAACAGTGCTGGGCGAATACCCTCCTATATGACTTACTTTGCATATGTGCCTGTTTCCCTGGGGCAGAAATGATTAAGCGCTGGTGCTGTATCATAGAGTATGCAGTTTTTTTTTTTAATTTAAATAGCTATTGCTTAATATATTCCCCCTCAATGATTGTCCCAATTTACATTTCCACCAGCTGTAGATGAGAATGTGCTGTACCTTCATGTAGTTGCCAATATGCGATTCTATCAGACCTTAAGTGTAGTCTAAATAACAAATGTATAAGCCATAAGCACCAGAAGCCTCCTTTGATGTTTGGTTCCTGAAGTTGCATTTTGTGGTACAATGGCAAACTGGATGGCAAGAGTAGAGGGGAAACATTTTAAATACTCTGGAGTGTGAGCCCAAGCAAAGATGTTTGACTGAGAGAAGAGATTTAAAAACAAAAACAATGCAGCTGTCCTCAGATGCTTAAAAGATTCATGCTGAAAGTTCCAAGAGCATAGAACCAGGGCCAGATACAGAAAGGGGAAGGACAGAGGCCTATCAGAATCAAGTCAGTGAAACTTCACACAACAGGAACCTTTGCTTCCACAGGCCAGATATGCAATCACTCACATGGTCATATCTTTATGAAAAACTTACGAGGTAAGATACTTTTACTAACACTTTCTCTTTCTACTCCAGCTTTCTTTCTGCGAAATCATTATTGTCAAGTGACTTTGGAGTGGCTCTTGGTTTCCTGAAATCTGAGTAGAGAAGTTCATTTGCAGACACATACAATGCAAATTTAATGGGTTATATTTATACAGTACACAGTCACATTTGTGTGGTTAGATTGCCTCTGTCTAGGTTCCATAGGCTAGTATATGCAAGAATTGGATGTGTAAAACTTGAATGAAAACAATCAGAAAGCTACACTTCGTGTGCATAATCACCCAGCAACAGCCTGTCATTTTCTTATCTTCAAATTCTGATGGACTGAGAGCCACTGTCCAGTGACCAGTCCTCTCTTCAGTTCCCTGCCTGGCTCCACACACACGTTTCTCATTGTCCCTGGAGATCTCTACTCCACTGCACCATACCGTTCTCATCAGCACCCAGGCCATGACTTTGCCCACACTTGTCCCTGTCTAACGGGGCCTTTTCCTTTGCAGCTACACTGGTTCTTATTAATTACTTAATGATCTGATACAAAGTATAAATATTGGTAAAGATAACATAAAACTCTCAATAGGCCACTATAAAAAGGGTGTTTATCATAAACTGGCTGGTGTGTGTCATTAATTCACAAAGGATTTTAGGCTCATCTCGACATGTATATGCGCACATACACAGACACAGACGCTGAAATGTTCTGACATCTTTTACATTAATAGCTTGATATGAAAAAAAAAATACCTTGAGAGATGTTTATCCAAATTAGATAGTAGTCTCAACACGTTATGTGACATAACAGACAAGTTAAGATGTTGACAGAAAACTTAGCAAACTATTCAGTTAGCAAATTATCAATGGTTAGAAACACATATCTTTCAAAACTTGCTAAAAGAAAGACATTTTTTTCTACTTATCCCATAAAGCAATGATGCTTTTAGCATTAGCATATAGAGAGATTATAAAAGATCAAGCAGTCAAAAAGTTTCAGGAAAATGGTAGATACTATGCCAGGCAGTTAATAAATAAATATAATAAATATAAATATGCTATTTTGCTGGATTTCTATACTTTCCAGAGTATATACTATAGTTTTGCTTATAATTTAACTAAATATTAAGTTTCATGACTGATTCTGTATTTACATTTTTGATTCTTTACCTTTAAGAGGGTCACCAAAACACTTGGGCTTCTAACTCTATAAAATCTTGTATATTTTCCTACAAGAGTATATAAATGATGATGACTTTTTAAAAAGTATGTTGCTTCCCTTCAAAGTCAGTGAGCCTCACGTATATGGACTAAACTAGAGACTGGATCATTATCAGCATGATATTTAATAGGAAAAAAATTATGAACGAGTTGAAAGATCAAAATCCCATGATTCTTTTAAGTTGCTTTATATCTCTATTTCTCAACATGAGAAAGAATATCTTAAGAGAAAAGATTAATGAGACTCAATGACTATTTTCTTAAGATAAAAGGGAAGAAGAAAGAAGAGGAGGAGGAGGAGAAACAGAAGGGAAGGAGGAGGAGGATGAAGAGGAAGAGGGAAACAAGCTAATCATATATCTACATACCAGTCCTTCTAGAATGAAGTTAAAATTAACATTCATAAGATAATACAGATTGCATATGTAACTGTTCAAAACAGAGGTGCCCAAGTAAGCACATACAGCAAGCGACCAAGAGTTCTCTTTTCTTCTAATTTAGATATTACTCAAAATGTACAAGTTCAGAGTAAAGTAGCACACTGTTCCCCTGGCATTCACTATGGCTTGCCTTTGGCAAAATGCTACTTCTCCTTCTTACATTAAGGGATGGGAAAATTAAAAAAAATTTTTTTTTTCCAAAGCATGTTTGAAAAAGCCCAAGGGCTCTTGAATATCAAATAGATAATATTAAACAACATGGATGATTGAAGTGTAAATGAATTAAAAAAAAATCTGGAGTTTTTCCCCATTACATTAAATATCCTTAAAAAGCTATGAGAAAAGAGAGCTAAATATCTGAAAAATGCTCTGAAATATTTGATGAACAAAAGCTAAACTCTGCTTATCTGTGCACACAAAATGTATGAGCATATATAGAAGCACTTGAGTATGTGTGTAAAGATAGGACTAGTTTGTATTTATTTTATAGCCTGAAAAAGTTTTGATGGTGTAAATGTTATGATAAATGTTCATAGAATTGGAAGCCATTTTTTCCATTTGTTTTACCTATGAATGATCAGATATTATTTCAACGTTTTTGTTGAAAATAGCATTTGAAGCTGTAGTAAGCTGACCCCTCAGGTGTGATTTTTCTTGACTCTGCCATCAACATCACTCTCCATCTGGCCAATACCCTTGCTGTCCTCCTGATTAGCAGTTCAGTTCAGTTCACTCGCTCAGTCGTGTCCGACTCTTTGCGACCCCATGAATTGCAGCACACCAGGCCTCCCTGTCCATCACCAACTCCCGGAGTTCACTCAGACTCACGTCCATCGAGTCAGTGATGCCATCCAGCCATCTCATTCTCTGTCGTCCCCTTCTCCTCCTGCCCCCAATCCCTTCCAACATCAGAGTCTTTTCCAATGAGTCAACTCTTCGCATGAGGTGGCCAAAGTACTGGAGTTTCAGCTTAAGCATCATTCCTTCCAAAGAACACCCAGGACTGATCTCCTTTAGAATGGACTGGTTAGATCTCCTCTCAGTCCAAGAGAGTTCTGACTAATCAGCAGTTTGGAGAATTTGCAAAGCAATCACTCACTTTAAGTTTTCCTGTCACTAAAGGGCAGCTTTTTTTTCCTGTGTACCTTCATCTAAACATGTATGTGTGCATATATACACATTCTCATGGCCCACTCACATTAAGGAAACACCCAGAAGATCTATTCATTAAATGATATACATGGCTGAAAGTCAGGTTCATAGAATTTTACTAAAAATTTCTAAATTCTTAACAGTTTTTGGAAACTAGTAATATGAAGGATCCTTTGAGAACTTTTGTTTTTCTTGTCTTAATTTTTATAGTTTAAATCTGGCAATGGCTGGAGAAGAGACACATCTAGTATTTGAGTCATGAAATAAGGTAGAAAAAATTCACTCTTCAAAGTATATGTGTATATTCACATATACACATATGTGTATTTAGATTTTTGTCCAAAGTGGCCTATGTTTTAATCACTTTGAGAATTGACTTGATCACAATTTCAAAGTTTCTTTTATGTTTTAGACTTTTCTTTAAGTTCTTCTTTTTTCCTATAGACTAGCATGGATATAAATCTTTTTGTTCTAATCAGAGAGAGTATGGGTGCAGTTTGAAAATATCTGTGAATACTTTTTTCCTTTCACAATGACTGGAACTGAGAAGGGAAACATATTAACTGTAGGGTAGTTATCCTGCAGCAAGAGTGGTGGCTCTGCAAAGAAATAATGGGTTTGCATTCCACATTAATTTCCAGTATTCCATTGGACATTTATGTAGGTAAAAAAGCTGTTTAGCAATACCTTCAGCTAGAACAATACTTGGTTCTAGATTATAAAATAAAAATGTTATTTTCTCAGTGATAATGTATGTGACAGTGCTCAGAAATGCCTTGTCCCTTGTGTGCTTTGCAATCACTCTTCTGCAAGCACTTTGAATTTCTTTTTACTTTTGTTGTCAGCAGACATAGTTACACTTTGGACCTTACCAACATAATTGACCCCCTTCCTCTATATCCTCCAGAGAATCCCCCTCTCTGATAATCATCACCCACATTTTCAGCTTACACTCTAAGTATCAGATTGAGGAAAACTTTGACCTCACAATTATTGACAGTTAGGTGATTCCTCACCTTTTTAGGGTCCCTCACTCCTTCTCCCTATCTCCATTTTCTTCCTTAGTTTAGACTCCATCTTTATTACCTTTTCCTTGTTTAGCCTCTCAATTTTCCTGATTTTCTTTTTTCTTTATTATACTGACTTGTAAAAAGGACCAAATTTAGTTAGATCCACACTTCCACTTACTCTGAAACTTAGAGGCAAAACCAGTATAAACAAAAACACACAACCATGCTAACTGATACCAGTTTACATTTATGACACCAAGCACACAAGGCTCATTGGTCTTGCCTAGCAAGACTGAAATATTTGCTTTCACTGGTTGTCTTTCCTAGAGGATGCTTTCAACATATATTCTATTGTCTTTCTTCTGTATCTCTTTCTTTGAGAGTGTAATATCAAAATATTAGTAAAATCCATCCTGACATTTTTACTTAAATTAGTGTGCCCCTGTCTTGTTAAGCCTCCCCTAATCCTGTATTAGCTTTCTCCCAACCTTATCAGCACATGACATACTTCATATATTAATTATTTGTGTTTTATGACATCTTTAACCACATTAAAATGCAAGTTTGATGAGGGTAAATATTTTTGCTAAAATATTTCATAGTAGTTATAATTTTGTTCCTGTAACTGCCAGATATAAGATTTATCCTAGCTTTCTAAGATGAAGAGGTCAATTTCCTTTCTCAAGCCATTTCAGCTGTTCTGTCATTCCCTCAGTTTCAGGAAGAATCACTGACCAGTTGCTGTCCAATGACACCATAAGAAGTTTCATGCCCTGCATAAAGATATTAGAAATGTCTGAATGATATATTATAACGCAACCTCCTCTCAATGCTTCCTGTTCTTCTCAGCATAATAATCTCTAATCCATAATTTACAAACTTATTTATTAAATGGAAGGGATGACGATGCTTTCCTACTGCTGGTGTATTTTTGGCATTCAGTGATCTATATTATCACGAATTAATTTGCACTGATTCCAAGTTTTACAATCTTTCCAAATTTTCCATCACAATATTTTGCATCATAACAAGTTTAAGATGCTAAGTCATGAGAGCATATACATATATATATATAATAAAAGATGGAGAAAATTAGGCATCGTCTTAAAGAAGCATAGTAAATTCCATGGATGGAAAAAGGGAATGGTATGAACAGTAGTAAGGAGAGGGAAAATATTCCAAGATGAAAAACCCCAAAAACACACACTTCAAGCTGTATGTTGGGATGTATATATATATAGGCTGTATGCTGAATAAAGCATAGAAAATTTCCTACCAGAAAGGCCCTTTAAATCAAGAGTCTCAAAGCAGGAAAGAACTAGAATATTGGTGAATGAAGTCAAAAATTATAAACTACGGACGAAGTGATGTGTAGAATCAAATCTATTGTAAGGAAAGTACAGCTTAGGGTGGATTTGGGGCATATCTTACAACTAGTGACTGTGGTGCTCTTTCTAATGGTTCAGTTCAGTTCAGTTCAGTCACTCAGTCATGTCTGACTCTTTGCGACCCCATGAATTGCAGCACACCAGGCCTCCCTGTCCATCACCAACTCCCGGAGTTCACTCAGACTCATGTCCATTGAGTCAGTGATGCCATCCAGCCATCTCATCTTCTATTGTTCCCTTCTCTCCCTGCCCTCAGTCCCTCCCAGCATTAGAATCTTTTCCAATGAGTCAACTCTTTGCATGAGGTGGCCAAAGTACTGGAGTTTCAACTTTAGCTTCATTCCTTCCAAAGAAATCCCAGGGTTGATCTCCTTCAGAATGGACTGGTTGGATCTCCTTGCAGTCCAAGGGACTCTCAAGAGTCTTCTCCAACACCACAGTTCAAAAGCATCAATTCTTCAGCATTTAGCTTTCTTCACAGTCCAACTCTCACATCCATACATGACCACTGGAAAAACCATAGCCTTGACTAGATGGACATTTGCTGGCAAAGTAATGTCTCTGCTTTTGAATATGCTAAGTTGGTCATAAATTTTCTTCCAAGGAGTAAGTGTCTTTTAATTTCATGGCTGCAATCACCATCTGCAGTGATTTTGGAGCCCCCCAAAATAAAAAGTCTGCTACTGTTTCCACTGTTTCCCCATCTATTTCCCATGAAGTGTTGGGACCAGATGCCATGATCTTCACTTTCTGAATGTTGAGCTTTAAGCCAACTTTTTCACTCTCCTCTTTCACTTTCATCAAGAAGCTTTTTATAGTTCCTCTTCACTTTCTGCCACAAGGGTGGTACCATCTGCATATCTGAGGTTATTGATATTTCTCCCAGCAATCTTGATTCCAGCTTGTGCTTCCAGCCCAGCATTTCTCATGATGTACTCTGTATATAAGTTAAATAAGCAGGGTGACAATATACTGCCTTGACGTACCCCTTTTCCTATTTGGAACTAGTCTGTTGTTCCATGTCCACTTCTAACTGTTGCTTCCTGACCTGCATATTGGTAGCCAGATCCTGTTAGGTGCTAGAAGGATGACTTTATTATATTAGAATCATGATGTATACAAGTTGCTTATGGAAGATAATCACTGATGGCTATTTGAGCCCTATTATATGTCTAAGACCAGAGAATACATTAAAGTTTTGATTTAAAAATAGTATAATGGAAGTATCTTTCTTCATAAGAAGCTTACACATGGAATAATCAGAAACTGGGGAGGGTATAACATAATATTTAAATCAAGTGATTGGAAATAAGATAACGATTATGATTGTTGACAGGCTTTAAATTGTATGAGATTGGTTCAGATAATAAAGTTGGTCATACACCCAAGAGAGGGCTCATTAAGCCAAGAGAGAATAGAACAAACTTGACCACATAGATTACATTTGGTATTCAAGTTGCTGAATGAGAAATGAGTGGATGGGACTGGTAGTAGAGCTTGTAGGTAATAATTGTTTTTGGTGGTAATGACTGAATCATGGCTCAGAATATATATTCAATGTGATGCAAAGGAAATTAGGTGCTTTCAGATTGTAGTGCTGGAAAAGACTCTTAAGAGTCCCTTGGACAGCAAGGAGATCAAATCAGTCAACCAGGCAGCATCAGGACTGAAGCTGAAGCTGAAGCTCCAATACTTTGACCACCTGACAGGAAGAGTCGACCCATTGTCAGAAGAGTCTGATTCTGGGAAAGACTGAGAACAGGAGAAGGGGATGACATGGGATGACACAGTATGATCTGGTTAGATGACCTCATCGACTCAATGACTATGAGTTTGAGCAAACTCCACGAGATACTGAAGGACAGGGAAGCCTGGTGTGCTGTAGTCCATGGAGTCACAAACGTTGGACATGACTTAGCAACTGAACAACAACAAAGAAAACGATAAACAAAATCTGACACTGTGGAATGACATGAGCTACGTTAGCAAGTCAGGAATAATGTGAATATCCTGAATATTCCTGGGCAGGACCCTGCCAGCAAGTCAACATGGGAAAAGAAAGTCTCAAATAGGACTGGTCAAATATCACTTAGTGTTGGAACATGAGCTCTAATGTACTTCCAGAGTTGATCATCTATGATTCTGTGATGGGATAAGGATGAACTGTTAGCATTGTTAATTTGTTAAAAAAGAAAACAAGGTAGACAGGAATAGATACTGTCTATGCAGGACAGATTTTTAAAAAGAAACTATAAAAGCTCAAAGGTAAAGATTAATGTGAGTTAGAGGCATCAGAGGAAGCCCCCATTGGAGAAACACAGCTTGAGGGTAGCCATGGAGGATGAGTAGAAGCATAAAGGCTGTAGGAATTGGGCATGGAGAAGAAAAGATTAAAATCTTTCAAGTGGAGAACGGCTATAAACAACTTCAAATAAAATATAGAAGAATATTAAAATGAGCATAGCCATGCAATGGTGAGAAGACTTGGCTGGTGAATGAGAAAGAGGACTGTATTGCTTATTCATTTCAGGCAGATCCAGTACTTTGTTGCAGGATTTGGACATCACTCTTCCTCAGTTCTTATCAGTCTGCCTGCGTAAGCTCTGTGTTCAGGCATGTGCATAAAAGCTCCTAAAGTAAACCCATACACAGTCATTAGGAAAATGAACCAGGTCCCTGGGGAAGCATTGTGATATACAGTGTCTGAGCTTCTTCAATATCCTTATGTAATAAGGTGCCTTATAAATGTTATTAGCTGCAGGTTTTATGGCAAATTTTATGCCATTTTGATTATGATGCTGCTGGATGACAGCTAGTTTACGTTGCTTAAACATCCTCCGTATCTAATGTCGAAAGGAAGCTAATTAGCTATAACCGTGAAAATGGCTGTGTCATGTGAAAAGGGAACTATGTAGAGTACATTTCTTTACCCTAGGATTGAGAATGTTATACAATGATTACCTCCAATTTTAAAACATTTAGGCAAGCTAAAAGTCACAGAAAGGAAATTAAAAAAATGAGAAGGTATAACAGTTGTTTTTTAAATATATTTTTTCTTATTTGTAGCAGGCATCATGACCCAATTCCTTAATGGTTTATGCCCCAATGAATCACTTTCTCTCAGTCACCACTTCCATGTGGTTATATGTTTATTAATGTTTCCTGATGGATCTTGAGTCCATATTTCTTTAGAACATCCTCGACAACATATTCTGAACATTATTTAAGACTCATTATTCATTGAAATAAAACATGCAAAAGCACAAGTTGGGTAGTGGGTATATTTTATTAGTGTGTGTTGTATTCCAAGTCCCTCATCAACATAAAACTCTGTAAAGAGTCTATAAATCTAATTAAGGGCATTGGAATAAGAAAAAATCACTAAGTGCTTAGTTAGGACAGGCAAGCCTTATGCAAAAGAGGAAGGATATTCTTAGTTACAATTATAAATGGCTATTGAAAAATCCTCATTACTTTTTAATACCTAAATACAGAATTGACACAGATAGTGTTGACCACGAAACCAGCACAAGCCTGGGAAATAGGTAAAGGCTACTATTTCTTTCATTGTAGAGACAGTATTTCAGAAAAGTAACCTCAAAAGTTCAGAGATATTTATGGCAGATTTTCTCACACACCATTTAAAAAGTCCTTTTTTTAAGGAATATCTTTTCTTTTGTTGATAGACCAGTAAACTGACCATATGGGTGTCAAATTAGCAAGGTGGAGCATGGGAGGTGGGATGGGGGTGGAAACTGCTTTCAATACAGCCTCTATCATACCACAAATCTGTTAAAAAAAAAAAAAAAAAAAACCAGATTGGCAAACTAAGACTCCACAGCCTGGATATGGTTCACAGGTATATTTTCTTTATTCTTAACAGCATGTTAGTATTACCCTTAGTATTCCCTGGTGGTCCAATGATTAGGACTTGCCACTTTTACTTCCAAGTCCAGGTTCAATCCCTGGTCAGGGAATCAAGATCCCACAAGCTGTGTAGCAAAGCCAACAAAAAAGGCCAATGTTTGAAAATAGAAAGATTTCATACAAAATGTTCATATTTTGTTGGAGATCTGATAACACTGAGACTGCATTCTTGCATGGCAGGAAGCAGCCTCCCAGAGGTGGCTCCCGTCCCTCAAGGCTGACACAGTTTTGCTCCTCTCTGGTCATCCCAGTCTAGCTTAATTCATGATTTTATGAGCTACCTGACCCTGGAGGGGTCCTTCTTTCAGGAAATGAGAGACTCCTTGGCTTACATTTGATAGCTGAGAGGGAGCAGTCACATAAATTATCTTTGAACAGAGAATATTGTTTACTGGTGACCCTATGACTCTCATATATGAAGAAGTTGGACTTTTTTTCCAAAAAGAAAAAAAAAATTATATATATATATATATGAACAAGTGTGTCCATTCCACCATTGAGGTAATCCTGGCTTATTGGGTTCTTTGTCAGTAACAGAAAGAGAAGTTCCTAAACTTCAGAAAACTGAGTGAATGCAATCGTCCAACAGACATATCTATGGAGCCTAAGTCCCTGGGGCACATAATCTTTCCATGAAGTGATTAAACCATTAGTTGCCAAATTTATTTAATTTATCTTTATTTGTATTTATTTGTATTAAGGTATAATTGGCATACAACATTATATTAGTGTCAGGTATACAGTTTATTTCTACATTTATGGCTTTTTGCCCTTAAAATATCTGATCTCATCTAATTTCCTGGTGCCTGGTATGCCACAGATAGGATAATTTTTCCCATGTTTAAAATAAACTATTCCAAGATTTCTGGTGCATCTCTTTTGCAGAAAGAAAGAGTAAGTCAAGGGAAACTCACACACAAAAAAAAGTGGTAATTGAAAGAACTGATGTAGAAAAAAAGGAGGCAACAAGATAAAACTGTGTGTTACCAAGTGCAGTGAGTCAAAGTTGGCCTTATCTGTCCACCCACTTCTGTAGAGCCTAAAGTATTTGAGTTAGTATCAGTTTAACCATACCCTCTGCACACTAAGAACTGGTTTTAGTTTGATGCAGAGCTCACCAGCTGAGCTAATGGCAATCTTTTCCTGTTTCTTTTTTCACAGACCAAATGAGATGGAGGACTCCTATATATCTTTCATCCAGTTCTGTAACCAGCAATGATTGAGACCGGGACCTGTAAACTTCTGTGTTAAAAATAAAAACAAAAAGCAAAGAAACAACAAAACTAAACCACATCTCAAAACCAGGTATTCCTGATTCAGTTCACTTATTGGGACACCTGAATCACCTTCAGCAAAAAGAAACTAAATTCAAGAAAACCAACTACTTTTGTTTCAGATAACCAGTGGAAAAGGAAAAAAAAAAGTCAATCAACATAGCATTTTATATAAATTGACACAAGGCTATCTATTTTGATGGCTTTTTCTCCAAACTGAGCAACTTAGTTGTTACAGAATCATACATATAGAGCCTCATGCTCACTCATTTATTTTGTGCTGCTGCTGCTAAGTCACTTCAGTCGTGTCCGACTCTGTGTGACCCCATAGACGGCAGCCCACCAGGCTCCCCCGTCCCTGGGATTCTACACTGGAGTGGGTTGCCATTTCCTTCTCCAATGCATGAAAGTGAAAATTGAAAGTGAAGTCGCTCAGTCATGTCCATGCAGAAAAGTTAAAATGACTGAAACAAGGTCTCAGCACTCAAGAAACTTACCATATATTTTTCTGAAATAAAGCTTACCTACAAATTGCTGTAACATCAGTCAAAATATAGAAAGTGTTAGGTGAATGGTCTAAATAAACAATTAGTATTTTATAGAGGAGAGATAAGCCTACAACAATGTTTGGCATATAGTCAACCTTCAATAAATCTGTGTTGAATAGATGACCAAACAAATGAATGGACATTATTCACCACTGGCTTGATCAGATAATGCCTTAGTGAGAGACTGAGCTATGTATGCATTGGTCTTCAGGGGACAGTAGAACTGCCATAGCCGGTGATGAGGTAAAATAGAATATATTCTAGATGGAGGCAATTTTATGGAAAAGAGTGTGAGAAATACTTGGGAAACAATGAACAGATAAATTTGACTAAATGATAAAACTGGGAAAGTGTAATGGAATAGTCCAAATAGAGTCAGGAGCTAAGTCAGAGAAAATTTGTAAATATAATATTTACATCATACAAAACAAAGACCAAATTGAGAGATTAATGGAGTTCAAGTTATATATCAAGCTATATTAAATAATTTGGGCAGCAGCATTCCAAGACAGATAACCACAATGGTGTGATCATTCACCTAGAGTCAGACATCCTAGAGTGCAAAGTCAAATAGTCTTAGGAAGCATCTCTACAAGTAAAGCTAGTGGAGGTGATGGAATTCCAGTTGAGCTATTTCAAATCCTAAAAGATGATGCTGTGAAAGTGTTGCTTCAATATGTCAGAAAATTTGGAAAACTCAGCAGTGGCCACAGGACTAGAAAAGGTCAGTTTTCATTCCAATCCCAAAGAAAGACAATGTCAGAGAATATTCAAACTACCACATAATTGCACTTATTTCACACTATAGCAAATAATTTTCAAAATTCTTCAAACTAGGCTTCAACAGTACGTGAACTGAGAACTTCCAGATGCTCAAGCTGGATTTTAAAAAGGCGGAGGAACCAGAGATCAAATTGCCAACATCCGTTGGATCATCAAAAAACAAGAGAGTTCCAAAAAAAATCTATTTCTGCTTTATTGACTAAACTAAAGCCTTTGAGTGTGTGGATCACAACAGACTGGAAAATCCTTCAAAAGATGGAAATACCAGACCACCTTATCTGCCTCTTGAGAAATCTGCATGCAGGTCAAGAAGCAACAGTTAGAGCTGAACTTGGAACAATGGACTATTTCCAAATAGGGAAAGTAGTACATCAAGTCTGTATATTGTCACCCTGATTATTTAACTTATATGCAAAGTACATCATGTGAAATGCTGGGTTGAATGAAGCACAAGCTGGAATCAAGATTGCTAGGAGAAATATCAATAACCTCAGAAATACAGATGACACCACCTTTATGGCAGAAAGCAAAGAGGAACTAAAGAGTCTCTTGATGAAAGTGAAAGAGGAGAGTGAAAAAGCTAGCTTAAAAACTCAACATTCAGAAAACTAAGATCATTGCATCCAGTCCCATCACTTCATGGCAAATAGATGGGGAAACAATGGAAACAGTGAGAGACTTTATTTTCTTAGATACCAAAATCACTGCAGATGGTAACTGCAGCCATGAAATTAAGAGACACTTACTCCTTGAAAGAAAGCTGTGACAAACCTAGACAACATATTAAAAAGCAGAGATATTACTTTGTCAACAGAGGTCCATCTAGTCAAAGCTATGGTTTCTTCAGTAGTCATGTATGGATGTGATAGTTGGACCACAGTTTGAATGCTGAAGAATTGATATATTTGGACTGTGGTGTTGAAGAAGACTCTTGAGAGTCTCTTGGACCACAAGGAGGTCAAACCAGTCACTTCTAAAGGAAATCAACCCTGAATATTCACTTGAAGGACTGATGATGCAACTGAAGCTCCAATAATTTGGTTACCTGATGCGAAGAGCTGACTCATTAGAAAAGATTCTGATGCTGGGAAAGATTGAAGGCAGAAGGAGAAGGGATGATAGAGGATGAAATGGATGGATGGCATTACTAATTCAATGGACATGAGTTTGAGCAAGCTCTGGGAGATTGTAAGGACAGGTAAGCCTGTCGTACTGCAGTCCATGAAGTCACAAAGAGTCGGACATGACTGAGTAACTGAACGACTACAAATTCCAAGACAGATGCCTAAGTCAGTTTTTGGCTCTTTTTTTCTCTATTTCTCTTATCTATGACATCACATTATTGAAACTCACAGAAGGCCAATGATATATGTATCAATGAATCAACCAGAAATGAAATATGGGTAGAGTAGGACCACTGTAAACTTTAATCTTTCCTACTGCATCATTGTGTTTGACTTTAAAAAACAGCTAATTTTTAAAATTATTTTAATTTACAGCCTTAAATGCCCATGCTTCTCTTCAGTGTAAATAATCAAACTGAATAATGAGTGCCATGCATTGACAATAAATTTAGTATCTGAAGTGATTATTTTATTGTCAGGTACACTTTCATGCAAAATGATAGTTTAAACAGTAGTTTTCCAAGCTGTACTTTTAAGGTTTTTTCTTACTTTGTTATTTCACTGTCCTGTTCAAAGTAACTAAAATCAAAGCTTTAAAAGTTAACCACTTAAATCTGATTTTTCAAACAAAGCAGAAAACCTATTCAGATAAGGAGTATAGACATAAATAACTAGAAGAGGCAATTTTAAATTTCATGTGCTGCTTCTGATAATCTGTGTCAACATCCCATATTCTAATACAAAACTTTAAGAACACATTCATAAAGGCACCCAGAATTTCATTTGGTTAGTTATTCTCAGATTTTTTGGTGCCATGTCCCTTCAGTTATGATTATTGGTACAATCCAGTCATTTTGTGGGGAATGGATTGGCTGTCCCTGGTTGCTGCTTCGTCAGTGAAATGTTTAATAGTTTCCTCTTGCTAGAACAGGGCCCCAGTGAGAAATGAGACTCCTGTGCTACTTTTGGAATTAAAGAAACACATACCTCTAGTGTTCTGTCTGACTACCTCGTACTCTAGCAAAACTAACACCTAACACACAACTTGCACAATCTTTTGAATGCACCAGTTATAAGTATACTATTGACATTTGGCCAAAAAGTAAGGACTTTATAAAAATATATGTTTCTGCAATTCATACAGCATCAGAACATAGTGTTACAGTCTGTATTACTAAGTTTTTTCTTCTTGAATATATTTGCCCCTTTTTATTAAGTTACTCATTATTCTATTTGAAGATTTCTTCTCAAATAAAATGGGGGCATTTTCAAAGTGGGGATTTAATTAATATAATTAAGACAGATATATAGTTGCCTCTCATTTTTATTGCCCTAAATATTTCTGCCTATGTTTAATTATTTGGGGCCTAAGTTCTGCTTTAAATAAGTATCAGAATTGACCCAACAAGGAATGCAATTTCTTCAAAAAGAGAACTAGAATTCTGATTGCAATATATCCATTAAAATGTCCCCACAAACTGTCCAATCTAAATTATCTCAGGCTGCTGTGTCTTTCCAGCCTTATTGATTTGAAAAATAACAAACAAGTATAAATGACATTTACAGCTCTTAATTGGTGTCATTAGCGGTTCTTATTATTCTGCAGGACAAGCACTAACCCTTTATTGAGAATTCAGTGATGCAGGTCTGCTTGGGACTCATCAGCCTTAAAGACAAGTAATAAAACAGCTGAGTGACTGACTTAGAGCCCTATTCATCAACAAAGGCCATAGGCAGCTGGGCCCTATTTTCCCTTGATTTGCTTTATGCAATTATTTAGACCTTGGAACTCCAAAAGGAAAAAGGCACAGCAATGGGAAGAATTTGAATTAATTCCTCATACCCTTCAGTCTTAGAAATCCTTGGGGTGCATTTTAGCATTTTTATGTGTGGCTGTATCTGTGTTTGGTCATTAATGGATTCAACTGCTGCTGCTGCTAAGTCACTTCAGTCATGTCCAACTCTGTGCGACCCCACTGGGCTCCCTCATCCCTGGGATTCTCTAGGCAAGAACGCTGGAGTGGGTTGCCATTTCCTTCTCCAATGCATCAAAGTGAAAAGTGAAAGTGAAGTCGTTCAGTCATGTCCAACTCCTAGCGACCCCGTGGACTGTAGCCCACCAGGCTCCTCCGTCCATGGCATTTGCCAGGCAAGAGTACTGGAGTGGGTTGCCATTGCCTTTTCCGGGATTCAACTAGACATATGAAACAATGGATAGGAAAAAGTAGAAATTTCCTCTGTTCTTCCTTATCTGCAGTCGTCTTTGGCATCCACTAGATTTCTACTGATGACTCTGTGGTAAAGAATCCACCTGCCAATGCAGGAGACAGGGGTTCAGTCCCTGGGTCAAGAAGATGCCCTGGAGAAGGGAATGGCTACCCACTCCAGTATTCTGGCCTGGAGAATTCCATGGACTGTATAGTCCCGGAGGTCGCAAAGAGTAGGACAAGATTGAACAACTTTCACTTCACTGTCTCCATATCTGGGTATTTGTTTTTCATCATGTTAAAAAAAAGTTCAGAAAGGTAACATGAAATGGGCATCCATCTTGTAACCCCGCCTCTATGAGGCTGACTGAATAATTGGATGTAAACAGTAATACATAAAAACCTAACAGTCTTTGAATCAGGTTCATTATAAATGAGTTGCACAACCCATGTATGTGGGTCGATATTTTTTAATTTCATTTTTTGCCATGGAAATCTAGCTGAGAAGTGGTATCTGATTTTTTACCTACAGTCTGCTTTTTACTTAGTTGCATGAGCCCGGCCTGTATGAAGCAGAAAGCAGGTCAAGTAGTGTAGACTGGGCAAGTGGCTCCATTAAAATCCAAACCCTCCTCCGCCACATTCCTCAATGTGCTTTCCTGCCATTAGACACTTGTGTAATGGAACTGCTCAGCCTTGCTCTCAGACTTCATTGTGGCAGTCTGCAGTCATATCAGAATGACACACTCAAATTAATAATCCAGGAATGTAAGAAAAAAATACTACATTATAAGCCCAAATTCTATTATATGAAACTGATAAAAAAAAAAAAAAGAGTGTGTATCAAAAAATCAAAGGCCATTTGATAAGCTGGTTCAAAATTGCCGATCAAAATTTAAATATATATAGATAAATGTCTGAGGAGTAACATATATACATTCCCTTGTACATATGAAAATCTGATGTAAATTTCTGCCCAGAAGTGAGGTGTTTACATTCCATAAGGAAAGAGTGGATGTCTTCTTTTCATTTTCATTTGCCTGCCAAAACCAAGCTTAGAGTTGTGTGTTTTCCATTTTGGAGCCAATATTATGACTTGTCTATGAAAAACAAGGTATAGGTGACAAATGCAAGCTGTTGCATGTTTCCCACTATGGATCTATGAGCCCCCTGGAGTCTGTGCTCCTATTCTGGTGCTTAAACTGCAGGAAGCAGCCCTATTCCATCAGAGAGGGATGGCGACCAGGGGTGGTTTTTTTCTACTCTCATGCCCAAAGATCAGTCATGTGTTAGAAGACAATCTTAGTTGGGAATAAAAATTCTAAATCCCCAAACTCAGTCCTTCTGGCCTTTCTTCCACCAATAGAGAGGATGAGTCTTACCTAACTCTGTTTAGCACTGCTCAGCAGCCAGCTGTAGACAGTCAACTCCAGAGAGCTACTAAATGGGCTCATACAAGACTATGTCATCCTAAGCCATGATGGGCCAAATAGGAGAGGGCAAAAGATTTGGTTTCTGTATCAGATTCCAACCCTTTGTTCTTAGTCCTCATTAATCTGTTTCATGCTCTTACTGTTCAGTTGACTGTCCCATTTTTCTGCTGAACTTACTATAGTGAGTTTTTATGTATTTCCATCTTCAGATCAGCTTCCTAATATTCATACACCATTTGTGTAGATGCAAACAGACAAATATAAGATTATATGAAGGGGAAAATGTTTTGGTTGCCCTAATATATCAACAGCAATTCTTCACTCTCTCAAAGTTATATCTACCTAGAACTTGCTAGATTTTCTAAAGGGTTATTTTTACTGTCAATTACCATCACTGTGATTTCTATTTACTGAGTCTTTGTGGCCAGGTGCTCTGCTAAATGACTTAGATCCATGATTTCTTATAAATATCAATAAAATCTTTAGAGATGGATATTACTACCCTTAATTAAAATGTAAGAAAACTGAGACTCAAAAATATTACATATTTTATCCAATGCCATGATAGTGATGATTAAGAGAAACTATTAATAGATTTTAAAACCCATGCTCAAATTCAAAGCCCATATTTTAAAATGCTATTTTATAGGGTTTCATCTGATTAGAAACATTATTCCTGAAAAAAATCAGTTTATACATTCTAAACACAAGGTTCTTGGATCCATAGATGTCAAGAGATTAATTTTATGGAGCTGTGACATCACTGAAAGGTAAAGTGGGTGTGACTGTTTCAGCGTGGGATGATACTCAGTATATTCTCAAGAGAACCTAACCCCAAATGGTTGTAAAGGGTGGCTTGGTTGGTAAAGAATCTGCCTACAATGCAGGAAACTCAGGTTTGACACCTGGGTTGGAAATATCACCTGGAAAAGGGAATGACTACCCACTTCAGTATTATTCAAGAAGAATTCTACAGACAGAGGAGCCTGGTGAACTAAGTACATGGGGTCACAAAGAGTTGGACACAACTGAGTGATTAATCCCAAATGGTTATGGACCACTAAATATGTTTTCCTACTCTCAGGTTTTAATGTACAAAGGAATACTGTACCCTGGGTGCTTGATGTTCAAGTGCATCTTTTCAAATGGAGGTGCTGGAAAACTGGTGAAAAGCATTCATGTTTAATAACATGCTGTGAACTGTGAAACTTAGAGAAGATGTACAGTGTGGATATCAATGCCTCATTTCCCTGTGTTTAGAGGGCAACTAACACTAGAGGAATACTTTCCATCTTAAGTACATGAAAAGTACAGAGGAAGCCAGAAACTGATGATAGAAGCACGAAGGTGTAGGTCTGGTGCAGTGATTCTCAATGTTTACTGTACAACAGAATTATCTGTAGAATCAGATAAAAAAATATCAATGACATAGCACTATCCCAAGCCAACCAGAGTCAGAATTTCTGGGGTTGGGTTGGGTATCTGTGTTTTTGATGAAGAGAGAATTGAGGACCACTGATCTGGTGGTTATCTTCCAAGACAGGAGAAATAGGATTTTAAGAGTAGGAAGGCTTATAGAAAAGTTTCACTGTTGAGATCATCTCTTGATTTCCCACTATGTCCAAAACCAGAAGTATACACACTCTCACCCCCCAACACACACATGTATATATATCCTCTATGATATTTTCTGTCTAACATTCCCCTGGGCTCTATCATTCAAATTGTGCTAGGATATTTTCAATTCAGTTCATTTATTCTAAGTTGTAAGTGGTGATTTGCTACTTTTCAGAGATATTTAACAGAAATGATGTTCCCATGAAATTTCAGACATCTAAAAATAGGAACTTTGTCCAGATATTTCCTAGAACCCACATATCCTTTTGTATAGAGACTCATATATGGAGACCAATGGTGAGGAGAAGTCATTTAGTAAATTAGTTCATTGACTGTAACAGCTTAAAAGAAAAGTTGGTGAGTTATGTGTAAGATATTTCAAGTTTGGGATTCCCATGGGAGATTAATATGGGGGATTTTGAGTGGGATGATATTTCTTAAGAAAGACTTCAGTAGTGATGAAAATAACATTCTGAGCAATGGGCATCTGATTTCAGAAATGATAGGTAGATACCTGTTCTACTTAATCCAAAATTTTGAAAATGAATAAGATTTTCAGTGTCCAGCCATTTGTGGAAATTTGTTATTCTGTATCGTCTTATGTGAAATTGTGTTCTCCACCAGGCTGGCAAACTCCACACTTGAATGCCAAGCATTATATCCAGAAAAAACTGTTAGCATTACCAGGTCCTGAAGAAGATCCACAAATCTGTATTTACATGACATTTACACATTTCTGTTCACCAGCCTCTGTGAAGATGGGAGGTTCTTACTGGGATCTCCTCCTCCATGTTTCAATGGGTGAGGTGAGGCTATACAAATGGGATTCTGTGGGTCCTCAGATATTCACAAACCTACTCAATTTTAATAAGAACTAGTTTGTGCATGCGTATTGTCACTTCAGTCATATGAGACTCTTTGTCACCTTATGGAATGTAGACCACGAGGTTTCTCTCTCCATGGAATTCTCCAGGCAAGGATATTAGAGTGGGTAGGAATGCCTTCTTCCAGGGGATCTTCTCAAACAAGGGATCAAACCCATGTCTCTTATGTCTCCTGCATTGGCAGATGGGTTTTTTACCACTAGTGTGACCTGGGAAGCCCTATTAAATGGTTCAGGAGTTCTCAAATGCCAATGCAAAGATTCACATTAATGGTAAGATATATTTTAAACTGCTCAGTAGAGGATGTCAAAGCAGCAACATTTATTTCAGTTGACAAGTGTTACTCTGTAAATAGTATGAGACCCATTCATAATCTGTAGGATAGCTATGAAAAGCCAAGGTTGAGAGAGAAAGTTATGAGGTCTCCATTGTTCAATCAAACATTCACAGGAAGTAGAAAACAGATTTCTCCCAAGTCATACAGCAAAAAACTTTAGGAAACCTGTTATTGACAGGCCATCAGAGATAAAGGTGAGTATTGATGATGCTATTTTAGACAGTATGACTTTTGAGTCTTATTATTTTGGAAAGAGTTATCCTCTTTTAAAGCTATGTGAGTATACTATGCAAAGAAATCTTTAGATTCAGTGCAATCCTTATCAAGCTACCAATGTTATTTTTCACAGAACTAGAAGAAATAATTTCACAATTTGTATGGAAACACACACAAAAAAAACCCAGAATAGCAAAAGCAATCTTGAAAAAGAAGAATGGAACTGAAGGAATCAACCTGCCTGACTTCAGGCTATACTGCAAAGCTACAGTCATCAAGACGGTGTGGTACTGGCATGGGCAGAAATATAGATCAACGGAACAAGTTAGAAAGACCAGAGATAAATCCACACACCTATGGACACCTTATCTTTGATAAATGATGGGCCCTAATTAAACTTAAAAGCATTTTCACAATGAAGGAAACTATAAGCAAAGTGAAAAGGCAGCCTTCAGATTGAGAGAAAATAATAGCAAATGAAAAAAAACGACAAAGAACTAATCTCCAAAATATACAAGCAGCTCATGCAGCTCAATACCAGAAGAATGAACAACCCAATCAAAAAGGGGGCAAAAGAACTCAATAGACATTTCTCCAAAGAAGACATACAGATGGCTAATAAACACATGAAAAAAAAAATGCTCAACTTCATGCATTAACAGAGAAATGAAAATCAAAGCCACAATGAGGTATCTCATGCCAATCAGAATGGCTGTCATCAAAAAGCCTACAAACAATGAATTCTGGAGAGGGTGTGGAGAAAAGGGAACCTCTTACATTGCTGGTGAGAATGCAAACTAATACATCCACTATGGAGAACAGTGTGCAAATTCCTTTTGGGAATAGAACTGCCATCAACCCAGCAATCCCCCTGCTGGGCATACATACTGAAAAAAAAAGAGACACATGTACCCCAGTGTTCATTGCAGCACTGTTTACAAAAGCTAGGACATGGAAGCAACCTAGATGTCCATTGACAGATGAGTGGATAAGGAAGCTGTGGTACATGTGCACAATGGAATATTACTCAGCTATAAAAAGGAACACATTTGAGTCAGTTCTAATGAAGTGGATGAAACTGGAGTTTATTATACAGAGTGAAGTAAGTCAGAAAGAAAAACATCAATACAGTATATTAACACTTACATATGGAATTTAGAAAGATGGTAACGATGATACTATATGCAAGACAGCAAAAGAGACACAGATATAAAGAATAGACTTTTAGACTCTGAGGGAGAAGGCAAGAGTAGGATGATTTGACAGAATAGCATTGAAACAAGTATATTACCATATGTAAATTAGATGACCAGTGCAAGTTTGATGCATGAAGCAGGGCACTCAAAGCTGGTGCTCAGGGACAACCCAGAGGAATGAGGTGGGGTGGGAGGTGGGAGGCGGGTTCAGGATGAGGAACACGTGGACACCCATGGATGATTCATGTCAATGCATGGCAAAAACCATCACAATGTTGTAAAGTAATTATCCTCCAATTAAAGTAAATAAATTAATTAAAATATATAAAAGCTATGTCTTCACAATAAGCCCATGTGAAGAGTATAAGGAAGACAACCAGGAGAAGCAATATTTATAGATTTAACTATTCTTTAGGCTTATGAAAGTTCTAACCTCAACAGAAAATTGTCATTTATCTCAGTCATCTTAATTCATCTGAAAGTCATTTAGGGGCTTCCATTGTGGCTCAGAGGTAAAGAATCTGTCTGCAGTGCAGGAGATGCAAGAGACTTGGCTTTGATCCCTGGGTCAGGAAGATCCCCTGGAAGAGGGCATGGCAAGCCACTCCAGTGTTCTTGCCTGGAGAACCCCAGGGACAGAAGACCCTGATGGGCTATAGCCCATAGAGTCACAAAGAGATGAACACAACTGAAGCAATTGAGCACGCATCTTAATTAATGATTTAGAAGAAAGCAAAGTCAACTAGAATTCACATTAGTTTTATACCTGGCTTCCTCACTGATTGACTTTGTGACCTTGGACTATTTATTTAATATTTCAAGACTTCAGTTTTCTCAACATAAAATGAGAGAATCAGATTAAATGATCTCTAATATTCCTTCCAGCATTAACAATCTGCAAATGTATTCGTTGAAGATAGGAAACCTCAAATGAGCATTTGGTTTAAGTGTGACTGGTTTTATAATCAGATTTATTGTCTATGACCTATTCAGAATCCACTGTCTACCAGAGGAATTCTAAACTCTGGTTTCAAACATGACTGCATTCAGAACCTCAGCACTGAGAGACTCTAGCTGGTTTCTACCTTGACATTTTATTTAAAGAATTAGAGGACCATGCCCCAGTAAGAGGATAACAGGCTGAGACTATTCAGGTGAGCTAGGCACAGAACTGGGATATTTTACTTGAAAATCAGTACTCTATACTACCTCTTGTATCTTTATTTAAAATGTGTATTTCTATATATAATCTGAAACCTAATTCTCGGGGTCACCTGATTTTAAGGATAAGTGACAAAAGTAAGTAAATGAAAAGGTTGATTAAAGTTGGAAATTGCATAATAGTCAATCCTAATAGTTTTTTTTTTTTAACCTCTAAGACTGCATGTACAAACTCCACAACTTATGAATTAGGAATTGGCCGAATTATTTCATTGTAGTTCTTAAAGTTCACATTAAGTGATCATAATCTTTAAGGCTTTTAGACTCAAAAGTCTCTCCAAGTAAGGTCATAGGGATGGGCTTGTGTTTCTGCTGTTTTGTTATCTGTTCTGCATCTGAAGGCTAGGAAGTCAAGATTGAAAAGAGAAATCATCTCTAGCACAAATTGTCCACACAAACATGAACAAATCATTTCTCCTCAAATATTTTCTCCACATCAATTAAACAAAGGTATTGGAATATAAAGCCTTTATTTCTCATATTAACTCTCAAATTCCAAGATTCCAGTAAATTGATAGACAGATGTACTTTATCAACAGACCTACAATCCCCCTCCACCAAATTAAACTAGATAATAAACACGATGTTAAAATGAGTGACAAGTTCAAGTTTCCAGCTCATGAATTTTTTTTCCTCCTCCTCTTCTTCATGGTATTCAGTAGGAACTGGTTAAACTAGAAAATTTTGTTATAAATATTTAAACTGCTTTTTTACAACACAGAGCTTAGATGCAAAGGCATTAGGCACTTTAAGAAATAGATTGAAAAGAAATGTCATTATCTTGATTTTCTGAATTGATTTGCTTAATAACAATACTTAGCATTTATATAGTGTTCTGTATTTTCAAATTGTTTTATAATCATTAATCAGTTAATTTATGCAACCTTTCTGTGAGGTCAAGATTATTATCCCAATTTTACAGACAAAGAAATGGAGATATGGAGAAATTAAGTGACTTGCCCAAGGTCATTGAGGAAGTGAGTGACAGGCTCTGGATTAAAATGTTGAGACTGAGTCTACACTGGCTAAATGAATTGGAGAATTGACATAATCAACTGAATAATTAAAGAAGAAACAACCATTTTCTCCAAAATAGCTAGAAAATTGATATAGCACTGGGCACTTACAGGCTTGAATTATCTAAATGGTTATTTCACATTTCACATATAGAAATAAACTATAGACATATTCATATTTGTAATTGAAATCTTATGTGATGTTTTGCTTTCCTTAATCGTAACAGTCTGTCCCAATCTTATGCTCTGTAAAATGTTCTCTTTTATTTGAGAAACCCCCAAATAGCCCCAGGATGCACTGCATTCTAATATTTCTTCCTCCCCTCAACCCCATCCCAGGGGAGAAAATTAGTAAACATCTAGATAAACAGAAAATGTTTAACTTAAGAATAGAATACTTTTATTATCATTATTATTATTATTATTATTATAGGCTTCCCTGGTGGCTCAGATGGTAAAGTGTCTGCCTACAATCTGGGAGACCCGGGTTCAATCCCTGAGTTGGAAAGATCCTCTGGAGAAGGAAATGGCAACCCTCTCCAGTACTCTTGCCTGGAAAATCCCATGGACAGAAGAGCCTGGTAGGCTACAATCTATGGGGTTGCAAAGAGTCGGACATGACTGAGCGACTTCACCTCACCTAATATTATTATACAGCCAAGATTAGTAAGGAAAAATAAGAAATATTTTGTAGACCAGATACATTTTTGTTAGGTCCTTAAAGTATGAGTCATATTCTGATAAAAGGAAGGTAAGACAGAAGAATCACCCTGAGCAAGAAGAAAACAGTGAGGAAAAAATAGGTTGGGTAAAAGTTACAAGACAGAAGTCAGGCTCAGTGGGAAAGATGTTGCAAAAGAGGAGATAAGAATGTGCAATATGATGAGGCAGACACACATTAAGCAGATCATAAGCTTGATTCAGAGGCATATTGGGGACTTTCAGGCAGAAGGGTGGAAACCCATATACAGGTTTATTTATTCCTCTCAATTAGTTTTTACTGTTGTTACTGTTTTCCCCCAACTACCTTTAAAATTTTATAATGAAAACAATGCTTGAAGGAGAGATGCTGGAAAGCTTCTAGGCTTTGTTATGCTTTTAACTAGCTCTGGAACCTGGGTCAAATCGCTTTTGTTAGCAAACTCTACTTCATTAAACTGAATAACGTAAAAAAGGGGGCTGATGTTACCTGAGCACCATAGAGGGGTACTGTGTCAGATCCTTTCCATCTATTGTCTCATATAATACCAAAGGGCATTAGGAAATGGAAGTTATTTATTTACGGATGAGAAAACAAAAATTTAGTAATTTAAAGTAGCATGCTCAAGGGAGTGTCAGAGCTGTTTTTTGTTTGTTTGTTTGTTTGTTTTGCAAAATTTTCCAACAGTTTATTTCCAAGTACATCATAAAATATGACAACATAGTAAATTTCATGTTATTTATTTCCCAAGGGACGTGCTAGGTTTGTAAATCCTGGAATATGATCAGACTATGTTTTGAACTGTATTATCTGTTTGAGCTAGAATTTTTAAAAAGCTACATATTTTCTTTTTTTATATATAAACATTTATTTTAATTGGAGGTTAATTACTTTACAATATTGTATTGGTTTTGCCATACATCAACATGAGTCTGCCACAGGTATACATGTGTTCCCCATCCTGAACCCCCCTCCATCCTCCCTCCCCGTACCATCTCTCTGGGTCATCTCAGTGCACCAGCCCCAAGCATCCTGTATCATGCATCAAACCTGGACTGGTGATTCATTTCATATATGATATTATACATGTTTCAATGCCATTCTCCCAAATCATCCCACCCTCGCCCTCTCCCACAGAGTCCAAAAGACTGTTCTATACATCTGTGTCTCTTTTGCTGTCTCGCATACAGGGTTATCATTACCATCTTTCTAAATTCCATATATATGTGTTAGTATAATGTATTGGTGTTTTTCCTTCTGGCTTACTTCACTCTGTATAATAGGCTCCAGTTTCATCCACCTCATTAGAACTGATTCAAATGTATTTTTTTTTTTTAATGGCTGAGTAAAACTCCATTGTGTATATGTACCACAGATTTCTTATCCATTCATCTGCTGATGGACATCTAGGTTGCTTCCATGCCTTGGCTATTATAAACAGTGCTGCGATGAACATTGGGGTACATGTGTCTCTTTCAATTCTGGTTTCCTCAGTGTGTATGCCCAGCAGTGGGATTGCTGGGTCATAAGGCAGTTCTATTTCCATTTTTTTAAGGAATCTCCACACTGTTCTCCATAGTGGCTGAACTAGTTCGCATCCCCACCAACAGTGTAAGAGGGTTCCCTTTTCTCCACACCCTCTCCAGCATTTATTACTTATAGACTTTTGGATTGTAGCCATTCTGACTGGTGTGAAATGGTACCTCATTGTGGTTTTGATTTGCATTTCTCTGACAATGAGTGATGTTGAGCATCTTTTCATGTGTTTGTTAGCCATCTGTATGTCTTCTTTGGAGAAATGTCTATTTAGTTCTTTGGTCCATTTTTCAATTGGGCCATTTATTTTCCTGGAATTGAGCCTGCAGGAGCTGCTTGTATATTTTTGAGATTAGTTGTTTGTCAGTTGCTTCATTTGCTATTATTTTCTCCCTAAAGAAACTAAAGACCTATATATAGAAAACTATAAAACTCTGGTAAAAGAAGTCAGAGGACACTAATAAAGGGAGAAATGTACCGTGTTCATGGATCAGAAGAATCAATATAGTGAAAATGAGTATACTACGCAAAGCAATCTATAGATCCAATGCAATCCTTATCAAGCTATCAACAGTTTTTTTCACAGAGGTAGAACAAATAATTTCACAATTTGTATGGAAATACAAAAAATCGAGAATAGCCAAAGCAATCTTGAGAAAGAAGAATGGAACTGGAGGAATCAACCTGCCTGACTTCAGGTTCTACTACAAAGCCACAGTCATCAAGAGAGTATGATACTGGCACAAAGACAGAAATATAGATCAATGGAACAAAATAGAAAGCCCAGAGATAAATCCATGCACCTATGGACACCTTATCATTGACAAAGGAGGCAAGAATATACAATGGATTAAAAACAATCTCTTTAACAAGTGGTGCTGGGAAAACTGATCAACCTTGTGTAAAAGAATGAAACCAGAGCTGGCTTTGGAATTGAGGTTTACACAGAGTTTAAATCCTAAGCTCTAAGCAAAATTATCTGATATCTATCTGTATATGGAAAACATGAAATTAAGATAAATTTAAGATAAAATAAAAGTAAGTACATTTTCAAATAAACTGCTAATTCTCCAATACTACTGCACATTAGGATCATCTTGGCAATTATTCTTGGTTGTGCTGGGACTTGATTGCTATATGCAGACTTCCTCTAGCTCCAGTGAGGAAGAGAGCTACTCTTTGTTGTGGTGTGCGGGCTTCTCTTATTGCAGAGCACAGGCTATAGATGTGTGGCTTCAGTAGTTGCAGGTCACAGGCTCAGTTGCTGTGGCACAAAGGCTAAGTTGCTCCATGGCCCGTGGAATCTTCCTGGAGCAGGGATGGAATCCATGGCCCTTGCATTCGCAGGTGGATTCTCATCCACTGTTCCACAAGGAAAGTCCTCCCTGGAAAATTTTAAACTATTATGCCTGATTGCTGGGAGCCAGCATGAGGAACTCTGCCCATGGCAAAGGTCATGAGGAAGGAGGCTCGTCATACGCAAAGGCGGGATCGAGCCTCAGGAGGCCCCCTGTTCCCGAGCATCTACCCCCCAAAACCAGAGTCTGCCTGCTTTACTGTGTTATGCTTTCCACCTACTCTTCTGACATTAACAGGGGGCTGTCCCCCACCACCTTTTTTGGAAAAAGTTAATTTAGAGCTTTTAGATAATAAATCTCCTGGGTATAATACGAGTGTTTCTATCCAAAAACCCCTCTGATGGCTCTCCAGCTTGCCTGCCAGACTCTTACAGCTGCACATGTGATTGTTTGCAGCCTCCTGACAGCGAGAGGCACAGGAAGCTTAAAATACCCTAGGAATGTAGGGGCTTCCGAGGAGTCAAAATCATTAGAATAGGACTGATTAAGGGTTTCATTTGTTGAGCCAATACTTGCTGCCAAATTTTCATATCTTTTATTTGTAGATATAGTTGGTATATAGAAAAAAACACATGGTAGCCCTGGTATTAGCAACATTAGATCTTTGAGTTAAGTACTTTCTTTGTTATAACCCACTGCACTTTTGTTCTACAGGAATGTAACTTTATTTAGTACTTTGAGGGTGATGCAGATTAAAGAAAAACACTTCAAGGGAAAAAGAGTTTTCTGGTTGATAGACATTTATCTAGGAAGAGAGCCATAAAAATGTTAACAGGCCCCCTGGCCAGAATATGATGTAAAACCACCTGGGACCTTTTGTATATGGGAGGTATGCAAAAAGAAAGCCTGGTCTCAATGAGGGTCGGGACTGCTGCCCCTGCATAACTCTGCATATTCCATTTTTTTTTTTTTATGTACAACTTGGGGTATATAAGCTGCTTTTGAAAATAAAGTTGTGGGTCGTGGGTCTGGCACCGATGCTTGGCTCCCTCATGTCGTTCTTTTCTCCCTTTTCTGGCTGAATTCCCATCTGGAGCATGGAGGCTCACTGTGTCTACTTATTTGCCTTGGCTTCTAAGACCCACGTGAGAGGGAGCCCAAGATGGGGCACCCTCTGCTATTCAAGTGGGCGCCAGTGGCCTACGTAGATGGTGCAAGTTCCTTGTCTTGGAACTCTATGGGTTTTCCACGTAAACCAGGTATTCAGCCTCTTTTCTCCACTAATTTTCCTACTACACTGTTCTTCCCTAATTTCTCTTTATATTTCTAAATAAATAAGTTTTTCCTCGCTGACTCCGTTCCCGCTTCAAATTCCCTGGATCCACCGGGGCTGGACCCTGGCACCTGATCCTACTCAAACTTTCTGATTTAATTGACAAGCAATGTTACCTAGGCATTGGAATATTTTAAAACTCCTCATGTGTTTGGGGACCATGGATCTAAGCAAATGATGTCAGACTCATCTGGGAGATGCAGCAGCTAACCATACTCAACATGATAAATGATAAAAATATATTCTGGTTGAAATTTTTTATAAAACTGTAATACAATTAACATTGGGTTTTCCCAGTTGCTCAGCAGGTAAAGAATCTGCCTGCAATATGGGAGATATAAGAGACATGGGTTCAATCCCTTGGTCAGGAAGACCCCCTGGAGGAGGAAATGACAACCAACTCCAATATTCTTGCCTGAAAAATCCCATGGATAGAGGAGCCTGGTGGGCTACAGTCCAAAGTGTCACAGAGTCAGACAGGACTGAAAGACTAAGCTTGCAATAGAATTAACATAATGTGTTGATTAATTAATACAATGATTAGTATCTAAAATATATTAAAATATCAAAAAATGGAAATAATTTACCTGACTTTCAAGAGTTTTGTTCTCTTCCTCTGATTTTGTCTTATTTCTCTCTGTCTTTTTTTTTTTTTAGTCTCTTTCACTTTCTCTGTGTGTCTTTTCTCTTTTCATGACAAGATCTAACTGGAATCAGCTGAATCTCTGATTATTTAAAAAATCATCATAGGCTATAATTTCCTCATTTGCAGAACCAACTCATGCTTTGCTCATAAGTGGAGAAAGGCAGAGGCTTTGGGGATAGACACACCCAAGTTTTAATCTATCGATTGTTGTTCAGTCGCTCAGTCATGTCCGACTCTTTGTGACCCCAAGAACTGCAGCACACCAGGCTTCCCTGTCCTTCACCATCTCCGGAGCTTGCTCAAACTCATGTCTATCGAATTGGTGATGCCATTCAACCATCTCATCCTATGTCGTCCCTGTGTCCTCCTGCCTTCAATCTTTCCCAGCATCAGGGTCTTTTCCAGTGAGTCAGTTTTTCCCATCAGGTGGCCAAAGTATTGGAGCTTCAGCTGCATCATCAGTCCTTCCAATGAATATTCAGGGTTGATTTCCTTTGTGATTGATTTGATTTCCTGGCTGTACAAGGGACTCTCAAGAATCTTCTCTATAGCTTTAGCAATTACATAAGTGTGTAGTTTTGAGCAAATTGATTAACCTTATTAAACCTCAACCTTTCTCACCCATCAAGTAAGAATAAATACATTTAACTCATAGAAAAACATGCTAAAATAAGGGGACTCAAACATGCTTCCCTGATCCACATGTTGGCAGAGACTGGTCTTTCATCTACTTCCCTTTCTGTCACTTAGTAATGCCATTCAAAGTAGTAGCTTACGCCTTCCTTCCTTGCCACACTGTCTATTCCACATAGTTTGCATGAGATGGATGGATGCATCACTGACACAATGAACATGAGTTTGAGTAGCCTCCGGGAGTTGGTGCTGGACAGGGAAGCCTGGCGTGCTGCAGTCCATGGAGTCACACAGAGTTGGACTCAGCTGAGTCACTGAATTGAATTGAACTTAACCGTCAGAATTATTTTACTGACTCTAATTGTGCTTACTTCATTAGATTTTTTCACTTGCATGTATTTCTTGTGCAGATAGAGGAATCTGATGTTTATTTATTATTATTTTGTTAAAAATTTCTAGTCCTCTCCAACCTCATCCCTGTTCTCATTCTTTTTATCCACATTCAAAACAAAATACCTCATCAGTTCAGTTCAGTACAGTCGCTCAATCGTGTCTGACTCTTTGTGACCCCATGAATTGCAACATGCCAGGCCTCCCTGTCCATCACCAACTCCCAGAGTTTACTCAAACTCATGTCCATTGAGTCGGTGATGCCATCAAGCCATCTAATCCTCTGTCGTCGCCTTCTCCTCCTGCCCCCAATCCCTCCCAGAATCAGGGTCTTTTCTGATGTGTCAATTCTTCGCATAAGTTGGCCAAAATATTGGAGTTTCAGCTTCAACATCAGTCCTTCCAATGAACACCTAGGACTGATCTCCTTTAGAATGGACTGGTTGGATCTCCTTGCAGTCCAAGGGACTCTCAAGAGTCTTCCCCAATGCCACAGTTCAAAAGCATCAGTTCTTTGGGACTCAGCTTTCTTCATAGTCCAAATCTCACATCCATACATGACTACTGGAAAAACCATAGACTTGAATAGACAGACCTTTGTTGGCAAAGTATTGTCTCTGCTTTTGAATATGCTGTCTAGGTTGGTCATAACTTTCCTACCAAGGAGAAAGCGTCTTTTAATTTCATGGCTGCAATCACCATCTGCAGTGATTTGCCCCCCCCCCCAGAAAAAAAAAAAAAAAAAAAAAACTCTGACACTGTTTCCACTGTTTCCCCATCTATTTCCCATGAAGTGATGGGACTGGATGCCATGATCTTCGTTTTCTGAATGTTGAGCTTTAAGCCAACTTTTTCACTCTCCTCTTTCACTTTCATCAAGAGGCTTTTTAGTTCCTCTTCACTTTCTGCCATAAAAGTGGTGTCATCTGCATATCTGAGGTTATTGATATTTCTCCCGGAAATCTTGATTCCACCTTGTGCTTCCTCCAGCCCAGTGTTTCTCATGATGTACTCTGCATAGAAGTTAAATAAGCAGGGTGACAATATACAGCCTTGATGTACTTCTTTTCCTATTTGGAAACAGTCTGTTGTTCCATGTCCAGTTCTAACTGTTGCTTCCTGACCTGCATATAGGTTTCTCAAGAGGCAGGTCAGGTGGTCTGGTATTCCCATCTCTCTCAGAATTTTCCACAGTTGATTGTGATCCACACAGTCATAGGCTTTGGCATAGTCAATAAAGCAGAAATAGATGTTTTTCTGGAACTCTCTTGCTTTTTCCATGATCCAGCGGATGTTGGCAATTTGATCTCTGGTTCCTCTGCCTTTTCTAAAACCAGTTTGAACATCTGGAAGTTCACGGTTCATGTATTGTTGAAGCCTGGCTTGGAGAATTTAGAGCATTACTTTACTAACATGTGAAATGAGTGCAATTGTGTGGTAGTTTGAGCATTCTTGGCATTGCCTTTCTTTGGGATTGGAATGAAAATTGATCTTTTCCACTCCTGTGGTCACTGCTAAGTTTTCCAAATTTGTTGGCATATTGAGTGCAGCACTTTCACAGCATCGTCTTTTAGGATTTGAAATAGCTCCACTGGTATTCCATCACCTCCACTAGCTTTGTTCGTAGTGATGCTTTCTAAAGCCCACTTGACTTCACATTCCAGGATCTTTGGCTCTAGGTGAGTGATCACACCATCGTGATTATCTGGGTCATGAAGATCTTTTTTGTACAGTTCTGTGTATTCTTGCCACCTCTTCTTAATATCTTCTGTTATATCCATACCATTTCTGTCCTTTATTGAGCCCATCTTTGCATGAAATGTTCCCTTGGTATCTCTAATTCTTGAAGAGATCTCTAGTCTTTCCCATTCTGTTGTTTTTCTCTATTTCTTTGCATTGATCCCTGAGGAAGGCTTTCTTATCTCTTCTTGCTATTCTTTGGAACTCTGCATTCAGATGCTTATCTTTCCTTTTCTCCTTTGCTTTTTGCCTCTCTTCTTTTCACAGCTATTTGTAAGGCCTCCTCAGACGGCCATTTTGCTTTTTTGCATTTCTTTTTCTTGGGGAGCTACCCCATGCCCACGGTCAGGGGCAGCACCTGAGAGGAGCAACCCCATATCCAAGGATCAGCTGCTGCACAGGCACAGGAGGGCTAAGAGGAGCTACTACACATTCAATGTCAAGAGGGGCGGCCGTGAGGAGATACCCCTCATCCAAGGTAAGGAGCAGCGGCTACACTTTGCTGGAGCAGCCAGGAAGAGATACCCCACATCCAAAGTAGGAGAAACCCAAATAAGATGGTAGGTGTTGTGAGAGGGCATCAGAGGGCAGACACACTGCAACCATAATCATGGAAAACTAGCCAATCTTATCACACGGACCACAGCCTTATCTAACTCAGTGAAACTAAGCCATGCCCTGTGGGGCCACCCAAGACGGACGGGTCATGGTGGAGAGGTCTGACAGAATGTGGTCCACTGGAGAAGGGAATGGCAAGCCACTTCATAATTGTTGCCTTGAGAACCCCATGAACAGTATGAAAAGGCAAAATGATAGGATACTGAAAGAGGAACTCCCCAGGTCAGTAGGTGCCCAATATGCTACTAGAGATCAGTGGAGAAATAACTCCAGAAAGAATGAAGGGATGGAGCCAAAGAAAAAACAATACCAAGTTGTGGATGTGACTGGTGATAGAAGCAAGGTCTGATGCTGTAGAGAGCAATATTGCATAGGAACTTGGAAAGTTAGGTCCATGAATCAAGGCAAATTGGAAGTGGTCAAACAGGAGATGGCAAGAGTGAACGTCGACATTCTAGGAATCAGTGAACTAAAATGGACTGGAATGGGTGAATTTAACTCAGATGACCATTGTCTACTACTGTGGACAGGAATCCCTTAGGAGAAATGGAGTAGCCATCATGGTCAACAAAAGAGTCTGAAATGCAGTACTTGCATGCAATCTCAAAAATGACAGAATGATCTCTGTTCGTTTCCAAGGCAAACCATTCAATATCGTGGTAATCCAAGCCTATGACCCAACCAGTAACACTGAAGAAGCTGTAGTTGAATGGTTCTATGAAGACCTACAAGATCTTTTAGAACACCCCCAAATGATGTCCTTTTCATTATAGGGGACGGGAATGCAAAAGTAGGAAGTCAGGAAACACCTGGAGTAACGCAAATTTGGCCTTGGTGTATGGAATGAAGCAGGGCAAAGGCTAATAGAGTTTTTCCAAGATAATGCACTGGTCATAGCAAACATCCTCTTCCAACATCACAAGAGAAGACTCTACACATGGACATCACCAGATGGTCAACTCCAAAATCAGATTGATTATATTCTCTGCAGCAAAAGATGGAGAAGCTCTATACAGTCAACCAAAAGAAGACTGGGAGCTTACTGTGGCTCAGATCATGAACTCCTTATTACCAAATTAAGATTTAAATTGAAGAAAGTAGGGAAAACAGCTAGACCATTCAGGTATGACCTAAATCAAATCCCTTATGATTATACAGTGGAAGTGAGAAATAGATTTAAGGGCCTAGATCTGATAGACAGAGTGCCTGATGAGCTATGGACGGAGGTTCGTGACATTGTACAGGAGACAGGGATCAAGACCATCCCCAAGAAAAAGTAATGCAAAAAAGCAAAATGGCTTTCTGAGGAGGCCTTACAAATAGCTGTGAAAAGAAGTGAAGCAAAAAACAAAGGAGAAAAGGAAAGATATAAACATCTGAATGCAGAGTTCCAAAATACCTCATAGGATCTACATCATTAATTAGTGAAGTATATGAGAAGCATAGTTTACAATCAAGCTTTCTGAAAAACAGCTTCTCATTAATGGCATTATTTTTTCAGCTGGTCTCAATGATGAAGATTTAAGCAACCAAAAGCACTGAGAGATTCTCTGAGTGTTGCGGTGTGGGAAAGTGGAAATATGTCAAAGTCCATAGAAATTTATTTTTGTCTAAAGTTATGCTCACACAGACATCAGTAACCTGATCTTGAACACGACTTTTTCTTGATGTTACATGACAATGAGACTGGGTAAAAATCCTCACTAGGGCCCTTCAGCCAAAACTTGATGCCCTAAAGCATGAGATTTGATCACCCTATCTTAGCACAAGACTTCAAATGATTGTTAGACTTCAGAATTCTTTTGAATCCAGCTACTGTGCTTAACTGGAAGGAGACAGCGAATTTCAACAGCTGATATACAAAGTTATCTATGGACATTTACCCCTCTTTCATTGCAAAGATTTTATGGGTATTTACCCATCTTTCATTGCAAAACATCTTGATTCAAGTTTTTTATTTGAAATTTATGGAAAAAATTGATTTTTCCCCCAGCTCTTTCACCAATATAATTGGTATTTGAATTGCAAAATGTATTTCCAAATCATTTCTTTTCTGGACACTGGAATCTGGAGGTGCTTCTCTGGTATTTCTTTCTGTTTACTCAAATTTTGCTCACACTTAAAACCCCATTCCAAACACCACTGTGATGCTGTCTCTCATGTAGCAGTTCTTACTGATCTCTCTTAAATCATTTTCAGTGAGGATGTGCTGTACCACAGCAATTGAACAATTTTAATTATATGATATTTTGTGCTCTGCTGTTTCTTATTTTCTACAATGCATGCATTTTAAGTTCATGGGTCAGCATTGATTGGAAGCTTCTGAATGAAGCTTTTCTCAACATGCATCCTCTACAATTCTGTATTTATAGAAGTTCCTCACGAATTTATGCTTATTTTTTGATCTTCAATGACTTTGGTTTTAAGGAGGAGAGGAATGGAAATAATTTTAAGATAGAAAAGTTGGCCTACAGAACAAAGGGTAAATTTAATAAAATCTTGGATTATTTGCATACACATTTACTCTATGACTTTCTGTGGCATTTGAAAAACTTATCCTAGTTCTCTCTCCCTGGCTTTTTTCTAAGTCCCCATTCTCTGTTGTTACTTGGTATGTGCTTTGGGAATGCAAATTATTTTTTTTTAAGATTAGACCAAAGCAAAACATAATTAGAAAAGGAGATCAAAGATGCATCCTCTAATATGTCTCAAGGCCAAATATGAATGATTTCTGAATGATCTGCTATTTTACTAAATCATGTCACACAGATAATCAAAAGTTATGCTACCACATTTAATCATGCATTTTGAGATGGATAGTGTGAATTTATCCAAAATAATATTGATCTTCTTTAACACTGCAAGTGGACTCTTTGGCTTGGCAAGCTAAAACTTAGTCTGAAAGCTAAAGAGCATGGTGATACTTTAAAAAGACATAAACAGAAATGAAAATGAAAAGCAATAAAAAAACAAAGCATGGACTAGAATCACATCATCTCTCGAAGTCTTTGGAAGCTCTCTAGATTAGCAAGAGGTGTAAGTATCCGTTTTAATAGCAGGAAGGAAAGACTATTCTGCATAACTGGTTGCCTAACCTGGTATTCCTACTTTCATGATAAAATATTTGCTAAAATTGTGAAGCCTAATGAAAGTAAACACAGTATTTTGCCTTAAAGGAAAATAAAATATAGAGTGGTGCATCTATTGTACTCTTCGTATATGTGAAAGATTATAATAAATAGGAGTAGGAAGACTTTCTCTGCCTTTTAATATATGATAGATGGAAGCAAGCAAACAAATAAAATCAAACAATCAAGGCAAAAAGAATATTTTATGTCAGACAGTACCTCAAAAATCAATTAATCCAATCTCCTTATTATGATGAATAAACAAGCTGCCTGAAGGAGGTGAAGTAACTTAGGTACCTAAGTTGACACCTAGTTGACATAGTCTGGTCAACACGGTAAAAACAGAAAACAACTGATTCTCAACTTATCATTTTTTCACTATATCATCATGCAAAAGAGGGACTCTGATAAAAGTACTGAAGATTGTGGGATGTATTTTCAAAGAGAACTGCAGATGTGTATTTTGAAACAAGCTTTGTAAAAAGTGTAGATATATACCAAATGTGCTATGTGCTATGCTAAGTTTCTTCGGTCATGTCCAACTCTTTGTGACCCTATGAATCATAGCCTGCCAGGCTCCTCTGCCTATGGGATTCTCCAGGCAAGAATACTAGAGTGGGTTGCCATGCCTTACTCCAGGGGACTCTCCAGGCCCAGGGATTGAACCTGTGTTTTTCATGTCTACTGAATTGGCAGGTGGGCTCTTTACCACTAACACCAAATGGGAAGCCCATCTACTGAATAGGCTGGTTCAATTGCAGGGTTATTTGAGGAAGAAAAATGAATTGGATGATGCTAACATGTCTCTGTGTCCCATAAAGGAGTTTCAGTGATATCTTTTTTGGAAGCAGGTTGATCAGAATTTCACAGACTTCACAAATGGTCATAGATGCTGTTCTGAGGTAAATAATATGTATTTGTTCCTAGAATAATGCTAATCAAAGCCCCTTGCTTCCCAAGAAGTGATGGCGACTAGACTGTTAAATGTTCAGGACTCCAACTAGCTGAATAACCCAATTTTGTGACCCATTAATGTGCAACCTTAGAGAATGACTTGGCTCTCAAATATGAGACTGTTGATGCTGAGGCAAAATATGGTTATAGAACTCCACCATCCTGGAATTTCAGGAATAAGTTCTGTTACTTTCCATCCCAGCAATTTGGGAAAGTTGAGTTACTATTAGTTTCCTTTCATAATTCATTAGTTTGATTGACTGTCACTAAGCTGAATATCTGGAGACAAATGAAAGGTACATAAATAATGATCATATTTTTACAAGATGGGAAAATAAAAATCTATTTTGGAAAATACAATGGTAATAAACTGCCCTAGAAGCTGTGTAAATGAAAGGAAGCCATCCATGTTTCACTTTGTCATAAATCCAAGTAAAATGGCTTCTTTAGAAATACAAGATTCCAACTGACTATGTGTTTTATCTTGGCAATTTCTATAAGTGTGTGAAAATCTACCTAAAATACATATGTTATGTATATACATATACACATATATGTACATATACACAACTATATACTTTGAAATGTTTCTATGAGGTGAATATATGTTAGCAGAAAATCCTTCCCCAGTGTGATTTTGTGGCTGAATTCTAAAGCAGACAGAACTGTAAAATTCACTGCTCCATCACTGCACTCTCCATAATACCAAGCAGATCACAGAATCTCATGCATATTCAACTGGTAAATGAGATCACCATCTTTTTCTTTCTTTAAAACTTTCTAATTGTTTCTAATTATACTTCAAATTGCATTCACACTTACTGTCATCACAAGGCAATTTTTCATCTGACCATGCATGCCTACTTTATTTTAAACCATTATGTCCTTTTGCCCCTTTATTTTATTTATTTATTTTTAATTGAGCACCACAAGAACTTGTCCTCACCTTAGGCCTTTCATACTCACTTGTCTCTGCCTGAAGCCCTGAAATTCTAGGAATTTTATGTCTGTCTCTTTCCTGCCAGTTCCTCAGAAGGACCCTATTGGACTATCTAATCTAAACGAGCTCCATTCATTCCGGTCAGTTGCTGTTCAGTCCCTAAGTCATGTCTAACTCTTTGTGATCCATGGACTGCAGCACTCCAGGCTTCCCTGTCCTTCATTATATCCCAGAGTATGCTCAAACTCATGTCTGTTGAGTTGGTGATGCCATCCAACCAACTCATCCTATATCACCCCCTTCTCCACCTGTCCAGAATCTTTCTCAGAATCTTTTCCAAAATGTCAACTCTTTGCATCAGGTGACCAAAGTATTGGAACTTCAGCTTCAGCATAAGTCCTTCCAATGAATACTCAGGGCTGATTTCCCTTAAGATTGACTGGTTTGATCTCCTTTATTTCCAAAGAAATCTCAAAAATCTTCTCCAGCACCACAGTTCAAAAATGATTCTTTTGTGACTCAGAGTAGATACCAGATAAATATGAAACAAATCCATTTATTTAAATGAAAAACAAATTCCCCTATTGAAATAGGGGTCTAAGAAGATAAGAGAGAAAATATCTAAACCCTATAACATCACAGTTAAACTGGACCTTCTCTTCCTCTACTTGGAGAGAGGTGGTGAGGACTGAGCATCTTTCTTTACCACAACAAAGAGAATTACAAGATTTAGGAAAGTGAGGATCGATAAATCCAATGCTTTCCAAATGAGACCTTCTTACTCCTTCTTACTGGACTCTGGAAGACGCAGCCTACATAATTCACTTTCCTGTCCACATGATTGTGCTTAAACTAGCATGAGATAGGGTAGAGAAATCTAAGAATTTATCAATATCCCCTACTGCTTCTGACTTGCCAACATTTTGAGAATCAAGTGAACTCCCAATCTTTATACCTTCAGTTCAGTTCAGCTCAGTTGCTCTATAGTGTCCAACTCTTTGCAACCCCATGGACCACACCAGGCCTCCCTGCCCATCACCAACTCCCTGAGTTTACCCAAACTCATGTCCATTGAGTTGATGATGCCATCCAGCCATCTCATCCTCTGTCATCCGCTTTTCCTCCTGCCCTCAATCTTTCCCAAAATCAGGGTCTTTTCAAATGACTCAGCTCTCCGTATCAGGTGGCCAAAGTATTGGAGTTTCAGCTTCAACATCAGTCCTTCCAATGAGCACCTAGGACTGATCTCCTTTAGGATGGACTGGTTGAATCTCCTTGCAGTCCAAGGGACTCTCAAGAGTCTTCTCCAACACCACAATTCAAAAACATCAATTCTTTGGCACTCAGCTTTCTTCACAGTCCAACTCTCACATCTATACATGACTACTGGAAAAGCCATAGCCTTGACTAGATGGGCATGTGTTGATAAAGTAATGTCTTGCTTTTTAATATGCTATCTATCTTGGCCATAACTTTCCTTCCAAGGCATAAGCATCTTTTAATTTCATGGCTGCAGTCACCATCTGCAGTGATTTTGGAGCCCAGACAAAATAAAGTCAGCTACTGTTTCCACTGTTTCCCCAATCTATTTTCCATGAAGTGATGGGACCAGATGCCATGATCTTAGTTTTCTGAATGTTGAGATTTAAGCCAACTTTTCACTCTCCTCTTTCATTTTCATCAAGAGACTTTTTAGTTCCTCTTCACTTTCTGCCATAAAGGTGGTGTCATCTGCATATCTGAGGTGATTGATATTTCTCCCAGCAATCTTGATTCCACCTTGTGCTTCCTCCAGCCCAGCATTTCTCATGATGTACTCTGCATATAGGAGACAATGTGAATTCCATCTTCGCTAACACTGTAGTATCAAGAGATGCCTTTGTTCAAGTCACCAGTCTCCGTATGTACTCATCTCTTGATGGAAACCATGGTGGATTAGTGGCAGGTGACTGAGTTACAAAGTTATTATTTCTTAAAACCTCTTACGTTTCCAGCAATGTGTTGACTTCTATATGCTTTAAAAAGAAAAATAACTATCATGGCACTGATTCTACCTCAAGTAACTAAATGATACTGTGAGGAAACAGGCTTAGACGACACAGTCAAATCACTGCACAGTAAAATTGAGTGCTGTATAGATTTAGTCCATCCCTCCATGCTGTTTTCAGGGTCTGACTCTTAACTGGGTATACACTGAGTCAGGATATTAGACTGCTGATTTTATTTTAAATTGTGTGTGTGCATGTGCATGTGTGTGTGTGTGTGTACATGTGTTTATGTGATATAAGATGGTATGGATTCCAACTATGGATCTGTACCACAGGCAAAGAAGGTTAAACTTGTCCAGAGCCAAAAATAATTACTTTTCAAAGCTCACTCATAAATGATCCTCAGTAAATCACTCTGATCTTCTGGCCAACTCTAATCTAAAATATATCTGAGTTTAATTATGAAGTGACTAAGAAAATCACTCAGAAACAAAATTTTTCTTAAATAAAATATAAAACAATAATTTGTGATGAATGCACAATGAGGTTAATGTGGCCTGAAAGAGTCATATGCAGTTTAATTTTGGAGGTGAGATTAAAACTGGTTTCTGAAAGATTCTTAGCCTTTTCATGGTTGAAAATGAGAGAAGACACCAACTGAGGGAGTGAGGATGATGAACATGCTTTTAATGGTGACACAATGATATTCCTCTTTGAAAATTTCCTTAGGCTATTTATTTATTTAACATATATGAAATCCCTTCTGTACATTAGTGGAATATTAAGGAAGGCAATGGGAAATTGAGTACAGAATTCAAGGTCAGGATTCTGATATTTCCTGGCATTTTTGCTAACTTTATGGCCTTGGCTATGCTACTTCATTTTTCTGAATCTCATTTCTTTTTTCTATAAAATGGGCATTATAATGCCTACCTCACAGAATTACTGTAGGGGTTAGGTAACATGAATGATATTGCCTACCTAGCCCAGTACTTGACATATTCCATAAATCTTAGGCACTTTCCTTCACCCTGAGGAAGGAGATTGGTTGTCTCCTAGGTCCAAAGTGTAGCTAATAAAGCTGTCATCACTCTGTCAAGTTAAGGAGCTGTGATGTTGTGATAAGATTCTTCACTGATTGTTATTTGCCCCTGTTAGTCACTGCTAAAGTCCCATTTCTCAGAATTCAATCTCAGGGCTTCCCTGACAGCTCAGTTGGTAAAGAATCCAAATGCAATGCAGGAGACCCCAGTACCATTCTTGAGCTAGGAAGATCTGCTGGAGAAGGGTTAGGCTACCCACTCCAGTGTTCTTGGGCTTCTCTTTTGGCTCAGCTGGTAAAGAATCCGCCCATAATGTGGGAGACCTGGGTTCCATCCTTGGGTTGGGAAGATCCACTGGAAAAGGGAATGGCTGCCCACTCCAGTATTCTGGCCTGGAGAATTCCATGGACTGTATAGGCCATAGGGTCGCAAACAGCTGGACACAACTGAATGACTTTCACTTTCACATTCAATTTACCAAAGCTTTAGTGAACACTGCTCTGGTCCAAGTTGTATGTTCAAGGAGGAGTGAGTAGCTTCCTCAACCTCAAGAAAAAAATCTTTTTTAATTGAAGAAAACCATTGCAAATTAACATAGAGAGTAAGCAACGAGGAAATTAGAATATAACCAAGTTTTTAAGGGAGTTGTACAGACTAAAAGGAGAGGAAGGAAAATTCATAATGAACTTAGGTCTCAAACTGGTATGTGAAGTATAAACAGCAAATTAATATGCAAGCGAGAGAAGGAAACAATATATAAGCTGATGGTAAGGCTGCAAGGGGATGCAAATGAGCATTCCAAATCATGGGAAGTGAGCAACTAAACCTGACTACAGGGTGAGGAGGAGGAGAGTGAGAGAGAAGCTGGAAAAGTAAAGTTAGGGTGAGATTTTAGAACTCTTTAAAAGTCAGGCGGGTGAGTTTGGAATTTAACTTCTACATGAAACATAACTAACTTCACTTTGCAGATGAAGGAAGGGGGTTTGGAGTCAGCAAGTCTCCAATGGTCAGTTTTAATGACAAGTTTCCAATCACACCAGTGAAATGCACAGGGTCCAGGACTATAAAGCTCTCCCATGTAGGAGTTCAGAAATAGCATCTCCACCAGCATACATTTAAAATATGATTTGATTTTTTCAGATATTTTATTTAGACACAACTTACATTTTTTGTAAAAAAAAAAAAAAGAAAAAAGAAAGAAAAAAAAAAAAAGGTGGATCCCTCTGTAATAGAAACAGGATATCCAAAAAAGAAAAACACTAATCAAGTCCATGTAATTCCATTTGATGCTCTTATCCTCAGGATAGTGAAAATCTGATGGATTAAAATAGCATAATAGACTTACTGCTTTTACAAAACACTATGGGATGTTTCTAGGGAGAAAATCAGCAATTTTGAATTCTGGTGAGCAGCAAATATTGTTTGGGCAGACTTTTTAATATTTCTGGTCTTCAGAAACCTAATCTGTTCCCATTTGGGGGCGACAGTGACCTTAAATCAGCTATTCACAATCTGTTGGCAAGTGAAATCAAAATATATGCTTAGACAACCTTTTTTGCACATCTTCATGGAGGGGAAAAAATAATAAAAAGGAGTTCCCAGCTCAGAATATAAACTATGCTGACAATTACACTTGGCCTGCCTAGACATTTCCTGTGCTAAACTCCACGAAGAGAGTAATGCAAAGCTGCCTTGCTCATGGAGAAAAATCAATTTCATAAGAGATATATCTTCATGTGTCATGATCCAGTGTATGATTGTGGCCTTTGATGTCTATTTAGCTGGCAGCAAATTTACAGCCATAACTTTTAATTCCCAGCAATGAATGCAGCAAAAATAACTTAACAGTTAAATAGGAACCTTGTGCTCATTGGGTGACTGTAATCAACTGCCAGGAATGACCTTGAAATTGGACATTCCTCTCTGCTTAAGCGCCATTAGCAATATTTTTCAGAAAGCAAACCATTTAGCTGGTTGGCCCAAAAAAAAAAAAAAAAAAAAACCGATAAAAATCTATTCTTGGCTACTCTCTAAATTGCATTGCACTATCTGTTCACCAGCTGAGGATGAAGAGCATTGTATATTAAAAGATTTTCATTATGTAATAATGTGAATACCAGCAGCAGTAATTATAAAATCAATAATTCGTAATAAATATGTCCTCCTCATATAATTACTAAATGATTGCAAAACCAATATTATGCACTAGTTAGAAAGGAAAAGGTTGCTGTTAAAGACTTTCTATATTACACATTATTGTTCAAATCTTAAACACCCTTGGTCAAATGAAGCAAAGCTTCATCCTCATCAGAATAAAACTAAATGCTATTTCTTTTCAAGCTACTAAAACGTATTTGATCCATGGTGAAACTAATTATTAGATTAAAACACTTGTCTTCAATATGACTATGTATGGTCCCTCTACTGCTTCCTTTGATTTGAATTGCATCCTGTTGTGATTTTTACCTCAATGAAGGTAGGTATAGGTACCATCATTCATTTGCTTCAGGAATTCATCTAGTTGCCACGTCTCATGTCTTTTAATGAAGGGGAAGCCCATAGAGAAAAGTTTGTTAATCTTATATTTCAATTTACCACAAGAAGGAGCCTGTTTCTACTGAGAAAGTCACCAAATTCCCTTTTTCTGAAGATGAGGTGTGTTTTGGTTTTTGCATTATTTCTGAGCTGTCCGCAACTATCTGTGGTTGCTAACTGTCCATGGCTATTTACTTCTGGTCCTAGCAACATGCTGGAGTCTGTGACATCACTCTGACTGAAACTCAGCACCTTTGGCATCAGAAGACTTAGAAGTTAGCCCCCTAACTCGCATTCTCCCCACAATTCCTCAAGGAATAGTTAATATGCACATTTGTTAAGCTCCTATTGTGTGTGTAGCCAGCCCTGTGATGAAAAACAGCAGGAAACAAAAAAGAGAGAGAGAGAGAGAGAAACAAGCTTCAGGCAATTTATATTATTAGAGTCATTAAGTATTTTGGAAAAATTCTAGGAAAATTATATTTTATGTCACAAAATTAAAAAGTTATGTGTCACAAAGACCGTAATAGTCTTGACTCATGAAAATAATAATAATAAGCTTGCCTGATGAAAACCCTCATGCATGACCACATGATACAGAAAAATCTGATTGGTATATAGCAACCTAATGTCAAGATCAAAATGAACACTGAGGCCTACAACCATGACAATTCAAATACCAACTCCATATTTCTAGGGCTTATTTCTCTGGCCACTCAACCTAAACCTGGTAGTTCACATTCCTGAGCTGCTCAAATACCTGCCTAGCATTTTGCTCTTTTTACTTTACATATTGTATTAGAGCTCTTCAGAGAAATAGAATAAATAGAATTCATGTGCTTGTGTGGTGGTGGTGTGTGTGTGAGACAGAGAGAATGTGTACAAAGAAAGACAGCTAGAGAGAGAGAAAGAGAGGTTTCTTTTAAGAAATTAGCTTATCTCATCATAGAAGCCAGTAAGTACAAAATCTACAAGGTAGGCAGGTAGGCTGGAGATCCAGAAAAGAGCTGATATTACAGTTCAAGCATAAAAGCAGTCTGGAGGCAAAATTTTCCTTTTTGTGGGACCTCAGTCTGTTTTTGCTTCAAGCCTTCAACTGGATAAGTCCCACCCATATTATGGAGGACAATTTGCTTTACTCAAACACTACTGATTTAAATATTGCTCTCATATATAAAGAATACCTTAGGGAAACAACCAAACTAGTGTTTGACCAAATATTTGGGTACCATGGTCTAGCTGAGTTGGCATGTAAAATTAAACATTACACATCTTAACTCCACAGCAAACAATCCATCAATTGAAAAAAAGAATTTTGATACCAATTCTTGTCTGAACTCCATTTTTTTAATGTAATAATATATAGAACTAGCTTCTTGCAGTTGCACATACTTGACACAGTGTGGGGCTCATCTATTTTTTTCTTTTTTTTTTTTTTCCAGCAAATGTGTATCATGAGGTAATTCTTAAGGAGAATTCTCATTTCTAACTAGTCTTAAAACATAAATTTTTTATGAATATAACACATATGACTCCTGACTATAAAGCAACATAAATTGATTTTTTTTTTTGATGTCTAATAGAAGCAGAGAGGTGATCATAGCAAGTCACATGTTTCTGACTTTTCTGCTTGGTCTGGCACAAATATTTACAATGAAAAGAAATATATGATGTTTCACAACATCAAAAACTTAGTGACTAGACAATTTTATGAAAGAATATTGATAAAGATTATTAACAGTTATTTGGTATTAGCTTTTTGAAGTAAACTAGCTAGTCTTAAATATTTCTAAACTTTGGCCTACTAATTCTATTTCTAATAATTTGGACTATAAAAATACTTCTACACTTGTCCAAATATTCAGGTGTTCTCATTGTAGTATATTTGTCATGGGTATAAAATGGAAACAGTATATATGCTTATCAAAAAAAGAATCAATAACTATAGTATGGCTCTACTCTGAGTATAGAATAACTATTAAGAAGTGTAAGAAAGACATATGCATCATCAATGGGGAAGATATTCAAGATATATTTATAAGCAAAAATAAAGTCACAGAATAACATATGGAATATGATTCCTTCTATTTGAAAAAGAAAGATATATGCATATTTGTGCATATATGCAAAAAAAATACTCAAAAGACTATCAGAAGAAACATCGAACTCCATCACAAGGAAGAAAAGCACAAGCGTACAGAGTGCAGTAAAAGGAATATATTGTGTTTTCATCTATATGCTTCTATTTTTTTTTCAGTCATTTAAAATTATGCATACCTGTAGTCTATTCATTTTCCTTGTTATATACTATATAACACCTCACTTAACAAATACATACAAGTATGTTCTTTGTTACATCTATACATGGCTACTCGGAAAACGATAGCTTTGACTAGATGGGCCTTTGTTGGCAAAGAAATGTCTCTACTCTTTAATATGCTGTCTAGTTTTGGTCATAGCTTTTCTTACAAAGAGCAAACGTCTTTTAATTTCATGATTGCAGTCGCCATCTGCAGTGATTTTCAGTTCAGTTCAGTTCAGTCGCTCAGTCGTGTCCGACTCTTTGTGACCCCATGAATCGCAGCACGCAAGGCCTCCCTGTTCATCAACTCCCGGAGTTCACTCAGACTCACGTCCATCAAACCAGTGATGCCATCCAGCCATCTCATTCTCTGTCGTCCCCTTCTCCTCCTGCCCCCAATCCCTCCCAGCATCAGAGTCTTTTCCAATGAGTCAACTCTTTGCATGACGTGGCCAAAGTACTAGAGCTTCAGCTTTAGCATCATTCCCTCCAAAGAAATTCCAGGGCTGATCTCCTTCAGAATGGACTGGTTGGATCTCCTTGCAGTCCAAGGGACTCTCAAGAGTCTTCTCCAACACCACAGTTCAAAAGCATCAATTCTTTGGCACTCAGCCTTCTTCACAGTCCAACTCTCACATCCATACATGACCACAGGTAAAACCATAGCCTTGACTAGACAGACCTTAGTCGGCAAAGTAATGTCTCTGCTTTTTTGAATATACTATCTAGGTTGGTCATAACTTTTCTTCCAAGGAGTAAGCGTCTTTTAATTTCATGGCTGCAGTCACCATCTGCAGTGATTTTGGAGCCCCCCAAAATAAAGTCTGACACTGTTTCTACTGTTTCCCCATCTATTTCCCATGAAGTGATGGGACTGGATGCCATGATCTTCGTTTTCTGAATGTTGAGCTTTAAGCCAACTTTTTCACTCACCTCTTTCACTTTCATCAAGAGGCTTTTTAGTTCCTCTTCACTTTCTGCCATAAGGGTGGTGTCATATGCATATCTGAGGTTATTAATATTTCTCCTGGCAATCTTGATTCCACCTTGTGTTTCTTCCAGTCCAGCGTTTCTCATGATGTACTCTGCATAGAAGTTAAATAAGCAGGGTGACAATATACAGCCTTGACGTACTCCTTTTCCTATTTGGAACCAGTCTGTTGTTCTATGTCCAGTTCTAACTGTTGCTTCCTGACCTGCATACAGATTTCTCAAGAGGCAGGTCAGGTGGTCTGGTATGCCCATCTCTTTCAGAATTTTCCACAGTGTATTGTGATCCAAACAGTCAAAGGCTTTGGCATAGTCAATAAAGCAGAAATAGATGTTTTTCTGGAACCCTCTTGCTTTTCCCATGATCCAGCAGATGTTGGCAATTTGATTTCTGGTCCCTCTGCCTTTTCTAAAACCAGCTTGAAGGTCAGGGAGTTCACGGTTCACTTATTGCTGAAGCCTGGCTTGGAGAATTTTGAGCATGACTTTACTAGCATGTGAGATGAGTGCAATTGTGCGGTAGTTTGAGCATTCTTTGGCATTGCCTTTTTTTGGAATTGCAATGAAAACTGATCTTTTCCAGTCGTGTGGCCACTGCTGAATTTTCCAAATTTGCTGTCATATTGAGTGCAGCACTTTCACAGCATCATTTTTCAGGATTTGAAACAGCTCAACTGGAATTCCATCACCTCCACTAGCTTTGTTCATAGTGATGCTTTCTAAGGCCCACTTGACTTCACATTCCAAGATGTCTGTCTCTACATTAGTGATCACATCATCATGATTATCTGGGTCATGAAGATCTTTTTTGTACAGTTCTTCTGTGTATTCTTGCCACCTCTTCTTGATATCTTCTGCTTCTGTTAGTTCCATACCATTTCTGTCCCTTATCAAGCCCATCTTTGCATGCAGTGATTTTGAAGCCCCCCCAAAAATAAAGTCTTTCACTATTTCCACTATTACCCCATTTATTTGCCATGAAGTGATGGGACCAGATGACTTGATCTTTGTTTTTTGAGTATTGAATTTTCAGCCAATGTTTTCACTCTCCTTTTTCACTTTCATCAAGAGGCTCTTTAGTTTTTCTTTGTTTTCTGCCATAAGGATAGTGTCATCAACATATCTGAGGATACTGATATTTCTCCCAGCAATCTTGATTCAGCTTGTTCTTCATCCAGCCCAGCATTTCTCATGAGGTACTTAACTGAACTGAACTAAGTAAACAGGGTGGCAATATACAGCCTCCACATAGTCCTTTCCCGATTTGGAACCAGTCTGTTAGTTCCATGTCCAGTTCTAACTGTTGCTTCTTGACCTGCATACAGATTTCTGAGGAGGCAGGTAAGGTGGTCTGATATTCCTGCCTCTTGAAGGATTTTCCAGTTTGTTGTGATCCACACAGTCAAACGCTTTGGAATAGTCAATAAAGCAGAGATAGGTGTGTGTGTGTGTGTGTGTGTGTGTGTGTGTTTCTGGAACTCTCTTACTCTGTCAATGATCCTACAGATGTTGGCAATTTGATCTCTGCCTTTTCTAAATCCAGTTTGAACATCTGGAACCTCATGATTCATGTATTGTTGAAGCCTGGTTTGGAGAATATTGAGCATTACTTTGCTAGTGTGTTAGATGAGGGCTATTGTAAATAGTTTGAATATTCTTTGGCAATGCCTTTCTTTGGGATTAACATGAAAACTGACCTTTTCCTGTCCAGTGACCACTGCTGAGTTTTTCAAATTTGCTGGCATATTGAGTGCAGCACCTTCACAGCATCATCTTTTAAGATTTGAAATAGCTCAGCTGGAATTCCATCACCATCACTAGCTTTGTTCGTAATGATGCTTCCTAAGGCTCACTTGACTTTGGACTGTAGAATGTCTGCCTCTAGGTGAGTGATCACACCATCGTGGTTATCTGGGTCATGAAGATCTTTTTTGTATAATTCTTCTGTGTATTCTTGCCACCTCTTCTTAATATCTTCTGCTTCTGTTAAGTCCATAAACTTTCTGTTCTTTATTGTGCACATTTTGCATGAAAAGTTCCCTTGGTATCTCTAATTTTCTTGAAGAGATCTCTAGTCTTTCCCATTCTATTGTTTTCCTCTATTTCTTTGCATTGATCAGTGAAGAAGGTTTTCATATCTCTCCTTGCTATTCTTTGGAACTATGGATTCTAATGGGTATATCTTTTTTTTTTTTTATCCTTTGCCTTTTGCTTCTCTTCTTTTCAAAGCTGTTTGTAAGGCCTCTTCAGACAACCATTTTGCCTTTCTTCTTGGGGATGGTCTTGCTCCTTGTCTCCTGTACAATGTCATGAAGCTCTGTCCATAGTTCTTCAGGCATTCTCCCTATCAGATCTAATCCCTTGAATCTATTTGTCACTTCCACTGTAGAGTCAGAAGGGATTTGATTTAGGTCATACCTGAATGGTCTAGTGGTTTTCCCTACTTTCTTCACCTTAAGTCTGAATTTGGCAATAAGGAGTTCATGATCTGAACCATAGTCAGCTCCCAGTCTTGTTTTTGCTGACTGTATAGAGCTTCTCCATCTTTGGCTGCAAAGAATATAATCAGTCTGATTTTGGTGTTGACCATCTGGTGATGTCCATGTGTAGAGTCTTCTCTTGTGTTGTTGGAAGAGGGTGTTTGCTATGACCAGTGCATTCTCTTGGTAAAACTGTTAGTCTTTGCCCTGCTTAATTCTGTATTCCAAGGCCAAATTTACCTATTACACCAGGTATTTCTTTACTTCCTATTTTTGCATTCCAGTCCCCTATAATGAAAAGGACATCTTTTTGGGGTGTTAGTTTTAGAAGGTTTTGTAGGTCTTTATAGAACCATACAATGTCAGCTTCTTTAGCATTATTGGTAGGGGCATAGACTTGGATTACTGTCATATTGAATGGATTGCCTTGGAAACAAACAGAGATCATTCTGTCATTTTTGAGACTGCATCCAAGTACTGCATTTCAGACTCTTTTGTTGATGAGGGCTACTCCATTTCTTCTAAGGGATTCCTGCCCATAGTAGTAGATATAATGGTCATCTGAGTTAAATTCACCCATTCCAGTCCATTTTATTCACTGATTCCTAAATTGTTGATATTCACTCTTGCCATCTCCTGTTTGCCCACCTCTAATTTGCCTTGATTCACGGACCTAACTTTTCAGGTTCCTATGCAATATTGCTTTTACAGCATCAGACTTTATTTCCATCACCAGTCACATCCACAACTGGATGTTGTTTTTACTTTGACTCCATCCCTTCATTCTTTCTGGAGTTATTTCTCCACTAATCTCCAGTAGCATATTGGGCACCTACCCACCTGGGGATTTCATCTTTCAGTGTCCTATCTTTTTGCCTTTTCATACTGTTCATGGGGTTCTCAATGCAAGAATAATGAAGTGGTTTGCCATTCCCTTCTCCAGTGGACCATGTTTTGTCAGAACTCTCCACCATGACCCATCCGTCTTCGGTGGCTGTACATGGCATGACTCATAGTTTCATTGAGTTAGACAAGGCTGTGGTCCATGTGATCAGATTGGTTGTTTTTCTGTAATTGTGGTTTTCAGTCTGTCTGCCTTCTGATGGAGAAGGAAAAGAGGCCTATGGAAGCTTCCTGATGGGAGGGACTGACTGAGTGGGAAACTGGGTCTTGTTCTGATGAGAGGGGCAGCCATGCTCAGTAAATCTTTAATCCAATTTTCTGTTGGTGGGTGGGGCTGTGTTCCCTCCCTGTTTTTTGACCTGAGGCCAATCTATGGTGGAGGTAATGAAGATAATGGGGCTCTCCTTCAAAAGGTTGTACACATTGCTATACTCAGTGCCTCCAACCCCACAGCAGGCCACTGTCGACCCATGCCTCTGCCAGAGACTCCTGGACACTCACGGGCAAGTCTGGGTCAATCTCCTTTGGGGTCACTGCTCCTTTCTCCTGGGTCCTGGTGCACACAAATTTCTGTTTGTGCCTTCCCAGAGTCTGTTTTCCCAGTCCTCTGTAAGTTCTGGCGGCTCTATGGTGGGTTAATGGTGACTTCCTCCAAGAGGGCTTATGCCATACCCAAGTCTGCTGCACAGAGAACCCCTGCCCCTTCAGCAGTCCACTGCTGACCTGTACCTCCTCAGGAGACACCCAAACACAGTTCTGTCTCAGTCTCTGTGAGGTCCTTGGGTCCTGGTATGCACAAGGTATGTTTGAGCCCTCTGAGCATCTCTGGTGGGTATGGGATTTGATTTTAAACATGATTTTGTGCCTTCTTCATCTTTCTGGGGCATCTCCTTTGCCCTTGGATGTGGGATATCTCCTCAAAGTTGCTCCAGCCCCATGCAGCCACCGCTCCAGCACTAGTTCAACTTACTCATAGATATTTAAGATACATTTTGTCCACATTAATGTACAAGAATATCTACAGAAGTATAATTGTGTTATATAAAGTAGGAAAAAAAAGAATGGCCATTATTTACAGAATTTGATCTAAATATAAATGGAGGATAAATATATAGGTTAGAGACATTTTTGTAATACAGTATAAAGGAATTTCATAGAGATGTAATAACATTAAGAACAAAGGATTTTGCCTAGCATGAAAAAATCAAGAGAGAAAGAATAAGTGTCTTTAATGCATTTAATTTTAGAGAATCCAAAGGACTTTCTACATACTCACTTTTTGTCTTCACCTGGTTGTCAGAAAAGTCAAATCATGAGATCCAGAGATTCACAGAATCAGAGATGTTTAGTGAACTCACAGACCTTATTATACCATGGTTATTTTATCAGTGAGTGCCTTCTTTCAGTTGTTCCAGTCTTCCAGTCCTACCACTATACTTCTATTCTTCAATGCCAAGCTGCAATATGGATATTTGTTACTACACCAAATGTATTTTTCGAAAATAAACTAAATTTTAAAAAGTAGTTAAGGCAATAGGTAGGATTTAATTATATTTGTATAACCATTATTTGATGATTCAACAAATGTTTTATTATGATAACTTCTCTTACAATAACTTTTATTGTTATTGAAATTATATTAACAGTTTTTTATTTTATAATTTTCTACTTATCTATTCATAAGTTCCCTAAAATTGTCATACACCCATAAACAATTTTCTTTAGAAGGCTAATGTGTAATATAATCCACCAATTCATTCCCTTCTTCCTTTTCGGTATGCATCTACTTATTCATCTATCATATACTAACTTGTCTTTCAACTTTCTATTCTGGGTACTATTTTTGCCATATGTGCTACATTCATGAATTTTTTTTTTCTTTAAGTCTCTAAAATAATTGTTATTCTGGAACATTTACTTGCTGTTCAATCATTGTATAATTCCTACTCACATCATCTTTCTTAGTCTTGCCCTCATTGTGTTGATGTTCATCATCAAAATTTTCTTTAAAGTGTGCAGTAGATGTACATTTGTTTACACATTTCAAGATGCCTCCAACCTGTTAGAATTAAAAATACATTAAAATAATTTCCATATGGTCTTTGAAGGCTTTCCACAACTCTTCTTGATTCAGTGTTACTTTTGAAAAGTCTAATTTTACTCCAATCTCATTTCTTGTATGTGTAATACCCCCAACCCCAGTTTAATTGATTTTCTTAATCTCTGTTGTTTTATAATTTTTCAGTATTGTGCTTCATTGCATCAATTTTTAATCCTTACACAGAGAAAAGTTACCAACTTGGTTACTATTATATTGGAATATACTTAAGGGTCTTTCCTTTAACAAGCACAGCTTAGAATAACTAATATCCTTTTTTTTGAAGCATGTCCTCCATTGCAGGCATAGCATATTACTCATTTGATATGTTCATGTATAATCCAGGTTATTATCAACACAGATACTGCATAGAGTATCTAAATATTAGTGGTAACTGGACAAGTCAACTCTAGCATCTCTTTCTCTTCTCTTGCATAACTCAGACGGGGCAATGCTTTGCATCTTATTAATACAATATTGCTTTCTTGTTAATACCTAATATATGAGCCTCTTGCTTTCTCATTAAACTCAGCTTCTTTGTGAATAGAGACCATGACTTATATTGTTTATATACTTCAACTGCTTAAAGTTTTACAGAGAATGTAGATAATTTTCAGTGGTTTTCTGTTATTTTCTCATGAATCCATTCATACTGATTTTAGCTCTGATTCTTCATTTGTATTCTGTATAACCATCTACAATGAGTCAAACTCGATCTTAACAAAGCAAAAAAAGAAGTACCACAGAGGATTTTTGGTATTCTGCTATTTCCCTTTCTCATATATGCTTTCTTCCCTTTCCTGTCCTAATTTTACTATGGGATAGATGCTCTTTTACCATCTCTTAACTTCTCAAAGCCCTCAAATTAAGTACACTAATAGCACCTTCTCTTCATGTCATTGCTTTATTCTCCATCTTTGTCTTTCTTTCTCAAGCTTGGTACCAGTTATATTCAAAATTTCCATCAATATTTCATCATCTTAGTAGTTGTATTAGTTATTGCTATGTAAAAATAACACATTAAAATTTATTAGTTTAAAAAAAAATTTATTTATTATTTCTCAAAATGCTATAGAGAGTTGGCTGGGCCTGGTTAAGCTTCACTGAACTGAAGTAAACTCTTGTATATGTGATTAGCTGGTGGATTAGTGGAATCTAACTAGTCTAGATGGCCCCACTTGCTAATCTGAGTTGGCCATCGATTGTAACAGTGAAGTGACTTGGTCCCCTCTCTTTTATCATCCAGAAGTCTACCCTGGGCTTGTCCATCGGGCAGCAGGATTACCAGAAGAAAAGCAGAAGTACACACAGCTTTTGGAGGCTAAGGCTTCAAAATGGCTTACTTTTACCTCTCCTGCATTCTGTTGGTCAAAAAAACCCCACAAAAACCCAAGGTCAATCTAGATTCAAGATGTAAGAAATTAAACTCCACTTCTTAATGAGACAAACTGCCAAGTTTAGCTGCAAAAGGACTTAGGTCAAGGAAGAAAATTAGTGTAGTCATGTTTAAAATCAGTGTGAAATTTGTGTCCTCTGGTCATAAATTTTCATATCTTTCCTACATTAGAAATGCACATATCCCCTTGTCCTAAGACTCCCCAAAATTTCATTTAATCATATTATTGCACTTGAAGTTAATGACCTTGTGACCTCTGTTAGGTCCAGAGGTAGTTCTTACTGTGTAACGTGTCAATTCAGAGACCTATGAACAGGAAAGAACAGATTTTTTTTTTTTTTAATTCATCCCCTCCCTACTGTAGGGTCTAGGTGTTTTTATTTCTAGACCTTCTCATATGCCAGAAATTATACCCATAGCTCTTCCTATTAGAGTCCAGAGGCACTTTATTTTTCCAACACTCTAAAGTCCTTTTTTTTTCTTTTGGATTTTCTACTTCAACTTCTGTTTGAAAACCAGCTGATTCTCTCCTGAACTGACCTCTTTCTTGTAAAACTTTGCTAAAGGCCATGATTTGAAGCCAACTCATGATGCCATTGTACCTTTCCAACCATTTTCCTGTGAGCCATAGCTCAGTGGGCAAAATCTTCCTTCTAAGTTATTGCACATGGCAATTTTGCCAAATATCTGAGACCAGATTAATGTATTTTCTTAATCTTAATCTTTCTTAATTAATGTGTTTCCTTGTTGCCTAGTGTCTAGCACTAAACTAATGCTTCAAATTTTACTTTTGTGTTTTTTCTTTTAATGATGACAGTATCTAGCTTTTATTGTCAGTTTATTTACTATTTAGTAACACTAGCTGCTATTGCAAGCAAAACCATTCCAATTCTGGTACCAATTCTGATGTGTGTTTTTCCACACCACCAAGCAATTAACCCAAATCTGACACTTTCTTCCTGGAAATAGCAGCAGATCTCATAGGTTAATGGCTCAGCAAACAAGACTGCCCTCACTTCAGATGCCATTTGCTGGTCCAGATTTCTTTCTGTGCTTCTGACCAACTAGCTATACATTGGAGGTTCCCATGACCCCCTTCTTAGGTTTGATTAAGTTGATTGAGCAGTTTACATAACTCGGAGAAATAATTTACTTATTAGATTACCAGTTTATTATAAAAGACTATAAATCAGGGATGGCCAAATGGAAGAGATTTCTAGGGAAAAGGTGTGAGCAAGGGACACAGAACTTCCATGCTCTCTGGGTGCATCACACTCCCAGCACCTCATCAAGCTCACCATCTTGGAAATTCTCCAGAGCATGTCTTTTGAGGTTTTATGGAAGCTTCATTACATAGGTATGATTAATTAGATCACTGATCGTTGGTGTTTGAATTCAATCTCCAGCCCTGTCCTCTTTCCTAGAGGTTAAGGATATTACTGAAAGTTTCAACCCTTCAATCACATGGTTTCAATGTTTCAATCATATAGTTGGTTCATTGGCAACCAATCACCATCATTGGGTGCTTTCTAAAAGTCACTTCATTAGAGTCAAGAAGGAGTTTTCATCTGAGGAAATTCCAAGGGTTTTAGGAGCTCTGTGCAAACAACATGGATGAAAACCAAATATATGTTTCTTATTATAGATCATAATATCACATACTTCAGTGCCTTAATACCATTTCTTGCTCTAGCCAGTTGTGATGAAAGTATTAGGTTGGTGCCATTTTACATGGAGTTTAAGGACATAGGCTCTATTTATAACCAGAATGCTAAAGAGGAGACATACACCAGATTCCTTAAGAGCTTATCATACAGTTACAGCTCTAAGCAATAACTCCATCCACACATTGCTTCCCACCATAGTCCAAAGGCAACACAGCAGTTAAATTAGGAGCAGACTAGCTGACTGTACTCACCATTGTTCTCCTCTTTATTCCATATGATTCAGAATTTTTCTGTAAAATTCAGTGAGACATTGAATGTCTTTCAAGGTGTGTGTTTGTGTGTGTTTGAATGTCTTTCAAGGTGTGTGTGTGTGAGAGAGAGAGAGAGAGAGTGAGATGAGTGTGTGGAAGGATTTGGAAGGAACCTGGGTGAAACAATAAAAGTTCTCTTACCTGTGTAAAGAAGGAAACTGAGAAAACATCAGAGGGACCCACAATGATGCCACTGGTCAGAGAAATGGTGAGATTTACTCCAGACTGTGCTCTTCACCGCCCAGAGGAGAGTCAAAGACATACACTAGTCCTGTAACACAGGAAGAATTTTCCTAATTGTCTGTCATCTGTTTGTGATTTTGACCTGTATATGCCTGGAATTTCTGTGATATTTATCATCTCTGCGTTAATGTGGCAATTGATATAAATTCTTCCCTGGTAGCTCAGCTGGTAAGGAATCCACCTACAATGCAAGAGACCCCGGTTCTATTCCTGGGTCACAAAGTTCCCCTGGAAAAGGGATAGGCTACCTACTGCAGTATTCTTGGGCTTCCCTGATGGCTCAAATGATAAAGCATCTTCCTGCAATGCAGGAGACCTGGGCTCAATCCGTGGGTTGGGAAGATCCCCTGGAGGAGAGCATGGCAACCCACTCCAATACTCTTGCTGGAGAATCCCCATGGACAGAGAATCCTGGCAGGCTACAATCTATAGGTCACAAAGAGTAGAACGTGACTGAGCAATTTAGTACAGCACAGCATATAAATGATCTCTTTTGTTAAAAATACTTTCAAAAATGCAAATTGTCTAGATATTCATTAAGGGGCTCTATCTAAACTAACATATCCTCCACAAAATCTATAAATATTTTAATGTAGAAGCTAGCAAGTAAATTTTATTTATTGATTAATCAATTGTTTTGAGTTCTTAGAACAGAGAGGTTGTTTCCTCCTTCAGACACAAATTTTATGGTGCCTTACCCAACACCACTTCTCCAATTCTGTGACACCAACTGGGAGTCTAAAAACTCAGTTAAATTCTGACACTGTTTACCTGAAGGTTGAATAAGATCCCATAAGCTAAAGAGTTCAGTCCCACTGGATTATCACGTTTCAGATGCCAATTGTAAGTTCCAGGCTACTCATATTTTCACTGACATGCTGTGAATAAGGAGTTCCTAAGATTCCTTCCTGGAGTTTGATCATCTGCCAGGACAGGCTCTCAGAACTCAGGAAAGCACTTTAGTTATCCTTTCTAGTTTATTATAAATGCTACAACTCAGGAACAGCCAAAAGGAACAAGTGTGTAGGGTAAAGTGTGGGGGAAGGTACGGGTGGGGCTTCTCTACCTTCTCTGGGTTTGCCTCTCCTCTCTCAGAGGTTGGGAAATTGGGGCTTAAATTGCCACACTTCTAGTTAAAATTTGGTCTTTTTGACAAACAGCCTCCATCCTGAAAGTATCTAGGTTTTTAACTAGAATTTTAACTAGAAGCTTGGCAATTTTTATAGAGTTGCTTAATAGGAAAAAAAAAAAAAGAAAGAAAATGATGCTTCTATTTTTTCTATCATTTAGGAAATTCCAAGAGATATAGGAGTCATATCATATAAGACATATATATATATATGACTTGGAATACATACATGGTCTTGTTGTAGAAGATTATATATATATATATATATATGTAGCTGTGCCACACCCACCTAATTCACTCACTAAGTAAAAGGCAAGACGTATGCTGGATATTGGGAAATTTGCTTTTCTGTGGTGGGAAAAATGAATCTGATTATGCATACTATAAATAAGACAGTATTTTTTCTAATGGACAAAGTGCACTCAGTGAATTAAAAGGGCTTCCATTGTGCTTCCATAATTCTTTTTCTGTCCTCAAAGTGAATAAAACAAGAATACAGTAAGTAAAGAAACAAGTGAATAAAATCAACAATAAAATCTTTATCACTTCTTTCTGCCTAGAAATATACATAATACATCTCACATAATGTTATTTTGATAGTGCCACCAGAAGAACCCAGTACCCCAAAGAGGCCTTGCACCCAAGTCCTTGTGTGTGCTCTCTTTTCTTATTATTGAAGTATAGTTGATTTACAATGTGTTAGTTTCTGATGTACAACAAAGAGATTCATATATATATATGTATATATATTCAGTTATATATAGATAGATTCTTTTTCGTATTGTTTTCCACTATAGTTTAAGATTATTAAATATAGTTCTCTCTGCTATACAATAGAAACTTGTAGTTTATATTTATATATGTAATAGTTTGTGTCTACTAAACCAAACCAAACCTTCAAATTTATCCCTCCCCCACTTCCCTTTCCCTTTTGGTAACCATAAATTTATCTCTTTTGCCTATAAGTCTGTTTCTGCTTTGCAAATGAGTTCATTTGCATCATTTTTTAAGATTCTGCATACAAGTAATATCAAATGACATTTTTCTTACTCTATTTGACTTTTATACTTAGTTGCTCAGTCGTGACTGACCCTTTGTAACCCCATGGATTATAGCCCACCAGGCTCCTCTGTTCATGGAATTTTTCAGGCAAGAATACTGGAGCAAGCTACCATTTCCTACTCCAGGGAATCTTCCCAATCCAGGAATGGAAGCTGTGCCTATTGTGTCTCCTGCATTGGCAGGCAAATTATTTATTGCTGCTCCACCTGGGAAGCCTCTATCTAACTTAATATGATAATCTCTAGGACCATCCTAGAGATGGTTGCTGCAAATGGCATAATTTCATTCTTTTTATGGTTGAGTAGTATTCCACTGGGGTGGGGGGTGGGTTCCCAAGTGGCATTACTGATAAATAACTCACTTATGCAGAAGTCATAAGAGACACAGGTTCCATCCCTGGGTCAGGAAGATCCCTTGAAGGAGGGAATGGCAGCCCAACCCACTCCAGTGTTCTTGCCTGGAGAATCACATGGACAGAGGAGCCTGATAGGCTACAGTCCATAAAGTCACAAAGAGACTGACAATCCTGAAGTGACTTAGCACTCATGCACACACGTGTCTGTATATATATGCATACATATCATCTGCATGCATATATATTATCTGTCAATGGATACTTAGTCTTGGTTGTTGTAAATAGTGCTGCTATTAACATTGAAGTGCATGTATCTTTTCTAATCAGGGTTTTTTCCAGATATATCCCTAGGAGTAGGATTGCTATATCATATAGTAACTCTATTTTTAGTGTTTTAAGGAACCTCCATACTGTTCTCATAGTGGCTGCACCAATTTCCATGCTCAATAACATTGTATAAAGGTTCTCTTTTTTCCCCATATTCTCCAAACTTTATTATTGGTAGAGTTTTTATTGATGGCCATTCTGACCACTGTGAAGTGATGCCTCATTGTGGTTTTGATTTGCATCTCTGATAATTACTGATGTTGAACATGTTTTTATGTGTCTACTGGTCATCAGTTTGCATTCTTTGGAGAATGTCTGTTTAGGCCTTCTGCCCATTTTTGATTGTTTTTTGTTGTTGTTGCTGTTATTGTTTGTTTGGATTTGACTTCTATAAGCTGTTTGTATATTTTAGAAAATAATCTTATTTTACTCAAATTGTTTGCAAATATTTTCTCTCACCCTGTGGGTTTTTGTTTTGTTAATAGTTTCCTTCTTATTTTTTTTTATTTTTGCTTTCATTTCTATTGCCTTGGGAGACTGACATAAGATAACATTGCTATGATTTATGTCAGAGAATGTTTTGCCTATGTTCTTTTCAAGGAGTTATTTGGTATCACGTCTTACACTCAAATCTTTAAGCCATTTTGAGTTTATTTTTGTGTAGGCTGTGAAGGAATATTCTAGCTTCATTGGTTTACCAGCAGCTATACAGCTTTCCCAGCACCACTTGCTGAAGAAATTGTCTTTCCTCCATTGTGTATTCTTGCCTACTTTAACAAAGATTAATTGACTGTAGGTATGTAGATTTATTTCTTGGTCCTATATACTGTTTCATTATTCCATATACACATGTTTTTGTGCCATTGTTGTTCTGGTTACTGTAGCTTTGTAATGTTCCCTAGTATTTGGGAGGGTTTTGCCTCCAGCTTTGTTCTTATTCTGAAGGACCGCTTTAGCAATTCTAGGTCTTTTATGGTTTAATATAAATTTTAGGATTACTTTTTTCTACTTCTATGAAAAATGTCATGAGTAATTTTATAGGGAACATATTAAATCTATAGCATGTTTAATTAAACATAGCCATTGTATCAATAATTCTTCCAATTCAATCCAAGAGCAGGATATATATTTTCATTTCTTTGAATTATATTCAATTTCCTTTAGCAATGTTTTATAGTTCTCAGTATATTACTTTTTCACCTCCTTAGATAGGTTTATTCCTAAGTATTTTGATACAATTTGAAAAGTGATTCTTTTCTCTTTCTGATATTTCATGTCAGTGAAATGCAACAAATTTTTGTATGTTAAACTTGTATTCTGTAAACATACTTAAGTAAGTAAGTAGTTTTGTGGGTCTTTAGGGCTTTCTATGTAGAATATCATGTCATATGCATGTGATGATTATTTTACCTCTTCCCTTCAAATTTGGATATCTTTTATATCTTTTTCTTATCTTATTACTGTGAGTAGAACTTCTAATACTATGTTGAATGGAAGTAGTGAGAGTGGGCATCCTTGTCTCATTCCAGAGTTTAGCAGGAAGGGTTTCAGTTTTCACTGCTGAGTATTATGTTGGCAGTGGGTTTTTCATAAAGGGCTTTTATTATGTTGAAATATATTCCTTCTATACTCACTTTGGTAAGAGTTTTTATCATGAATTAATGTTGGATTTTATCAAATGCTTTTTCTTTATATATTTAAAAGATCATGTAATTTTTGTCTTTTCTTTTGTTAATATGGTATATCACAGTGTTTGATTTGTGTATGTTGAAACCTCATTGTGACACTGGGATGAATCTAACTTGATTTCCAGTATTATTTTTTTATGTGCTGTTGGATTCAGTTTGCTAATGTTTTCTTAAGAAGTTTTGAACCTACATTCATCAAAGGTACTGGCCTGTAATTTTACTTTTTGGTAGTGCCTTTGCCTGGGTTTGGTATCAGGGTGATGGTTGCTTCATAAGATGATTTTGAGAGCTTTCCCTCTAGAGGCTGGGTTCTTGAAATGATTCCAGCTGTGGGAGTGATGCACAGAAGTTACGTTCCAAGGATGGGGAATGGTGAGGAGCTCCTAACTGTCTGGGTCCAGTCAGTGACCACATCCTCTGCATCACCTCCTCCAAGATGTATGTAGGTATGTATGTATGTATGTATGTATGTATGTATGTATGTATGTATGTATGTCAGTGGGTTATAAGAAAGGACTGAAAGTTCTCAACAGCAAATAGCTTTATTTTGCACAACAAAATAAAGTAATACTGGGCTTTAACCCAAATTATAGAATAAACACCCATGAGTTCACACTGATACAAATAAACAATAAACAGTTGAAAAGGAAGAAGAATATTCCTAGAATTCAAATCATTTACACTCCCCACAAAGAGGTGAAACATAACTCATCACTCATTATGAGCTGCACATAGTGACCATAGTGACTTCCTTCCAAAGAGAACAGTATGGAAAATGAGTGAAAAAAAGTAATTTTGCATTAGAGAAGCCTAACAAACACTTTTTCAGCCAAGCAATCAAAGTCAGTAGCAACAATGATAAGTCATGTTGATAGAATGTGTTCTTTTTATAAGTAGAATGCCACTTTACCTCTGCAGTTTTCCATCTCAAAGAATTATGAGAAAATCATCAGATAATGAAATAAATCAAAATTGAGGGCTTTCTACAAAATATCTTACCAGAACTCAACAAGGTCATGAAAAACAAGGAAAGTCTAAGAAATTGCCACAACTAGTAGGAATCTAAGGTTCAATGTCACCAAATACAATTTGATATCCTTTATGAGTCCCCAGTCATAGTCTCCAGGAAGACTGACACATTAAAGCTTAAAAACAAAGTTGTAACAGGGAAGCACACATTCACACAAATGCACACACACACACACATACACATACACTCACCAGTAATATAATAATTATTGACAAAAGAAAGCACAATAAAAGTAGAGGAACATCCAAGATCTCCTGCATTTTTATCTGTCTCTCCATCCAAGGAACCCACATAGTTCATCTTTCTTGACTCCTGCCATTAAAAAAAAAAACATGTCAAGTTTCCTGATTTCTATTTGAGTGTATTTCAATACAACCTGGTGTATACAAACCATTCCTGTTCCAGCTTTCAGAAAGGTTTACTCCTTCATTTCTCTATAACATTTAATGTTAGAAACTCATTTACTTTATGGGAGTTCTTTAATACTTGTATAAGAAAAGTAAAACCTGTCTTGCCTCAGGCCAGTAAATAAATGACAATATTTAAATTTAATATAAAAATGATTAATTTTCATAGATAGTGGTATAGTCTAGTAAAACCTTGTACATTTGCTCTATTAAATAGGTGAAAGAAATAAAAATTTAATGAAATATTTTATTTATAGGATTTTTTTTAGTATAAAGTAAGAGAGTGATGCTGTTCTAAAGCTGGAAGGAATTTTTGACACAGGTTTTTATATTTTAACATAGAAATGACATGCTTATCTACTTACAGGATTCCATTTTAATGGATTGGATCCATTCATTTTATTCATCTAGCTAAACTGGTTATCCTATTGCCCTTCACTATGAAAAGAGCTAAATACTTTTTCACTTTAACATTGTCAATTTAATGTTTTAAAAATCAGTTAAGAGTTAACTTTGGGTGCGTGTGTACTATGTCACATCAGTTGTGTCCAACCCTTTGCCACCCTATGGACCATAGCCCACCAGGTTCCTCTGTCTATGGGATTTTCCAGGCAAGAATAATAGAGTGAGTTGCCATGCCCTCCTTCAGGAGATCTTCCTGACCTAGAGATCAAACCCATGTGTCTTACGTCTTTTGCATTGGCAGGCAGGGTTTTACCACTAGCGCCACCTAGGAAGCCCAAGAGTTAAATTTTTGTTGTTGTTCTGTTGCTAGGTCATGTGTGACTGTTTGTGGCCTCATGGGCTTCAGCACACTGGGCTTCCCTGTCCTTCACTATCTCCGAGAATTTGCTCAAACTCATGTCCATTAAGTCAGTGATGCCATCCAACCATCTCATACTCTGACACCCTCTTCTCCTCCTGCCTTCAATCTTTCCCAGCATTAGGATCTTTTCCAATCAGTCAGCTCTTTGCATCAGGTGACTAAAGTATTGGAGCTTCAACTTCAGCAGCATTATCAGTCCTTCCAATGAATATTCAGGGTTAGCTTTAACAAGAACAAATAACAATAACTCCAAACAAGTAGAGAATGAAATTTTGAAGTTTCATACATTTATGTTGTGTGTAGGAACATTTCAGTTCTTCCAGTTCATTGACATCTAAACCTCACTGAATATTTATTCATTTATCTCTTGATTAATTTCTTCATAAAGATGTTTTAATTTAAAAAAAGACACTTGTTTTAATACTACATAAACCTGTTTACCTAAAAGAAAATAGTATTATACTGTTGTTTAGTTGCTACGTCGTGTCTGACTGCTTTGCATTATCATGGACTATAGTCCTACAGGCTCCTCTGTCCATGAGATTTCCCAGTCAAGAATACTGGGGTGGGTTGCCATTTCCTTCTTCAGGGTATCTTCCTGAACCAAGGATTAAACTCATGTCTCCTGCACTGGAAGGTGGATTCTTCACCACTGAGCCACGAAGGTTGGGCCCTCAATCCATTGACATAGATCCAGTGTCCAACTGTGTCCTTGTAAGAGACAGAAAAGGAGAACAGACACAGAATGAGGGGAGAAGTCACATGAAAACCCACATGCAGAATAGGCAGAAGCTGGATCTGTGCTACTCTGAGCAACGAGATGCCAAGAATTGTCAGAAGCCACTAGAGAAAGGAGGAAGCCCTGGAATGGAGTCCTTGGATCCTCCAGAAGGAATGAACTTTGCCAACACCCAGATTTTGGACCTCTCCAGGACTAAAAAAGAAGACAGTTTTGTGGGTTAAGACCATTTGGACTGGACACATGACTAAACCCCTTTAATACCCCATGGGTCATATATTGCTATCTCCAAGATATTGGCTTCAGGACCCTCGGGGCTACCAAATTCTGAGGAATGCTTAAGTTCCTATGTAAAAGGCACAGTACAGTTGTAGATACAGAGGGCTGACTATATAAACTTTTAAAATTCTAGTGGGCAGATGAGGAAATCTTCTTGTCTTGTGGCTACCCAAGACAAATCTTATGTATGTAAGGTTTTTGGGTGTTTATTGATATGTACCAATCTGTAGTGATCTACCTCTTTTTTATTTATGGTCTTTCATACCGTCTGGGAACTAAGGCCTATTTCAGTTTTTACCCAGGGAACTCCTAAAGTTCTGAACCAACATCCCATCATTGTGGGATTTTTTTTTTTTTTAAACATATCCCTTCTTCTTGGCATTCTAAGATGCTCTGGGTTTATCTTGTAAATCGCTGCCCTCATTCTAATATCAGTCATTTCTTCAATGAGCTCTCGTTCCTTTTATTGGAGCATAAGAACCAAGGGGTAGACAATAAGTTTGTTCATTCCTACTTTCATATTGTTTCTAGGCTCTCTCAGGGCAAAAAAAAAAAAAAAAAGTATTTACTAGCCAATATGAATATGCATATCCATAAATATTTATGTGTAATTATTAAATATATATGTATTTCTGTATGTATCAATATTAAACTATACATGAGGCCATGCTATCTCTTATTCTAATTCATTATCATGTTATCCTTCTAGCCTCTTTATAAAGTAAAGTAAATGTCACTCAGTCATGTCTAACTCTTTGCGACCCCATGGACTGTAGCCTACCAGGTTCCTCCATCCATGGGATTTTCCAGGCAAGAACACAGGAGTGGGTTGCCATTATCTCCAATAAAGCATCCAGGTTCCACCATTCTCTATCCACTTATTTAAGTGTTCATTTCTATTACTGAACATTTGCTTTATATGATTTGATACCACAAGTACACTATTAGCAAAATTGATAACCCTTATCCCAGTGAGAAATAATTTTGCAAACTAGTACAAGACTTATGTACTGTTTCTTTTGCCTTAGGCTTTACATATTCCCTTCATTTCTAGCAACTTAGGTGAGTACACTCCTATCTCCCTGTCCCCTTTAGTGACTTTATTTCATATATTTGTGATACATTTATAATCTTTTGTCACATTCTGCACTTCATCTTGTGATTCACAAGCAAGATTCACTCTTGTTTTGTAAAGTTCAATACATTTTTACAAATGCATAGTGTAATGTTTCAACATTAAGCAGCATATAGAATGTTTTTCAACCTTAAAAAATCACCTGTGATTCAACTCTCTCCCTTCCCATGAGCCCTTGAAACAATTGATCTTTGTGCAGTCACTATAGATTTACTGTTTGCAAGATGTCATATCACTGGGATCACACAGCATGTAGCCTTTTCAAACAGGTTTCTTTCATTTGGAAATTTAGGATTCATCCACTTCTTTTCATGGCTTGCTAGCCCATTGCTTTTTATTACTAAGTAATATTCCACTGTACCAGCATACTGAAATTTGTTTATCCATTCACCTAGTGAATGACTGGTTGTGTTTATTTTTTATTTTTAGTAGTATTAATAGAGCTGCTCTGAACATTTATGTGTATGTTTTTATATGGATATAAGTTTTCAGATCAGTTGGGTAAATACCAAGGAGTACAATTGCTGGATCACGTGGTAAGACTATATGTGGCTTTGTAGGAAACTGCTAAACTGTCTTTCAAAATTGCTGTACGATTTTACATTCCCATGAGTAATAAACAAAACTTTCTATAACTCTACTCTCTTGATTGTAATTAGTCTCATCAGGTTTTTTGGATATTAGGTATTCTAATGTGTGTGTAATAGTATCTCATAGTTATTTTAATTGAAATTCCCTAATGATAAATAAAGGTCCATCTAGTCAAGGCTATGGTTTTTCCAGTGGTCATGTATGGATGTGAGAGTTGGACTGTGAAGAAGGCTGAGCACCAAAGAATTGATGCTTTTGAACTGTGGTGTTGGAGAAGACTCTTGAGAATCTCTTGGACTGCAAGGAGAACCAACCAGTCCATCCTATAGGAGATCAGTCCTGGGTGTTCATTGGAAGAACTGATGCTGAAGATGAACTACAATATTTTGGCTGCTTCATGCAAAGAGTTGACTCTTTGGAAAAGACTCTGATGCTGGGAGGGATTGGGGGCAGGAGGAGAAGGGGACAACAGAGGATGAGATGGCTGGATGGCATCACCGACTCGATGAAGATGAGTTTGAGTAAACTCCAGGAGTTGGTGATGGACAGGTAAGCCTGGCGTGCTGTGATTCATGGGGTCACAAAGAGTCAGACACGACTTAGTGACTGAACTGAGCTGAATGATAAATAATGGTGATCTTTTCAAATGCTTTTTGAAATATGCATGTCTTATGTGGGGCTTCCCAAATGGCTCAGTGATAAAGAATCCACCTGCAATGCAGGAGCGGCAGGAGATGTGGGTTCAGTCCCTGAGCAGAGAAGACTGCCCAGGAGGAGGAAATGGCAACCCACTCCAGTATTCTGGCCTGGAAAAGTCCTTGGACAGAGGAGCCTGGTGGACTGCAGTCCATGGGGTTGCAAAGAATCAGATGCTACTGAGCAGTGTCTGTTAAGATATTTCTCACATTTTTTAATTGTGTTGTTTATTTTCCAGTTGTTGAGTTTCACACATTCTTTGTATAGATAATATTCCTTATCACATATATTTTGAAATATTTTCTCCCATCTTTGGTTCCAGAATCTTACAGTATGTTTCACAGAGGAGATATTTTGAAAGTTAATAAATCTGGCTTAACAATGGTTTTTAAATTATATACTTTTGGTGTTTGTCTGAAAAGTCTTTGTTGTTGCTCAGTCAGTAAGTCGTGTCTGACTCTTTGTGACTCCCATGGACTGCAGCACGCCAGGATCCTCTGTCCTCCACTATATGCTGGGGTGTGCTCAAATTCATGTCCATTGAGCCAGTGATACTATCAAGCCATCTCATCATCTGCCGCTCCCTCCTTCTTTTGTCTTCAATCATTTCCTTCATCAGGGGTTTTTCCAATGAGTCAGCTCTTCCCATCAGGTGACCAAAAAGTATTGGAACTTCAGCTTCAGCAATAGTCCTGCCAATGGATATTGAGTTGTTCTCCTTTGGGATTGACCGGTTTGATCTCCTTGCAGTCCACACATGGATCACAGCCTTGTTGTGGCAAAGGAACTTGCATAACTCAGTGAAGCTATAAGATATGCCATGGAGGGCCACCCAAGACAGACAGGTCATAGTGAAGAATGCTGATAAAACATAATCCGTTGGAGAAGGAAATGGCAATCCACTACAGTAATCTTGCCTGGAATACCCCATGGATAGTATGAAAACTCATCATCATTCTTCATAAAAAACATCCTCTTTCTATGGAATTGCTTTTGCCTTTCTCCAAAGGTTTAGTGACTACATTGATAAGGGCTATTTCTGGGTTTTCTATTCTGTTTTATTGTTCTATGTGTTCATTCTTTCACCAATATCACATTTTTTATTATCAGCTTTTTAGTAAGTCTTCAAGTTGGATGATATGACTCATAATTTTGTACTTTTTCAGTCTGTATTGGTTAGTCTAGGTCTTTTATCTTTCCATATGAATAGTAAATCAGTTCATTGCTATCTGTAAAATAGCTGACTGAGACCATAATTCAGTTATATACAATAGATCAAGTCTGGAAGTATTGCAATCATAACAATGTTGAATCTTCTAATTCATGAACATGAACTATCTTTTCATGTATTTATATCATTTTTTAATTTCTTTTGTTGGAGTTTTGCATTTTTCACATACAAATCCTATTATTTATATTACTAAGGTCATACTTGGTCTTCCCTGGTGGCTCAGCTGGTAAAGAATCTGCCTGCAATACAGGAGACCTGGGATCAACCCCTGGGTGGGGAAGATCCCCTGGAGAAAGGAAAAGATATTCACTCTGGTATTCTGGCCTGGATGATTTCATGGTCTGGAGAAGTCCATGGGGTTGCAAAGAGTTGGACATGACTGAGTGACTTTAACTCACTCACTCAAGGTCATATATAAGTTGTTCAATTTGGGGGTTGGGCTGAGATGATAAAGGGTACACTATTTAAAAGTTCAAATTCTAAGAAAAGCAAGTGTGTTTTGTATACTGACCTTGTATGTTGTGATATTGTTAGTAATTTATTAATTACTAAGAGTTTCATTATCACTTCTTTCTAATTTTTACACAGAGACAATTATATCATCTGAGAGTAAAGAGTGAAAAAGCTAGCTTAAAACTCAACATTCATAAAACAAAGATCATGGCATCCAGTTCCATCAATTCATGTGAATAGATGGGGAAACAATGGAAACAGTGGGAGACTTTATTTTCTTGGCCTCCAAAATCACTGCAGATGGTGACTGTAGCCATGAAATTAAAAGAAGCTTGCTCTTGGGAAGAAAAGCTATGACCAACTTAGACAGCATGTCAAAAAGCAGAGACATTAGTTTGCCAACAAAGGTCTATCTAGTCAAAGTTATGGTTTTTCAGTAGTCAAGTATGGATGTGAGAGTTGGACCATAAATAAAACTGATAGCCAAAGAATTGATGCTTTTGAATTGTGGTGTTGGAGAAGACTCTTGAGAGTCCCTTGGACTGCAAGGAGATAAAACCAATCAATCCTAAGGGAAATCAACCCTGAATATTCACTAGAAGAACTGATGCTGAAACCGAAGCTCCAATATTTTGGCCACCTGATGTGAAGGACTGACTCATTGGAAAAGACTCTAATTCTGGGGAAGATTTGAGGCAGGAGGATAAGGGGGTGACAGAGGATGAGATGGTTGGATGGCATCACCAACTTGATGGACACGAGTTTGAGCAAGTTCCAGGAGCTAGTAATGGATAGAGAAGCCTGGCATGCTGCAGTCCATGGTGTCACAAACAGCTGAACACGACTGAGTGACTGAACTGAACTGAACTGAACTGAAAAAAAGATAGCTTATTTTTTTTCTTTCCTAATCTGCATCAGTTCAGTTCAGTTCAGTTCAGTCGCTCAGTCATGTCTGACTCTGCAACCCCATGAATCACAGCACGCCAGGCCTACCTGTCCATCACCAACTCCCGGAGTTCACTCAGATTCACGTCCATCGAGTCAGTGATGCCATCCAGTCATCTCATCCTCTGTCGTCCCCTTCTCCTCCTGCCCCCAATCCCTCCCAGAATCAGAGTCTTTTCCAATGAGTCAACTCTTTGCATGACGTGGCCAAAGTACTGGACTTTCAGCTTTAGCATCATTCCCTCCAAAGAAATCCCAGGGCCGATCTCCTTCAGAATGGACTGGTTGGATCTCCTTGCAGTCCAAGGGACTCTCAAGAGTCTTCTCCAACACCACAGTTCAAAAGCATCAATTCTTCGGTGCTCAGCCTTCTTCACAGTCCAACTCTCACATCCATACATGCCCACAGGAAAAACCATAGCCTTGACTAGAAGGACCTTAGTCGGCAAAGTAATGTCTCTGTTTTTCAATATGCTATCTAGGTTCGTCATAACTTTTCTTCCAAGGAGTAAGCGTCTTTCAATTTCATGGCTGCAATCACCATCTGCAGTGATTTTGGAGCCCCCCAAAATAAAGTCTGACACTGTTTCCCCATCTATTTCCCATGAAGTGATGGGACTGGATGCCATGATCTTCACTTTCTGAATGTTGAGCTTTAACCCAACTTTTTCACTCTCCTCTTTCACTTTCATCAAGAGGCTTTTTAGTTCCTCTTCACTTTCTGCCATAAGGGTGGTGTCATCTGCATATCTGAGGTTATTGATATTTCTCCTGGCAATCTTGATTCCAGCTTGTGTTTCTTCCAGTCCAGCGTTTCTCATGATGTACTCTGCATAGAATTTAAAGAAGCAGAGTGACAATATACAGCCTTGACGTACTCCTTTTCCTATTTGGAACCAGTCTGTTTTTCCATGTCCAGTTCTAACTGTTGCTTCCTGACCTGCATACAGATTTCTCAAGAGACAGGTCAGGTGGTCTGGTATTCCCATCTCTCAGAATTTTCCACAGTTTATTGTGACCCACACAGTCAAAGGCTTTGGCATAGTCAATAAAGCAGAAATAGATATATTTCTGGAACTCTCTGGCTTTTTCCATGATCCAGCGGATGTTGGCAATTTGATCTGTGGTTCCTCTGTCTTTTCTAAAACCAGCTTGAACATCAGGGAGTTCACAGTTCACGTATTGCAGAAGCCTGGCTTGGAGAATTTTGAGCATTACTTTACTAGCATATGAGATGAGTGTAATTGTGCAGTAGTTTGAGCATTCTTTGCATTGCCTTTCTTTGGGATTGGAATGAAAACTGACCTTTTCCAGTCCTGTGGCCTCTGCTGAGTTTTCCATATTTGCTGGCATATTGAGTGCAGCACCTTCACAGCATCATCTTTCAGGATTTGAAATAGCTCAACTGGAATGCCATCACCTCCACTAGCTTTGTTTCTAGTGATGCTTTCTAAAGCCCACTTGCCTTCACATTCCAGGATGTCTGGCTCTAGATGAGTGATCACACCATCGTGATTATCTGGGTCATGAGGATCTTTTTTGTATAGTTCTTCTGTGTATTCTTGCCACCTTTTCTTAATATCTTCTGCTTCTGTTAGGTCCATACCATTTCTGTCCTGCATATGTTATTGTATTTGCTTAGACTTCTAGTCTGATTTTGGAAATAAGGTATGAGAGAAGATATCATTTCTTTATTCTCTGTCTTAAGTGGGAAAGTGTCCACTTTCTTATAATTATGTATATTGTTAAAAGTAGACTTTTGTTAATTTTTTTTAATCAAGTTGAAACTGTTCCCTTCTTTTTTGAGTTTACTGAGTTTTAATCACAAAAGTTGTTGGAGTTTATAAATTTTTTTTCTTCATTAATATATAGAAGAACAGCATTATATCAACTTCTTGGAAGGAGTAAATTTCTAATTATGCTAATATTGTTTCTTGTATAGTGATTGTTTTATAGTAAGTGAACTCAAAATTATAAACTTCTCGTTTCTTTAGTTGCTTCTTGAATATGAGGAAAAGAAAAGAGATCTCATAATTAAACACTGTCTATATTTCTTAAATATTTAATATTTACTTAAACTGACACTTTAAAAATCAATAATTATTAATTTCAAAAGAGCAATGAAACTTAGTAGAGCATATATTCTGCAGTGAGTCCTCCATAAACATTAACTGCATAGCTCTAAAATTTACCATGTGTGTGTTCTTCTCTCAGGGTAGAAAATATATTTGATGTAATTTTTGAACAATAAAATATTTTTATTTCCAATTAAAATCAGGTGTGAGAACCAAACCAACAAACAGGTAAAAATAAAAGAAGTCAGAATTTTTTTTTCTCTCTGTAATGCCTCCTACTCTCATGCTAATTAAATTCTCAATGCCCTTTGAATATCAACTCCAATTCAGGCTTACTTGAAGTCTTTCTTGTTCCTAGTGGCCTGTGGACATCTATCTTTTAAGGTTGGTTCAGTATCAACTAATTTCACATGATTCCATATGTTATTAAATTACTGTGGGTGTCTGGGTCTTTAGTGAGAATATGAGCCCTATGAGAGCAAGATCACCTAGTGATTTTTATCTGGCTTAGCACACATGTCAAAACCCAAGGCCACAGACTTCTGTCCCCTCAATATCAGCATTTTATTCCTGATACATGGCCCCTGTTGCAACCAATACTAACTACTCACCAATACCTATTTAAAACTAACTGGTATATATCTGTTTCTAAAGCTTTGTCTCAATATATTTCTTTCACTCCTGTTTGCTTATATAAGTCTGATCTACAAGCTCATTTCTTGTCTATTTTATTCAGAAGATATTTCCACTTTATCTCACAAGATTCACTGTTAACACATTTATTATCTATATAGAAATCTATTGTATTTGTGTTTTATGTCATTTCTTGCACTTTTGTATTGTCAGTTAAACTTCATAAAATTATTTGTTTTCTCCAAAATGAATAAAATACTTTCTGGAAGCAAAAATCACTTATTTTATTTTTTATATTTTCTCTATGCATAATATTGAACAATACACATTCAAATGATTCATAACTGATGAATTTAATGCCTTTAGCATAAAAAAATTTCATCCAATAACGGTTGAATGATAAGTTCATGTCAGGCTTGAAGACATTGTGCAAAGAGTTCAATATTAAGGTTCAGAAAAGAAACTGTGGAAACGAGTCAAGGAAAATCTCAAGATGATAAAAGAGATGGGTAGGAGCAGGGACATAATGGAGCTTCCCAAGTGGTGCTAGTGGTAAAGAACTCACCTGCCAATGCAGGCTAGACATAAAAGATGTGGGTTCCATTCTTTGTTCCAGCAGATCCCCTAGAGGAGCGAATGGCAACCCACTCCAGTATTTTTGCCTGGAGAATCCCATGGACAAAGAAGACTTAAGGGTGGCAGTCCATAGGGTTGCATGGACATGCATGTACAGGGAAGTAATGCATTTCTTATTTTCCAAAGGCAAAGAGAAGTGCTCCATTTGACTAAGGAAAACAGCTTGATTCGGAGGAGAAAAAAAAATTATAGGTAAAAAATAGGTGAAATATGAAATCTTGTTGCAAATTAGAAGATGAAAAATTGAACTAATGAAAAATAAATTGGAAACAGACTCAACAATCAGAGTTTTAGTTAAGAATCCATCCTTAGATTTTCTTGTCTTTTGCCAAAACATTTAATTAGCATCTTTATGGACAAAGCATTGTTCTAGGAATTGTGCAGCTCCAAAAATGTCTAAATCATGGCCTTTTGTCTCTCCAGTTAAGTGCCGATACTATCTCTGACATTAACATTCTGTCAAATTTAGGATTAGGCACTTTGCCTCTCAGGTTTCCATGTTCTTCTTCAGTAAAATGGTGGGGTTGAGCTAGATGAGCTTTTTTCTCTAATTACAACTGGATGAAACAAATGGCACAGTCATTTTCTTTCTTAAGATACCTCTGTTCCTCCACGCCCCTAAACATTTGTTTGCTGTCATAGACAACACTTTTAGTACTAAACTGAGGCTGCTAACAAGATTAGATTTTGACATTCACCACACCTACTGCCAAGGAAGAAGGAAGCCTCTGGGAAGGCTAATTGTGGGACCTGTCATTCTGAGGCTTTGAGCAAATGAAAAATTAGCTGATGCCCAGTGGGAGGTGAGGAAGATTGCGGGTAAAACATATAAGAGATGAAAGTGTTTTGGAAGCTGCCAAGACCAACCTGGTAGTTATCTCAGTAGTGAGAGCAAAGCTCAGGAAGGGAAACATTGTTGGAAATAGAAGTCTACCTGTTGGAGAGATCTGTATGCACCTGTAATGTATGCAAGGAGAGGTAGAGTGTTCTTAGAAAGGCGGAATACACCTGTGAGATTTCACACTGATGGTTCTAGCTTCTCTCTTAGTAGTATGCTATAAACAGGATTTCTCTCACACCTAATGCAAACTGGTGTTTGGGTTCTCATTTTTACAGGTTCTACTAGTAATTTTTCAGTTCTGGTTCATATCATACCTCTCTCCTCAGTTTGTAGTGGTCATTCTCAGGTGTGCAGAAATAGCTAGGTGAAAAGCTATTCTGTAAGCTTCACAGCTTCAGCTCTTTTATGTCATGTCATATTCCTCCCTTCTTTCCCTAAACAAAGCTAGATGAAAGTGAGTCTTCTTTTTTCCAACCTGTGAAAATGTTACAAATCCTAGGAAAAGCAACTCAAGTTTCATTAACCATATTTATGTCCTCTTTCCTTTCATGATGCAAGGTATATCACATACAAATTTTTGAAGGGTAAGGAATAATTTTCCATGATTTTGTTTCCATTTAATTCTTCTTTTTGTTAATTAGCTGATAGTTAAATTTTATGTTATTCTTAGATTTTTATGTGACTTTTCAACTAGTCAGTAAGTATATCGAGGGCATGTAGCAGGAGGTTTTCTCTGTATTTGCCATAGCACCTTCTCTTGTCTGGTGCACATATTAGTTATTTAAATGATACTTTTCAAGATATTGTTGGTTCAGTTTTCTCAGTTTAGAAACATGAAGGCTTACTACTCTAGAGAATTTTATGTTTGATTGACTGTTACAAAATGGACTGGGAAGATTTTAATGATGTCAAGTAATTGATAAAGGTTTACAAGGGTCTGGGTTAACCTTTTTCATTCCTTTAAAAGGGCATATTACCTCACAGGCCACAGTGCAAATGTCAATGACTCACTGCAGGGAATTGAGTCCAGCTGGTGCATGGCTTAATCACTGGAGAGTGCTAATGAAATATTGATCCCAGTATAACACTCATTGGGAGAGTGTGTAAGTTACTATCTGCCCCTAGTACATGTGGGTATATTAAAAATTATGGGGCTGTGAAATCTACAGAGGTGGAAGTTCATGGCTCTCATCAGCTCCATGAAAACCACTGATTCAATGTTGTTTCATGGGCTTCATCACTAAAGCACAGTTTCTTATGAGTAACACATCCAACTACTCCAATAAGTCCAAAAATAGAAGATATGGGCTGGTGCCTGTAACACCAGTAGTTCTGGATTGAACCAACATCTGTTTCAGACTGTGTAAATAGACGGTTGGCAAATTCAGTGAAGTAAATGGTATTTAAAGAGTTCATACACTCTGATCTGCAGATATATAGCTACTAATTGTACTTAGGTGGAAGATCAGAGTTGAGAGAAGAGAAAGCATTCTACTAACATTTTATTTTATAATTCTAGTCTCTTTCTGAGGACTAGATTTTTTCTGATTTAGGAAATGCACACAATGAATAATAACCTTCACCCTCTTTTAGTAAATACAGAGTAAACTGAACTTGGTTGGTATGGTCAATGATGCAGTTCCACTCACCGTAGAATGAAAGACTGTCAGCCCATGATATTGATGGTGAAGTAGTCAGGTAAGATATTACCTGTTACCTATTGAGACTCTGGCCATATGAACATGTTTGGTTATATTTTGGGAGGCCTAGAATCAAAACAGCAAAAACCCAGACTCTGTTACTCTGTTAATTACTTTTGCATTCCTTCAGTAAGGAACAAAAAAGAAACAAGTTCTAAACAAATTTCCCACTAGAAGCAAATGCAGGAAATTTGTACTGCTAGATCATATTTCTAAAATTCTAGAAGAAATGTATATGACATAGTATTTATATTGTTTAGTTTTTTACTTCTATAGATAACATCGAAATATTTTTCAAGAAATGGAAATATACTGGAAAATAGCATGGGAATATTTGGAAGGAGGAAGAGACATCAGGGAACCAAACCTACTAGCTCTCTCTTGAGGAGCTCCTGGCATACCCTCTAGCCTCATCTCCATTTGCCATTGCAAAGTATATTCCATGACTAGACTTGAAATTTAACAAAGGAGTAAAATTCTGGGAAGCTGTTATACTGTTTTCTGCTTTGTTGTTGCTATTGTCTATTGAAGCATAGTTGACATTCAATATTATGGTAGTTTCAGGTATATGATATAGTGATATGACAATCAAATACAGTATGAAATTATCATCACAAGTTCAATAATCATCCATTAGCATGCAAAATTATTACAGTATTTTTGACTATATTATTTTCACTGTATATTGTATCCCTGTGACTTATTCACTTTTAACTGGAATTTTTGTACCTCTTAATTACCTTCACCTGTTTAGCTGATTCATTTGAAAGGACACGGATGTTGGGAAAGATTGAAGGTGGGAGGAGAAGGGGACGACAGAGGTTGAGATGGTTGGATAGCATCACCGACTCAATGGATGTGAGTTTGAGTAAACTCTGGGAGTTGGTGATGGACAAGGAGGCCTGGCGTCCATGCAGTCACAAAGAGTTGGACACAACTGAACAACTGAACTGATTTAGCCCAACCCCTGAATATCTTCCCCCCACCTCACAAACACAGTCTGCTTTATTTAGCTATGTTTATTTCTGATTCATTTTAGTTAATTTTTAATATTCCATATATAAATAAACAAACCAGTATTTGTCTTTTCCTGTCTTATTTCACTTAGCATTATGCCTTCTAGATCCACTTATGTTGTCAAAAATGGCAACATTTCATTCTTTTCTTTTTTTTGGCTGAGTAAAGAGTCAGACATGACTGACAAACACAGTATTCCTCTCTCTTTTTTATTAGTTTATCTTTCAAGGTATGTTTCAGTTGCTTCAATATCTTGCCAATTGTAAATAATGCTGCAATAAACATAGGTGTACATATATCTTTAGAAATTACTGATTTTGCTTTCTATTGGTAAATACTGAGATGTAGAATAACTGCATTGTATGTGTAGCTCTATTTTTAGTTTTATGAGGAAGGTCCACTCTATTTTTCATCATGGCTGTACCAACTTAGTCTCCCACCAACAGTTAACAAGGGTTTCCTTTTCTTCAAGTTCTCATGAACACTTGTTATTTATTGTCTTTTAGAAGATGACCACTCTGACAGGTGTGAGGTGATACCTCATTTTGATTTTTAATTTTATTTCCCTAATGATTTGTTAAGCTGAGCATTTTTTCACACATCAATTGGCTATTTGTATTTTTTTCTTTGGTAAAAGGCCCTCTCATGTCCTCTGCTCATTTTTCAACTATATCACTTGTTTTTTTTATATGAAATTGTGTGATTTTTAAATATAATTTGGATGTTAACCTTTTATCCAGATAATATAATTTGAAAATATTTTCTCCCAACAAAAAGATTGCCTTTTGGTTTAGTTGCTGGTTTCATTTTTGTTTTGTTTTCTTTTTTTTTTTTTTTTTTTCAGTATGATGTAGTCCTATTTGTTAAATTTTATTTTTTGTTTCCCTTGCCTGAGGAAACATATACAAAATGTATTTAGAAGATCAATGTTAGAGAATATATTGCCTAATTTTTCTTTTAGTTTTATGGTTTTAGGTCTTACATTTATGTCTTTAATCCATGTTGACTTTATTTTCTTGCATGGTGTTAAAGAGTAATCCAGTTTGATTATATTGGATGTAGCTCTCTGGTTTTCCCAACACAATTTATTGAAAGGCTATTTTATCCCCCTAGTGTGTACTATTGCTTCCTTTGTTATAGATTAATTAATCATAAAATTGTGGGTTCATTTCTCATTTCACTATTCTCTTCCATCAATATGTGTCTATTTTTCTGTGATTCCCATACTCTTTTGTTAACTGTAGCTTTGTACTATAGCTTAAAATCAGAGAACATGATACCTCCATCTTTACTCTTCTTTCCCAAGATTGTTTTGGTTATTTAGGGTGTTTTTCATTTTCATATATTTTAGAATTCTAGTACTTTGAAAAATATCATTGACAGCTTGATATTGTGTTAAATCCATTATTGCTTTTGATAATATGGGCAACTTAACAAAATTAATTTTTCTGATCTTTCAGTACAGTATATATTTTTACTTATTTTTATCCTTTTCAGTTTCTTTTATCAATGTTAGTTATAGTTTTTAGACTATGCCTATCACCTCCTTGGTTAAATTTATAAGTGTCCACCACCACCCCCTTGTGTCAGGGTGGAAATTAGACACTGAAGAGACCAGCAAACATAAGAAGCTAAAACAGAGGGAACCTCCTTGGTAGTGACAGGTGCAATAGATTAAAACCCTCTAGTTAGTACCAACTACCTCGGTTATCCCCTTCTTCTCCTGCCCCCAATCCCTCCCAGCATCAAAGTCTTTTCCAATGAGTCAACTCTTCGCATGAGGTGGCCAAAGGACTGGAGTTTCAGCTTTAGCATCATTCCTTCCAAAGAAATCCCAGGGTTGATCTCCTTTAGAACGAACTGGTTGGATCTCCTTGCAGTCCAAGGGACTATCAAGAGTTTTCTCCAACACCACAGTTCAAAAGCACCAATTGTTTGGTGCTCAGCCTTCTTCACAGTCTAACTCTCACATCCATACATAAGGATGAGATGGCTGGATGGTGTCACTGACTCAATGGACGTGAGTCTGAGTGAACTCCAGGAATTGGTGATGGACAGAGAAGCCTGGTGTGCTGCAATTCATGGGGTCGCAAAGAGGTGGACACGACTGAGTGACTGAACTGAACTGAACATAGGAAGGGGCCTATAGATCTTGAGAAATATAAGCCAGATCAAGGAACTATCCAAAAATGAACTGACCCCACACTGCCCACAACAACACCAGAGAAAGTCCTAGATATATTTTTTACTATTTTTATCATTCTTTAATTATTTTTTTTAATTTTTAAGTCCTCTATTACTCCTTTAATTTTCATTTTTATAACATACTACTACTTCACACACACACAAAAAAGAGAGTGACCCTATTTTTTAAAGCAAATTTCATAATATATATATTTCATAATTTTGTGACTTTTTTTTTCTTTAATATTGAATTTTTGAAAATCCAACCTCTACTCTAGATTTTTAATCTTTGCTTTTTTTGGTATTTGTTATCAATGTTGTACCTTTAAGAACCCAATCTTCAGTGCCCATTTTTACTTGTGAGTGAGATTACTGGCTTGACTGCTGTCTTCCCCTTTGGACTCTCCTTTTTCTCCACCAAGTCTCCTCTATCTCCTCCCTTCCCCTTCTTTTCTCTACCCAACTCTGTGAATCTCTTTGTGTATTCCAGAGAGTGGAGAACACTTAAGGGACTGATTACTGTCTGGATCTGTCTCTCTCCTTTTGATTCCCCCCTTTATCCTCTTGGCCACCTCTATCTCCTTCCTCCCTCTTCTCTTCTCTGTGTAACTCTGTGAACATCTCTAAGTGGTCCAGACTGTGGAGTGCACATAAGGAAGTGATTACTGGCTAGTTTGCTCTCTCCTCTTTTGATTCCACCTCATCTCATCCTGGTCACCTCTATCTCCCTCCTCCCTCTTCTCTTCTCCATATAACTCTGTGAACCTCTCTGGGTGTCCCTCACTGTGAAGAAACTTTTCATCTTTAACCTAGTTGCTTTATCAACAGTGCTATATAGATGGAGAAGTCTTGAGACTACTGTAAAAATAAGACTGCAAACCAGAAGCAGGAGGCTTAAGTCCAAATCCTGAGAACTCCTAACTCCAGGGAACATTAATCAACAGGAGCTCATCAAATGCCTCCATACAAACACTGAAACCAAGAACCACCCAAGGGCCAACAAGTTCCAGAGCAAGACATACCACACAAATTCTCCAGAAACACAGGAACATAGCCCTGAGCTTCAATATACAGGCTGCCCAAAGTCACTCCAAACCCATTGACATCTCATAACTCATTACTGGTCACTTCATTGCACTACAGAGAGAAGAAATCCAGCTCCACCCACCAGAACACTAACACAAGATTCCCTAACCAGGAAACCTTGACAAGCCACCCATATAATCCCACCCACAGTGAGGAAACTCCACAATAAAGAGAACTCCACAAACTGCCAGAATACAGAAAGGCCACCCCAAACACAGCAATATAAACTGGATAAAGAGACAGAGGAGTACCCAGCAGGTAAAGGGACAGGATAAATTTCCACCAAACCAAATAAAAGAAGAAGAGATAGGGAACCTACCTGATAAAGAATTCCAAATAATGATAGTGAAAATGATTCAAAATTTTGAAAACAAAATGGAATCATGATAAATAGCCTGGAGACAAGGATTGAGAAGTTGGAAGAAAGGTTTAACAAAGACCTAGAAGAAATTTTTAAAAAGTCAATATATAATGAATAATGCAATAAATGACATCATAAACACTCTGGAGGGGACAAAAAGTAGAATAATGGAAGCAGAAGATAGGATTAGTGAGGTAGAATATAGAATAGTAAAAATGAATGAATCAGAGAGGAAAAAAGAAAAATGAATTAATAGAAATGAGGACAATCTCAGAGACCTCTGGGACAATGTTAAATGCCCCAATATTCGAATCATAAGAGTCCCAGAAGAAGAAGACAAAAAGAAAGACCATGAGAAAATACTTGAGGAGATAATAGTTGAAAACTTCCCTAAAATGGAGAAGGAAATAATCACCCAAGTCCAAGAAACTCAGAGAGTCCCAAACAGGATAAACCCAAGGTGAAACACCCCAAGACACATATTAATCAAATTAACAAAGATCAAACACAAAGAACAAATATTAAAAGCAGCAAGGGAAAAACAACAAATAACATACAAGGGGGATTCCCATAAGGATAACAGCTGATCTTTCAGTAGAAACTCTTCAGGCCAGGAGGGAATGGCAGGACATACTTAAAGTGATGAAAGAAAATACCCTACAGCCCAGATTACTGTACCCAGAAAGGATCTCATTCAAATATGCAGGAGAAGTCAAAAGCTTTACAGACAGGCAAAAGCTGAGAGAATTCAGCACCACCAAATCAGCTCTCCAACAAATGCTAAAGGATCTTCTCTAGACAGGAAACACAAAAAGGGAGTATAAACTAGAACCCAAACAATAAAGTAAATGGCAATGGGATCATACTTATCAATAATTGCCTTAAACGTAAATGGGTTGTATGCCCCAACCAAAAGATAAAGACTGGCTGAATGGATACAAAAACAAGACCCCTATATATGTTGTCTACAAGAGACCCATCTCAAAACAAGGGACACATGCAGACTGAAAGTGAAGGGCTGGAAAAAGATATTCCATGCAAGTAGAGACCAAAAGAAAGCAGGAGTAACAATACTCATATCCGATAAAATAGACTTTAAAACAAAGGCTGTGAAAAGAGACAAAGAAGGCCACTACATAATGATTAAAGGATCAATTCAAGAAGAAGATATAACAATTATAAATATATAAGCACCCAACATAGGAGCACCGCAATATGTAAGGCAAATGCTAGCAAGTATGAAAGGGGAAATTAACAATAACACAATAATAGTGGGAAACTTTAATACTCCACTCACACCTATGGACAGATCAACTAAACAGAAAATTAACAAAGAAACACAAACTTTAAATGATACAATAGATCAGTTGGACCTAATAGATATCTATGGGACATTTCACCCCAAAACAATGAATTTCACCTTTTTCTCAAGTGCACACGGAACCTTCTCCAGGATAGATCACATCCTGGGCCATAAATCTAGCCTTGGTAAATTCAAAATAATTGAAATCATTCCAAGCATCTTTTCTGACCACAATGCAGTAAGATTAGATCTCAATTACAGGAGAAAAACTATTAAAATTTCCAATATATGGAGGTGGAACAACACACTGCTGAATAACCAACAAATAACAGAAGAAATCAAAAAAGAAATCAAAATATGCATAGAAATGAATGAAAATGAAAACAGAGCAACCCAAAACCTGTGGGACACTGTAAAAGCAGTGCTAAGGGGAAAGTTCATAGCAATACAGGCATACCTCAAGAAACAAGAAAAAAGTCAAATAAATAACCTAACTCTACACCTAAAGCAACCAGAAAAGGAAGAAATGAAGAACTCCAGGGTTAATAGAAGGAAAGAAATCTTAAAAATTAGGGCAGAAATAAATGCAAAAGAAACAAAACAGACCATAGCAAAAATCAACAAAGCCAAAAGCTGGTTCTTTGAGAGAGTAAATAAAATTGACAAACCATTAGCCAGACTCATCAAGAAACAAAGGGAGAAAAATCAAATCAATAAAATTAAAAATGAAAATGGAGAGATCACAACAGACAACACAGAAATACAAAGGATCATAAGAGACTACTATCAGCAATTATATGCCAATAAAATGGACAACTTGGAAGAAATGGACAAATTCTTAGAAAAGTACAACTTTCCAAAACGGAACCAGGAAGAAACAGAAAATCTTAACAGATCCATCATAAGCACGGAAATTGAAACTGTAATCAGAAATCCTCTAGCAAACAAAAGCCCAGGTCCAGACGGCTTCACAGCTGAATTCTACCCAAAATTTAGAGAAGAGCTAACACCTATCCTATTCAAACTCTTCCAGAGAATTTCAGAGGAAGGTAAACTTCCAAACTCATTCTATGAGGCCACCATCACCCTAATACCAAAACCTGACAAAGATGCTACAGAAAAAAAAGAAAGAAAGAAAGAAACTACAGGCCAATATCACTAATGAACAGAGATGCAAAAATCCTTAACAAAATTCTAGCAATCAGAATCCAACAACACATTAAAAAGATCATACATCCCAAGTGGGCTTTATCCCAGGGATGCAAGGATTCTTCAATATCTGCAAATCAATCAATGTAATTCACCACATTAACAAATTGAAAAATAAAAGCCATATGATTATCTCAATAGATTCAGAGAAGGCCTTTGACAAAATTCAACATCCATTTATGATAAAAACTCTCCAGAAAGCAGGAATAGAAGGAACATACCTCAACATAATAATAATCAATTAATATAATAAAGTTGTAGGATATAAAATCAACACAGAGAAATCCCTTGCATTCCTATATACTAAAAATGAGAAAATAGAAAGAGAAATTAAGGAAAAAATTTCATTCACCATTGCAACGAAAAGAATAAAATACTTAGGAATATATCTACATAAAGAAACAAAAGACTTATATATAGAAAACTATAAAACATTGGTGAAAGAAATCAAAGAGGACACTAATAGATGGAGAAATATACCATATTCATGAACACAGAGAATCAATATAGTGAAAATGAGTATACTACCCAAAACAATCTATAGATTCAATGCAATCCCTATCAAGCTATCAATGGTATTTTTCACAGAGCTAGAACAAATAATTTCAAAATTGTATAGAAATACAAAAAACTTTGAATAGGCAAAGTAATCTTGAGAAAGAAGAATGGAACTGGAGGAATCAACCTGCCTGACTTCAGGCTCTACTACAAAGCCACAGTCATCAAGACAGTATGGTACTGGCACAAAGACAGAAATATAGATCAATGGAACAAAATAGAAAGTTCAGAGCTAAATCCACACACCTATGGACACCTTATCTTTGACAAAGGAGGCAAAAATATACAATGGAGTAAAGACAATCTCTTTAACAAGTGGTGCTGGGAAAACTGGCCAACCACTTGTAAAAGAATGAAACTAGAACACTTTCTAACACCATACACAAAAATAAACTCAAAATGGATTAAAGATCTAAATGTAAGACCAGAAATTATAAAACTCCTAGAGGAGAACATAGGCAAAACACTCTCCAACATAAATCACAGCAGGATCCTCTATGACCCACTTCCCAGAATATTGAAAATAAAAGCAAAAATAAACAAATGGGACCTAATTAAAATTAAAAGCTTCTGCACAACAAAGGAAACTATAAGCAAGGTGAAAAGAGAGACTTCAGAATGGGAGAAAATAATAACAAATGAAGCAACTGACAAAGAATTAATCCCAAAAATATACAAGCAACTCCTGCAGCTCAATTTCAGAAAAATAAATGACCCAATCAAAAAATGGGCCAAAGAACTAAACAGACATTTCTCCAAAGAAGACATACGGATGGCTAACAAACACATGAAAAGATGCTCAACATCATTCATTATCAGAGAAATGCAAATCAAAAACACAATGAGGTACCATTTCATGCCAGTCAAATGGCTGCGATCCAAAAGTCTACAAGCAATAAATGCTGGAGAGGGTGTGGAGAAAAGGGAACCCTCTTACACTGTTGGTGGGAATGCAAACTAGTACAGCCACTATGGAGAAGAGTGTGGTGATTCCTTAAAAAAACTGGAAATAGAACTGCCATATGACCCAGCAGTCCTACTGCTGGGCATACACACTGAGGAAGAGACACGTGTACCCCAATGTTCAACACAGCACTGTTTATAATAGCCAGGACATGGAAGCAACCTAGATGTCCATCAGCAGATGAATGGATAAGAAAGCTGTGGTACATAAACACAATAGAGTATTACTCAGCCATTAAAAAGAATACATTTGAATCAGTTATAAAGAGGTGAATGAAACTGGAGCTGATTATACAGAGTGAAGTAAGCTAGAAAGGCAAACACCAATACAGTATGCTGCTGCTGCTAAGTCGCTTCAGTCATGTCCAACTCTGTGCGACCCCACAGACGGCAGCCCACCAGGCTCCCACCATCCCTGGGATTCTCCAGGCAAGAACACTGGAATGGGTTGCCGTTTCCTTCTCCAGTGGATGAAAGTGAAAAGTGAAAGTGAAGTTGCTCAGTCGTGTCCAACTCTTAGCGACCCTATGGACTGCAGCCCACCAGGCTCCTCTGTCCATGGGATTTTCCAGGCAAGAGTACTGGAGTGGGGTGCCACTGCCTTCTCCAACCAATACAGTATACTAACGTATATATATGGAATTTAGAAAGATGGCAATGATAACCCTGTATGCAAGACAGCGAAAGAGACACAGATGTATAGAACAGTCTTTTGAACTCTGTGGGAGAGGGCGAGGGTGGGATGATTTGGGAGAATGGCATTGAAACAGGTATAATATCATCTGTGAAATGAATCACCAGTCCAGGTTTGATGCATAATACAGGATGCTCGGGGAAGGTGCACTGGGATGACCCAGAGTGATGGTATGGGGAGGGAGGTGAGAGGGGGGCTCAGAATGGGGAACACATGTACACCCGTGGCAGATTCATGTTGATGTATGGCAAAACCAATACAATATTGTAAAGTATTTAGCCTCCAATTAATATAAATAAAGTTATATTAAATAATATTTTTGATGCAATTATAATGGGATTAACTTTCTTAATCTGTCTTTCAAATAGATCATTGGTACTGTAGATAAATTCCACAGAATTCTGAACGTTTGTATCCTACTACTTGTATGTTGTTCAGTCACTCAGTCGTGTCCTACTCTTTGCAACTCATGGAGTCCAGCATGCCAGGCATCCCTGTCCTTCACCGTCTTCTGCAGCTTGCTCAAATTCATGTCTATTGAGTTGATGATGCCATCCAACCACCTCATCCTCTGTTGTCCCTACTCCTCCTGCCTTCAATCTTTCCTAGGACCAGAGTCTTTTCTGAAGATTCAGCTCTTTGCATCAGATGGCTAAACTATTGGAGTTTCCTTCCAAAGAATATTCAGGATTTATTTCCTTTAGGAATGACTGTTTTGATCACTTTGCAGTTCAAGGGACTCTCAAGAGTCTTCTCCAACACCAAAGTTCAAAAGCATTAATTCTTTGGTGCTCAGACCTCTTTATGGTTCACCTCTCATATCCATACATGACTACTGGAAAATTCATAGCTTTGACTAGATGGACTTTTATTGGTAAAGTAACGTCTTTTTTTTTTTTTTTTTTAATATGCTGTCTAGGTTTTTCTTCTAAGGAACAAGCATCTTTTAATTTCATGACTGGGTTCACCAACTACAGTGATTTTGAAGCCCAAGAAAATAAAGTCAGTCACTGTTTCCATTGTTTCCCCAACGATTTGCCATGAAGTGATGGGACAGGATACCATGGATACCATGATCTTAGTTTTTTGAATGTTGAGTTTCAAGCCAGTTTTTTCACCCTCCTCTTTCACTTTCATGAAGAGTCTCTTTTGTTCCTCTTCACTTTCTGCCATAAGGGTGATGTCATCTGCATATTTGAGGTTATTGATATTTCTCCTGGCAATCTTGACTTCAGCTTGTGTTTCATGCAGCCTGGCATTTTGCATGACGTACTCTGTATATAAGTTAAATAATAGGGTGACAGTATGCAGCCTCGATGTACTCCTTTCCCAATTTGGAACCAGTCCATTGTTCCATGTTCAGTTTTAACTGTTGCTTCTTGATCTGCACAAAGGTTTCTCAGGAGGCAGATAAAACAATCTGGTATTCCCAACTCTTGAAGAATTTTCCAGTTTGCTGTGATCCACACAATCAAATGCTTTATCATAGTTTTTTTTTTTTTTTCTGGGATTCTCTTGCTTTTTCTATGATCCAGTGGATGTTGGCAATTTGATCTCTGGTTCCTCTGCCTTCTCTAAATCCAGCTTGAAATTCTCCGTCTATGTACTGTTAAAATGTTGAACATTACTCTGCTAGTATGTGAAATGAATGCAACTGTGAAGTAGTTTGAACATTCTTTGCCATTGTCTTTCTTTGGAATTGGGATGAAAACTGATCTTTTCCAGTCCAAGACCACTGCTGAGTTTTTCAAGTTTGCTGGCATAATGTGCAGCACTTTCACAGCATCATCTTTTAGGATTTGAAATAGCTCAGCTGGATTTCCATCACCTCCACTAGCTTTTTTCCTAGGCCCACTTGACTTCACATGCCAGGATGTCTGGCTCTATGTGAGTGATCATACCATCATGGTTATCTGGGTCATGAAGATCTTTTTTGTATCGTTCTTCTGTATATTCTTGCCACCTCTTCTTAGTATATTTTGCTTCTGTTAAGTCCATACAATTTCTGTCCTTTGTTGTGCTCATCTTTGCATGAAATGTTCCTTTGGTATCATTAATTTTCTTGAAGAGATCTCTTGTCTTTCCCATTCTGTTGTTTTTTTCTATTTCCTACAAGTTTACTCAATTTGTTTATAGTTCTATTAGATTCTTGTTGACATCTGTAGTATTTCCTATATGTAGTGCCATGACATCTGTAATCAGCAGCAGTTTTACGTCTCTCTTCTCAATTTGGATACATTATATATATATATATATATTTATTTATTTATTTGTTTATTTATTTATTTATTTATTGTCTAATTGCTGTGGCTAGGACATTCATTTCTGCATTGAATACAAGGCATGAGAGTGGAAATTCTTGTCTTGTTGCTGGACTTAGAAGTACTTTTAGCTTTTCACCATTGAATATGATGTCAGCTGTGGGTTTGCCTTATATGGCCTTTATTATCTTGAAGTATGTTCCCTCTGGCTTCCCTGATAACTCAGTTGGTAAAGAATCCACCTGCAATGCAGGAGACCCTTGTTCGAGTCCTGGGTTGGGAAGATCTAATGGAGAAGGGATAGGCTGCCCACTCCAGTATTCTTGGACTTTCCCTGTGTCTCAGCTGGTAAAGAATCTCCCTGCAATGTGGGAGACCTTGAGTTTGATCCCTGAGTTGGGAAGATCCCCTGGAGAAGGAAAGGCTATCCACTCCAGTATTCTGGTTTGGAGAATTCCATGGACTATATGGGGTCACAAAGAGTCGGACACTACTGAGCGACTTTCACTTTCATGTTCCCTCTATGCCCACTTTGTTGAGACGATACATTATGAAAAAATGTTGAATTTGTCAACACATATTTTTTTGCATCTATGTCATATGCTTCTGCATTTCTGTATTAGATGGCCTGCAAATTTCTTTCTTTCTTTTTCTTCATTTCCTTTCTTTGGTGTCTTTGTCTGATTTTTTTAATCAATGTATGTTGGCATGGTAGAATGAGTTTATATGTGTTCTTTCTTCTTCAAATTTCTTGGACAACTTGAGAAAAAAAGGTATTAAACAGCCTTTAAATCTTTAGTAGAATTAACCCATGAAGCTTTCTGGCCCTGGACTTTTAATTACTGAGAGTTTTTTGATTGCTGTTTCAATTTCATTGATAGCCATTGTTCTGTTCAGATTTTCTAATTCTTCTTGGGTCAGTTTTGGAGGATTATATGCTTTTAGAAATTTATACATTTCTTTAGGTTGTTCAATCTGCTGCCATTATTTTTGTGGTAATCTCTTATGATGTTCCTGTGGTGTTGGTTATAACTCTGTTTTTATGTATTTATTTTATTTTATGTATTTTGGGCTTCTTTCTTTTTTCCTTTATGAGTCTACCTAAGGTTTATCTTTTCAAAGAAATTGCTCCTAGTTACATTGATCATTGTTATTTTTTTTTTAGTCTCTATTTCCTTATTGCTCTGATCTTTATTATTTTCCTTTTTCTACTAACTTTGTGCTTTTAAAAAATATATATATTCTATTTCTAGTTTCTTTAGGTATAAAATTAGATTGTTTATTTGAGATTTTCTTTGTTATCTGAGGTAGGTCTGTATAGCTATAAACTTCCCCTTTGCCAAGTTGCATAGATTTTGGAATGTTGTGTTTCTACTTTGATATTTGTCACAGTATTTCTTATTGGCCCCTTTGATTTCTTTGGTGACCTCTGATTATTTGGTAGTATGTTGTTCAGATCTGGAGTGTTTATGGTGTTTTTTTTCCAGTTTATTTGTTTTTTTCTCATAGTTGACTTCTAACATCATGAGAAACGCTGGTCTGGAAGAAGAACAAGCTGGAATCAAGATTGCTGGGAGAAATATCAATAACCTCAGATATGCAGATGGCATCACCCTTATGGCAGAAAGTGAAGAGGAACTAAAAAGCCTCTTGATGAAAGTGAAAGAGGAGAGCGAAAAAGTTGGCTTAAAGCTCAACATTCAGAAAACGAAGATCATGGCATCTGGTCCCATCACTTCATGGGAAATAGATGGGGAAACAGTGGAAACAGTGGCAGACTTTATTTTTTTCGGCTACTACAGCTATGAAATTAAAAGACGCTTACTCCTTGGAAGAAAAGTTATCACCAACCTAGATAGCATATTGAAAACCAGAGATATTACTTTGTCAACAAAGGTCTGTCTAGTCAAGGCTATGGTTTTTCCAGTGGTCATGTACGGATGTGAGAGTTGGACTGTGAAGAAAGTTGAGCACCAAAGAATTGATGCTTTTGAACTGTGGTGTTGGAGAAGACTCTTGAGAGTCCCTTGGACTGCAAGGAGTCCAACCAGTCCATTCTAAAGGAGATCAGCCCTGGGATTTCTTTGGAAGGAATGATGCTAAAGCTGAAGCTCCAGTACTTTGGCCACCTCATGTGAAGAGTTGACTCATTGGAAAAGACTCTGATGCTGGGAGGTATTTGGGGCAGGAGGAAAACGGGACGACAGAGGATGAGATTGCTGGATGGCATCACCAACTTGATGGACTTGAGTTTGTGAACTCCAGGAGATGGTGATGGACAGGGAGGCCTGGCATGCTGCAATTCATGGGGTTGCAAAGAGTCGGACATGACTGAGCGACTGAACTGAACTGAACTGAACCTCATATTGTGATCAGCAAAGATGTTTGATATGATTTTTACCTTCTTAAATTTATTGAGACTTGTCTGGTGGTCTAAAATGATCTATCTGGAAGACTTGGGAGCCTAATGTAGGATTCAGAGTCCTCAGCTGTCAGGTGGAGACTCTGAAGCTGTGATATCTCTTCTGCTGTGGGTCACACTACCAGGGTGTCAGTACTAGATAGATCACATCTTTGCTCCTCCTACCTGTCAGTGTGTTTTTCCTCTTTTATCCTTAGTTTTGGAGAATCTTTTTTGGTAGATTTTTAGTAATTCTCACCGATAGTTTCTCTATATGTAGTAGTAACATTGATATGTTTGTGGTAAGAGACAAGCCGAGAATCTCCTTATTCGGCCATCTCACCCTTCTTTCAATGGTATGCTGTTTGTTTGATCACTCTACTCCAGCTCTCTATTCCCCAGACAGCTTCTGAATTTAAGGCAATTAAGCATCGAAAAACAAGACTGGGAAGAGTCCCAGTAGCAGCTGCAAGTCAACTGAAACAAAGTGAATATGGCATTAAACATCAAACTATTAACATGACTTAATGATCAAGATTCAGGAAATATTTTGATCAGCAGAGAATTGTGGAAATATTTCTTAGCAAATAGATCTCCAAAATGCAAAATTTATAGATCCTAAAAATTCTATTGGAAGTTTTATCACCAGAAAAGTGTGAGCTTAGAAAACACAATAGCACAATTAACCTAAAACCAATACTGTAGGGAATCTCAACCTCTCCTATAGGATAATGCAACCTAAACATTAACGATTGCAATAAAACTTGGACATGCCATTCTCCACCAAGGCATTTGTGCCAATATTCATCTCAAGTCAAGAAAATCATCTGAACAGAAGAGAAACCTTGGCCAACTGAACAAGAAACCATTTTCCATGATAACTAAATATGAATAAGACAAAATAATGCTATCTTTGAACATACCTGGTCATATAGTTTACCTTTCTATGAGTGTTTACCAGAGGGTGTAATATATCTAGATGCATTGCTGTTCTTGAGATTTCTTTTTTCCATTGCCTTTTAAACTGAATACATGGTGTTGAATGCACTTATGTTTGTCCTTTTCTTTCTCTACTACTGTATCTTGCATTGGAAGAGATAAAATTTACGAATTAATGCTCTTAATTCCAGAATACAGTGAAGTCACACCACAAATCCTCCTCCTATGCTTAACTGTATCACAGTAATATGCTTGGAATTCAGAAAGATAGCAAATAAATGGCTTGGCTATTGGAGAGAAATTTCAGTAATTTTTGTAGAAGAGTGTGTGACTGTTCAAATTTTTCATCAAAATATAGTAATATAAGAGAAGAATGCATGCAGTTTGAAGGAGTTTGAAGCATGTAGTTAGAAGCACATGTACAATTTGACAAGTCTAAAGTGCTATGTTTTATCTGAGAAAAATATATCAAATTTTCATGGAATTCCACTACTTACCATTAAATTAAGTTGATAAGCCATGTTTATCTGTGGCATTTTGTACCCTGAGTATATTGCTTGTTATACTAGTTTGAGAAACATGACTGCAGCAGTTAGGTGGTTAAGCTGTTTGGAGTTTCGGTCCAAACAACCACATTGCATAGATTCCACTTAGGGAATGAATGGTCTTTAGCAAGTTCCTTACTCACTCTAATTTTCAATTTAATCATTTCTAAATTGTAGATAATACCTACTCCATAGGGTTATTAAGAGAATGAAATGAAGTGCTATATTCAAAGTACATAGCACAGTCTTAGAACATAACTGACACTCGACAAGCAGTAGATATCAATATCATTCACAGTATTGGCTCTATTAGGGTATGGCCGTCAATATGTAAACATCCATTTCCATTTAGGACTAATTTCAGATGACATGCTTTTGAACACACATAACCACAAACTTCCTCTAGGCACTTTTCAAAATGCTTGGTCCATTGATTATATTCATTGCAATCTGACACCCACTGAGTTTATCTTTTAAATAATTATTGATCCCATCATGCTATTTTATAAATAATGAAGTGTATTACAGCCATATGGTAAGACTTCCCTACCTTTCAGTAGGGAACAATTTTCTTTCTCTGAAGAAAGAGAATCTTCCTAGTGTAAATCATTTGAAAGAAAAGGCAAGACCTCAGAATGGAAGCAAAAATGCAGAAAACTGGACTTTAATAGATAAGGAGGGAAGTCTAGTATTTCAGGTTTAGGGTATTTGAAATGAATTTGAAGGTTTAAAGCAGGCTTGAAGACATTCTTTTGGGATAGGGCCAGATGACTCTTATATCTAGACTGTTCATGTATAGGCACAGTGATCTCCCACAAGATTTGTTGTTGTTGACTTGCATATTACTTTGAGATCTAACTCTCTTTATAAAGTTACCAGTTATATTTTCCACCTATGCTTAGATATGGAGGATTAAGAGTGTCCATACTTAGATTGAATGGGAAGCTATCCATTCAATTGAAGTGAGGGAAGGAGTGATCAGCAGGGGATCCCTAGAGAAACTGAAATCTCTTCACAGAGCAACATTCCTTCCATAGCTCCTGTTTGTTTGATATTAACAAAGTCAGCATGTTTTCTTACAAATTCACCTGTATACCTCTCATCTTCACAGTTACTTGGTCAACCCTAAGGCAATCTTGTGGCAATATGTGTTTGCAAAAGCTACCTAGCTCAATTCAGGAAGGCAACAACTTTCCAGACTCAGAAACTCTTAAGATATGGTCCATGTGACTTAGAATCTTAAAGTGGGAAAAACATAATTAACACTTTTCAGCTTCAAAGAAGATTATAAACACTAGCTAATTAAACTTCCCAACACCTTCTTTGTACAGATGTAGTTATATCCTCTTTCTGGACAGGATAAGACATTTATTCAAGGAGGAAAATACAGCTGCTCCTTTGTTACAAGGCAGGAATGACATCTTCCTTCACTCAGTAGGGGGTCTAGGCTTTAAAGTTAAGCTTAATCAAACATTTAATCAGTATAATTTTACTGAAAAGCTCTGTGCCTAATTTTGTGCTCTTTGATTAAAGGGGGGAAAAATGTGCCAGGATCTCCTGTCCTTAGAGAGCTGAACATGAAGCTGAACAGACCAGACACTAAAATTTTATATTAAAAATAATGCAAATGAGAATATAATCAGTTGCTAGATTTCCCTTTCCAGACTACCGTTTAGTTCTCCATTATGTGTACTTTTATTAAAAAGATCTTTCTAAAATGCAAATCAAAATCCAATCATATTATTCTTCTGCTTATAGTCCTTCCACAATTTCATATTAATTGAAGGATATATTCCAGGCATATGGAAAAATATTTATTAACTTTCATGATCTTGGTCTTTATTTACCTGCTTGGTTCAACTTCTTGCATGCCCATATTTGCACAGCAAGTGCTAGAAAATTGCTTGCTAATCTACATATGTGCCACATCTTTTTGGTAATTCCCATGCCTGTACTACGGAGAAGGCAATGGCACCCCATTCCAGTACTCTTACCTGGAGAATCCCATGGATGGAGAAGGCTGGTAGGCTACAGTCCATGGGGTCATTAAGAGTCGGACACGACTGAGCAACTTCACTTTCACTTTTCACTTTCATGCATTGGAGAAGGAAATGGCAACCCACTCCAGTATTCTTGCCTGGAGAATCCCAGGGACAGAGGAACCTGTTGACGACTTAGCATCAGCAGCAGCAGTATGCCTATACTATCATTCAGTTGTTGCCCCAAATGTTTCAGGAACAGAAACTCTCCCTCAAAACTCCTCTTTTCATTTAAAAATAATATCAAAGGACATACATCTTTTGACAGCTTTCCTGATTCTGACTTTCTTCTACCCCTGTAATAAAATGCAATAAGATAAAATGAATATTAGATGTCCACATTCCATTGTGATTATTTGTTTCTCTCTAATTAGACTATAAGTATAAAAGAGCAGATATTGAGTTTTATATATTCATTTACAAATCCCCAGAGTCTGGCAAATTAAAGTCATTATTGAGTGACTGGATGGCCATTTCAACTCGTGTCTCACACTCAATCCATTTCTCACACTACACTCTGCCCTTAGTGAGAATTCTCTTTCATACCTGGGCTTTTGTATATGCTGTTCTCTTGGCATAGGATACTCTTCACTTCTCCAAGTATATCACCTGGCTAATACATACTCACATGTTCAGGCTCAGATACTCAGCTCAAGTGGTGTGTCACCCTAACAACATTCTCTAACTGGATCAGGAATGCTTCTTATGTGCCTTCATAAAAATGTTACACATCCATGTCATAAAACTTTTCACTTATGGAGTTTGGGGTGGTCACAAATTAGCCCATAACTGATCATTTACATTTGGAAAAACAGCAAAAGACAAACAACCAAATAACAACAACAAGAAAAAACCCTCAAACATAATGGGTTGAATTAATAACAGATTCACATGGGTTTAAGCAATCTGGGAAGATTCTACAAAAATACCTGTACTTTAAATTAGTAACCGAGTAATGGAAGGCCTATAGAATACAGAGAAGGAAGAGAGAATCCCATCTGGATAAAATAACATCAGCAGGAAACTGATGTGATAATTAGTATAGTTGCTTCAGAGGCCCATGAGAAACCAGAATTACCTTTAGAAGAAGATTCATCCTGTGGAGTTGTCCAAGAAAATAAGTAGATATTGTAGGGGCAGTTAAGAGAGAGCCAAGGAAGAAACATTCTGCTAATTAGCTTAGGTAAAATATTTTTTTTTAATACAAATTTATTTATTTTAATTGGAGGTTAATGCTTTTACAATATTGTATTGGTTTGTCATACATCAACTCTCTAACGAATCTAAACATTCATAGAGCATCTCGTGGATGCTCTCATGTTGCTCATATATATCTTTTTTTCTGTTCCCTTATTTATTTTTTCTTCAGCCCTTGGTAAACTCCATGCTTTATTCCCTTGAAATAAGCCCTTGCTTCCTTGTCAAAGTCTACAGTCACTTTGGAATCTTTATTTGAACTACAGTGGACCCCATGAATGAACAGAAGGAACTGAACACTCAAACTGACTTTGGTCTCTTCACCAGCCATGGCTGAGTCACACTGGAAGCTACTTTTCTTAGATCAAGGGTAACTCACCTGAGTGAGTGTTCATTTTCTCCCATCAGAAGTATAAAATAATCCTATACATAAAGCCATATCTCCTATTGACATGATTTAGATCCTACTCTTTTGTAGTATTAAATCTGGCATCCTTGTGCTGAGGAGGCACTTTTATCAAGGCAGATTGTACATCAAAGGTCATCAAATTAGTTGAATGAACCTGGACTTGTTAGAGCCAGCTGGAATAACATGAGCTTATCTGAAATATATTGTCCTTGATCTCCAAATCTCTCCTGAGATAGAAAAGAAAGATCAGCTGTATCAGACTGGCTCAGGGGCAAAGTCCAAGGATACTTTAATGACCAATCAGCCACTTATTAGGGTAATAGTCATTAAATGCCCTGGAGATAGCTGACCTGAGGATATCTCCTGATATCTTCAGGAGATAAATGACCTGAAATAGAGGCAAAAGAAATTTTAAATACCTGGGTTCTGTCCTTCCAAACAACTAGGTAGTCTCTTGGGATTAGACTAGATCATATTAAATCACAAAACTCTTGCCTAAACAGTAGCATAGCTGCCTAATTTGTCTTTCCTTGGGGTCAGTGATTCTTACCCTTAATTGTAAATTTAATTTACTGTCTGCAGTAGTGGGGGGACTATCTTATAAAATAGTAACACATTTGCTAGGACTTCAAGCTCAATAAAAGCCAATTCAAAAAATATGGGATTGATTTAAAGAATATACAGTTTAACCAATGCCCCAGGGTTCTCTGTGGTAGACCTCGAATTAGACTATTCATTCTAGATTTTAGCACTGTGCTGGTATAGAAAGAAAAACAAAAGAAAGGGCACACTTACAGCAAGAACATGTGCCCTAATGTCAGAGCAAAATCTGTCTAATCAGTCTGCTCTCAGGCAGGAGGCAATCCCTGTCAGCTTCACTGCTCCAGCTGAAGTTCTTATCCTTCTCCCATCGCCTGTGGTCCTTGATCTCCACAAAACTTTGAGGAAAGGAGTCTTGAGCTCCATCTCGTGGTGAGAAGAAGCCTTTATTATTAATACTATTACGTTTATTTTGCCAAAAGCCAACTATTTAAAAAATGGAAACCTATTTAAACGGTCTTTTTGCTATTGCAGAGAATATATATGAAGGTATTTGTAGAAATTATTAGAAAAAAACAGAGCTGCCAAAGATTCCTGAACTCTCCCCTCCATTGAGATCCCTCACACGTATTGGTATTGAAATACATTTATCTGAATTCCTTTTTCTATGCTTTTATCTTATTTCTTCTTTTGAAAAGATTTTTCTCCCTGTGGTTACAGTTCTTTACTTTAAAAAAAAAAAAAAAAGCACTGTTGCTATTTAATTAAAATAAATAAAATGTCCCTGATTCAATCTAAAGACATCAGTCTCAGATTGAGTAGGACTGAAGTACTGACCTTTGATTTGGTGTGTGTGGTTTTTTTTTTTTGGGGGGGGGAGTTTCTTGTCTATGTTGGAGTTAATGAGCAAAATATTGAAGGCTTTTCTGTGAGATAAGACTTGTATTTAATATTCATAGCTTATTACAAATACAAAATATTTAGTTTTTATGGTGATCATAATGCCCAGTTAATTCATCATATGTAGAGTGAATATCTTGTATATGAGATTAGAAGAGCCTAATAGAGATTCACTCAAACATTTTCTTTTGAAGTTAAACTATTGTTTGATGGTCTAATAGAGAGCTAAATAGAAAATTTCACTTATTTCCAATTTTACATGAAATTTCAAAGGGTTCAGCTGCCTTTCATAAAGATTTTATATCTTTTCTAGAGAAGGCAATGGCACCCCACTCCAGTACTCTTGCCTGGAAAATCCCATGGATGGAGGAGCCTGGTAGGCTGCAGTCCATGGGGTCACTAAGAGTTGGACACGACTGAGTGACTTCACTTTCACTTTTTACTTTCATGCATTGGAGAAGGAAATGACAACCCACTCCAGTGTTCCTACCTGGAGAATCCCAGGGACAGGGGAGCCTGGCGGGCTGCCATCTGTGGGGTCGCACAGAGTCGGAGACGACTGAAGCGACTTAGCAGCAGCAGCAGCAATAAACACTGATATGAGGAAATCTTCTTTTTTCTAAACAGAAAGAGACATGCAAAGATAGCTGATCTCTTCACCACATGTTTGACCTGAATGCAGTTAAATTGTTCTTGTCATAAACTTGAGTCCTCAGTGTAATACATTCCTGGGTTAAAGAAAACAGATATACATTTTTGTCTCTTTTCATTTTTGCTTCAATCTGGCCTATTTTATTAATGGTTTTCATTTATCTCCAGGCTTAAAAAAAAATTAAACTTCTTCATATGTGTGCAGATGTTTTATTTTTTTTCCAAAAATAAGTCCATCTCTTTCCAATAAATCCCTGATAGGCATTGCATTTTTCACCCTTAAATCAATTTAGCCTTAAGCTCAGTTTTCCTCAGTTGAATGCTCATCTTGATAAACTTCTTAGGGCTTGGTCCCTAGAGATTTTGTTAAACCTAATTTTATTAAAACTTAGGATATGAAAACCTTGTTTGCATAATTATCTATATTAAATATTTCTACCTGTTTCTTTGGAGACTTCACTAGTAATCTTCACCATTTTTTTTGTTGTTGTTGTACTTTATAATTTTTTTAAAAAAGATTTCAGACTTGCTTTCAAACTGGGAAGGTCTATAAAGAGAAATGTGGTATATTTTTTAAACTCAAATTAACCAAAACTCCACATGCCATGCATTCTGTTGGATAAAAAGTTAAGGTTGTTTTCATTCCATATGGGGTAAAAATTAGCTTCTTTACTCTTTTCCCATTAATTTGTACTAATGATACATGTCGTATTATAACATATACAGTTGTGAATAATTATGAAGGTGCTTTTACTTGCAAATGCTCCATGTATATAAAATATTATCATGTTGTCCTTCTTATACCAAAAAATCATGTCAGTAGGGGATATTTTAGGGCCTTTTTCCCAGTCAGCTCATAGATAGCAGTTTACTTCAAAATTACTGTGTGGCTACCACTTCATGAGTATTTTGTGATAATTTTGGTATTTTCTAAGAGTGAGCAAGCTTATTTGTAGCTCAGTCCCTCCACCTGAGCAATTTGAAATAAAAGATCCAGAAACCGACCTCTCAAGTAAAAGGAGGATGAGCCACCTTTCTCATCAATATCACTTCCAAGTCAAATCATTATTCACAACGTGGGTAATTTCACTTTTTGGAAAGCCAAGCAACTCTTCAACAAAATGGACATTATAGAAGGTTATAGACAAAGGCGCGAATCCTCATCTCAGTGGCAAGGAGTCACATGAATGAATGAAGAATTTCACCTTGCATAATTTTTTTCTAAGGGACAGATCCATATAAGAGTCTGAGAAACTGAGCATGGACTCTCCAGTGCCCTTCAAATGATGTCAGATATATCCACCTTCATGAAGCAGAAACTGAAGTAGGAGTATATAGGGGTGATAGTACTCTATCTACAAACTTGAAAATAATGTTACCCCTTGATGTACATTGTATCATGAAGTAATCAAAGAAGAAATATTCAAATCAACACAACCAGAAAGCTGATCACAGAATCATTGAAAATAATAATATATCTTTGAAAGAAAAGCTTAGATCAAAATTAGGCAACTAGAAATAAAAACACATAAAAGGAGAATAAAAAAGGCAATATCCAACAGTATGGAGGGGAACCAAGTGTCCTGTTCTTCTGACTGGTTCTGCCTTTTTTATGTGGATATAAGAATTTGATGTTACTGACTGTGTAAATTATTGATAATCTGTCTTATTCTGATCTCAACTTGACTGTGATAACAAGTGCAATAATGATAGTGGTATCAGTTTTTCAGTGGTTCTCCACCATACTTACTAAGAAGTCAGAGCTTTGAATTCCTAAAAAGTACCACTCCAGGTACTTATGGAAACTACCACAGTACTCACATGTGCTCACAAACTGCCTCTCAACTATCAGGGGCTTCCCTAATGGCTCAGTCAGTAAAAGAATCCACCTGCAGTGCAGGAGATGTGGGTTAGATCCCTGGGTTGGAAAGATCCTCTGGGAAGTAAATGGCAACTCTCTCCATTATGCTTGCCTGGAAAATCCCATGGGCAGAGGAGCCTGGCAAGGTACAGTCCAAGGGGTCACAAGAGTCAGATATGACTTAGCAACTAAATCACCTCTACAATACCTGTTAAGAAGTCAGAGACTTGAATTCCTGAAAAGTACCCCTCCAGGTACTTATGGAAGCTACCTCAGTACTCACATGTGCATACAAACTACCTCTCAATTATCACTCTATTATTCTGTATCTTCAGGGCCACACCTCCACTGCTGCCATTGATTCCCTGTACCATGTGGCTCACAGGTGCACAACCACACCTTTCACTATGCTCTCAGTGACGACTGGGTACCAGCTTTCTTCTCTGAACTCTATGGGTATTGTGTAGTAACATAAATTCCACTGGTTACTGCCACATATCTTGGACACACCACTTCTTTCCAGACACAACATTTTCTTCCTGGGAACCACTGCCAATTTTCTAGATCCAAGTGGGGCAACCCTTTGTGCTACAATCACAGTTTACAAAATGCACTTATGTTTAAGATAATTGTTTAATGAAATGTGTATGGACCTTCCTTCAGAGTGCCTGGCTAATCACCCTTTACAAATCATTCCAACATTTTTATGAGGATTCAAATGATACAACCCCACAAGGGTCAGAATGTTTTTCTTAAGCTTTACTTAAGTCTAGATCAGTTCAGTACGCTTCAGTTGCTCAGTCGTGTCCAACTCTTTGTGACCCCATGAATCGCAGCACGCCAGGCTTCCCTGTCCATCACCAACTCCCAGAGTTCACTCAGACTCACGTCCATCGAGTCAGTGATGCCATCCAGCCATCTCATGCTTGGTCATCCCCTTCTCCTCCTGCCCCCAATCCCTCCCAGCAACAGAGTCTTTTCCAAGGAGTCAACTCTTCGCATGAGGTGACCAAGTACTGGAGTTTCAGCTTTAGCATCATTCCCTCCAAAGAAATCCCAGGGCTGATTTCCTTCAGAATGGACTGGTTGGATCTCCTTACAGTCCAAGGGACTCTCAAGAGTCTTCTCCAACACCACAATTCAAAAGCATTAATTCTTCAGCACTCAGCCTTCTTCACAGTCCAACTCTCTCATCCATACGTGACCACTGGAAAAACCATAGCCTTGACTAGATGGACTTTGGTGGCAAAGTAATGTCTCTGCTTTTCAATATGCTATCTAGGTTTGTCATAACTTTCCTTCCAAGGAGTAAGCGTCTTTCAATTTCATGGCTGCAGTCACCATCTGCAGTGATTTTGGAGACCCCAAAAATAAAGTCTGACACTGTTTCCACTGTTTCCCCATCTATTTCCCATGAAGTGATGGGACCAGATGCCATGATCTTCATTTTCTGAATGTTGAGCTTTAAGCCAACTTTTTCACTCTCCACTTTCACTTTCATCAAGTCTAGATAAATTCACTTAAAATTCAAAGTCTTTATTTCAGAGATACAGAAGAATAGTATAGAACAGCCCAAACTTTGGGATCAGGCTGCTTTGGGTTCAAATTCTGACTATCATACTACTTAACTGTAGACAGTTCAGCTTCATTTTTTTTTTTTTTTTTACCTTTTCAAATTGGCATCACATTTATCTCCAAAGATCATTGTGAGCATTTAACAACATAATATCTATTTAGGTATTATTATAGCACTAGGTTAATGAGAAAAACTAAGTAATTTATAATTCTTATTATCATTATTATTAGCTGCATTTCCCAGCAGCATCCTAGAAACTTGTTTCTGAGTTAAAGGACAACTTTCTTGGACCTTCTGATTTGAAGGAAAAGGATGGAACAAAAAACTTTACACTGATGTATTTATGGCCTATTGTGGTACTCTGGGGAAGAGGAAACAAGGAAGGTTGGAAATAAATTCTTTCTGTCTTCAAAATGAGTAATAGTGGTAAAATCCACAGCTCTGATCCGGTCCTTCCAGTATGATTAGCTTTATTAACTTTGCTGAGGAGGTCCAATAGAAGATTTACCTGAGTGAGTTTGGCCTCACAAATTCCATTATCCCTCCCCCAGCCTATCACACCAGCCAGCATGGAAATGGGCCTTTTATTATAAACTAATTACTATTCACTTTTTATCAGCTAACAAATCGATTTGCACAGCACTTTTTAAAATTCAGGAACTGCTATATGAATTTGTTGAAACAAAGAGGGTCATTACCAAGTCCTATTATACATCCTGCTGGCTCTCTCCTGGGTTTTAATTATTCCAGCCACAAGTAGATATTGGAAAGGAAGGCAGGTCACTGAGGTCCTGCCAGTTTGAGTCATGTGCACTAGGTCTTAAACCTGTCAGCCACGTGGCCTTCCTTTCTTCCAAGACCCAGCAGTGATAGTAGATGACAGTAAGCAGCTGTCTCCTCCTCACCTTCATCCTCAATTAACCACCAGTGAGTTCCCACCAACATGCGCTGTAGAACCAAAGAGTCCCCAGGGTTTGGAGAACTTTTAAAAATTTAGAATAAGGGAGAAAGGAAACTAGCAAAGAATGATAAAAATGAGACCCTCCAAATGAATGAAGTGATTTGGGGATGCCCCAAGTCCTCCAAGTAAGCTCTAGACCCAGTAGCAGTGGGTTTGTGATTGCCTAGGAAAGGAGGTGGAAGTCTGGCCCTGTTTTGTGTCTCAGAAACCAAAACTGTTTACAGTGGCTAACAGGGAGGGATAAACTGAGGTGAACTCTGACTCCATAATACTTTTTAGAAGCATTAGCATTTTTTACCTTCTAATATACTGTATAACATATTTATTGTATTCATTTTTCAGCTTTATTGAGAAATAAAATTGGTTTAAGGTATTTAAATATGTGATGAAATATGTACGTTGTGAAAAGATTCCCACCAATGAGTTAATGAACACATCCATCACTTTACTTCTTTTCTTTCTTTTCTTCTAATTTTCTTGGTTAGAGCACTTAAGTTTTATCAAATCTTAGTTATACAGCAGGGTGTCAACTCTATCACCTATTATCGACTAGTGACCATGTTACATATTAGTATCTCAGATTTCATTCATCTTGTAACTGAAAGAAGTTTGCACTTTTTTTTTAACCAGCCTCTTTCTATTCTTCTCACCCTCTCAGTCTCAGGCAACCACCATCCCACTGTTTTCATGATTTAATTTTTTGTTTTTCTTTTTAGATTTCACGTATCAGTGATGACATGTAGCATCCGTCTTTCTCTACCTGACTTATTTCACTTAGCATATTGCCTCCCAGGTTTGTCCATATTGTTACAAATGGCAGAACTTCCTTTTGTAAGATTGAAAAAATAATATTCAATTGTTTGTATGTACCACATTTTTTTACCCATCTGTCTGTCAGTGAAAACATTAGGTGGTTTCCATTCCTTGACTACTGCGAGTAAAGCTGCAATGGATATGGAGTACAGATATCTCTTTGACTTAGTGATTTCATTTCCTTTGCATGTATACCCAGGAGTAGAATTTGTAGATCAGATGATAGTTCTAATTTTAATTTCATAAGGAAATCTGTACTGTTTTCCATAGTGACTGTATCAGTTTATATTCCCACCAACAGTGTACAAGAGTTTCCTTTTCTCCACATCCTTACTGTCATTTGTTATCTTTTGTCTTTTCTGACAACAGACACTCTAACAGATACAAGTGGTGTTTCATTGTGATTTAGATTTACATTTCCCTGATGATGCTAAAGCTGAAACTCCAGTACTTTGGCCACCTCATGCGAAGAGTTGACTCATTAGTAAAGACTCTGATGCCGGGAGGGATTGGGGGCAGGAGGAGAAGGGGACGACAGAGGATGAGATGGTTGGATGGCATCACTGTCTCGGTGGACGTGAGTCTGAGTGAACTCCAGGAGTTGGTGATGGACAGGGAGACTGGCGTGCTGCGATTCACGGGGTTGCAAAGAGTCGGACACGACTGAGCGACTGAACTGAACTGAACTGAACTGATGATTAGTAATGTTGAGTATTGTTTTATGTACCTGTTGGCCATTTGCATACCTTCTTTTAGTTCAGTTCAGTTCAGTCACTCAGTCGTGTCTGACTCTTTGCGACCCCATGAATTGCAGCACACCAGACCTCCCTGTCCATCACCAACTCCAAGAGTTCACTCAGATTCACGTCCATCAAGTCAGTGATGCCATCCAGCCATCTCATCCTCTCTCGTCCCCTTCTTCTCCTGCCCCCAATCCCTCCCAGCATCAAAGTCTTTTCCAATGAGTCAACTCTTCGCATGAGGTGGCCAAAGGACTGGAGTTTCAGCTTTAGCATCATTCTTTCCAAAGAAATCCCAGGGTTGATCTCCTTCAGAATGGACTGGTTGGATCTCCTTGCAGTCCAAGGGACTCTCAAGAGTCTTCTCCAACACCACAGCTCAAAAGCATCGATTCTTCGGTGCTCAGCCTTTTTCACAGTTCAACTCTCACATCCATACATGACCACTGGAAAAACCATAGCTTTGAGTAGATGGACTTTAGTCGGCAAAGTAATGTCTCTGCTCTTGAATATGCTATCTAGGTCGGTCATAACTTTTCTTTTTAGAAAATATTGATTCAAGTCCTTTGCCCATTTTTAATTGAGTTATTTGTTCTTAGGCTATTCAATTTCTTCAGTATTAGTTTGTTGTATATTTTACATATTAACCCTTTATCAGATATGAGATCTGCAAATATTTTCTCCCATTCTACAGACTGTGTTTCCTTGATGGTTTTCTTTGCTGTGCTGAAGATTTTCAATGTGATATAGTCTTTACTTATTTCTCTAGCTTTTGGCTTTCCTTTTAGTGTCAAGTCAAAGAAAGGTATTGCCAAGGCTAATGTCAAGAAGTTTCTTTCTTATGTTATGTTCTAGGAGATTTATGACTTCAAATCTCATATTCAAACATTTAATAGCCATTAACAGAGGCATGGATAAAGAAGTTGGGGAATATACATATAATGGAATATTATTTGGCTATATAAAAGAATGAAATAATGTAATTTTTCAGAAACTTGCATTGAGCTAGAAATTATACTAAATGAAGTCATACAAAGACAAATATCATATGGTATCATTCTTATCTGAAATCTAAGTTTTAAAAATGTATGCAAATGAACCTATTTACAAAATAGAAGTGACTTATGGTATCAAAAACAAAATGGTTACCAAAGGGGAAATGTTAGAGGGAGGGATAAATCAGGAGCTTGGGATGAATACATGCACACTACTGCATATAAACTAGATGATCAACAGGGACCTTCTGTATAGCACAGGGAACTCTCCCCAGTACTCTCCAATAACCTATATGAGAAGATAATATAAAAAACAATGAACACATTATATGTATAACTGAATCACATTCCTAAACACCTGAAATTAATATAACAAAGTAAATTTACTATGCTCCAGTAAAATTAAAATGTTGAAAAAATAAAAACAAAACCTTCATGAAAAATAAAAATCTTTAATCTATTTTGAGTTTATTTTTGCATATGATGTGAAAGGAATTCAATGAGTTCCTATGTAGATACTTAGTCTTCCTAGCACCATTTATTGAGAAGACCATTCTTTCTTTATTATAAATTATTGGTTTCTTTGTCAAAAATTAGTTAAATACACATGCATAGGGTTTTGTTTATGAATATACCTTACTGTTGTGAAAAACGTTTGCATTTTAAAGTTTTACAATCAGAACATGTTATACCTCTAGATTCATTCTTCTCTCTCAGGATTACTTTGTCCATCTGGGTCTTTTGAAGTTCCATATATAGATGCTAAAGCTGAAACTCCAGTACTTTGGCCACCTCATGCGAAGAGTTGACTCATTGGAAAAGACTAGGATGCTGGGAGGGATTGGGGACAGGAGAAGAAGGGCACGAGAGAGGATGAGATGGCTGGATGGCATCACTGACTCGATGGACATGAGTCTGAGTGAACTCTGGGAGTTGGTGATGGACAGGGAGGCCTGGCATGCTGTGACTCAGGGGGTCACAAAGAGCTGGACATGACTGAGCAACTGAACTGAATTGAACTGATATAGATTTTTAAAAATGTTTTCTATTTCTATAAAAAATTACACTGGGATTTTGATTAAGATTACATTGAATCTATAGATCACTTTGGGTTGTATAGTAATAATTTTAACACTTTTAATTTTTCCAATCCCTGGACATAGAATATCTTTCCATTTCATTGTGTCTTTAATTTCTTCCTTTAATGTCTTGTAGTTTTTAATATACAAATCTTCAAATTACCTAGAAGGCTATCTGCTGCTGCTGCTGCTAAGTCGCTTCAGTCGTGTCCAACTCTGTGTGACCCCATAGCCGGCAGCCCACCAGGCTCCCCCATCTCTGGGATTCTCCAGGCAAGAACACTGGAGTGGGTTGCCATTTCCTATCTAAGGTATAGTAAATGCTTAATAAATAGTGGTTTAGTAAATATTTCTTACTCATTCTTCTAACAATGGAACAAATCATTTAGACAACTCATTCTTTCTCTATGTCAAATCTAGGGTTCATAATTTGAGTCCTTTATTGAAATGGAAATAAGAATTCTAGTTTTACACTTGCTCTCAAAATGTATTCCTAACTTGGGAGTTAAGCCAATTATCCTTCTCAATTCTTGTCTAGAGTTAAGGGCTTGATGAACTCATCATCATAGTATGTTGATGTTTCTCTTAAATCTTTGTTTATACTTATATTTTTGCCATATTTCCAAATACCTTTCATTTCCATTTCTTATATTTGGTAGAATGTCCTATTGACCAAAAGGATCTTTCCTTTGGAAACATGTATTTAGCTTGCCTCCATAAAGGTAGATGATTCTAAAAGCAATCTTATTATTATTTTTTTTCCTATAGCTTAGAAGGCTACAATTAGTGGTATATATACTTAAGCATATTTTTGCATTGTGTATCCTAGGATCCCATGCTGATCTGTACCTGAAAGAGTGGAGTAGGGAAAGGTGAATTCTGCATGTTTATCTTTATAGCAATCCCAAGAAACTCAGCCTGTTTTCTTTATTTTTCAAAAGTGTAATGGCCCCTGTATACCTTGAGTATGCTTAGCATGAAAAGCATAAACTTTATGTTAATCTAAGTCAGAGTTCAATTTTGTATTTTTAAATTAGTCCTCTGGTACAGGTAAATTGGAAAAGACCCTGATGTTGGGAGGGATTGGGGGCAGGAGGAGAAGGGGATGCCAGAGGATGAGATGGCTGGATGGCATCACCGACTTGATGGACATGAGTTTTGGTAAGCTCCAGGAGTTGGTGATGGACAGGGAGGCCTGGCATGCTGCAATTCATGGGGTTACAAAGAGTCGGACACGACTGAGCGACTGAACTGAACTGAACAGATAAATTATAAATTCAATCTCATTTTCCTTTCCGGAATGTGTGATGGATCAGATAAAATTCCAGTTTTCCTTGAGGATTGTACTAATGTTTCTAAATATTGTGATATGCTTGACTGGTTTATTTTCAAATAATTCAGCAAAAGATATGTTTGTAATATCTGCATGAGATACAACTGGAGATGAAAGCAAGAGGGCACATATCAAAATGTGAGGTGAACATTTAAAACTAATAAGAACTTAAAATATTTTATTTTTCTGGAGTCCAGAGACTATTTTCACTAAACTATAATTTCAATAAGAATATGAACTGTGATTATTTAAATCAACCCAATCAATGCCTAGAAAACTGTCTGGTACATAGAAAAAGAAAAAAAAAAACTATCTTGAATTAATTAATTAATGTATTGTTAACATATTTTAAACTTTATTTATTTTTGGCCGTGCTGGGTCTTTGTTGCTTTGCTCAAGCTTTCTCTTGTTGCAACAGGCAGGGACTACTCTTCACTGCAGTGCAGACTTCTCATTGCAGTGGCTTTTCTTGTTGCAGAGGACAGGCTCTAGGTGCCAGTGCTTCAGTAGTTGCAACATGTAAATTCTGGACAACAGGCTCAATAGTTATGGTTCAGGGGCTTAGTTGCTCCATGTCATGTAGGATTATCCTGTACCAAAGATTGAACTATTTTCCCCTGCATTGGCAGGCAAATTCTTATCCACTCTGCCAACAGGGAAGTCTTAATATACTTTTTAATGTATAAATTCTTCCTACAGTTGGATTTGGGGCAAGCTAGATATTCAGAAAAGACAGAGATTATTTGGTATCAGTAAGGATAGCTTATAGTAAGGAGCTACCCTGGTGGCTCTGACAGTAAAGCATCTGCCTGCAATGCAGGAGATCCAGGTTCCATCCCTGGGTCTGGAAGATCCCTGTAGCAGGGAATGGCCACGACTCCAGTATTCTTGACTGGAGAATTCCATGGACAGAGGAGCCTGGTGGGCTACAGTCCACGGGTTTGCAAAGAGTTGGACACAACTGAGCAACTAACACACACACACACATACACACACACGGATAAATTAAGACATTTTTTATAAAAGAACCAAGACATTTAAATAGATATTGTAATGCATAGACTACATTCTCTGTTTCAAGAATTCTGTGGGTGATTTACAGCCTACTTTTGAAGATTCTCATTTAGATTTAGACATAATAATCATGTCTACTAAAAGGATGAAATACCTGATCAAGTACAATTTCCTAGGTTTCATCATTGATGGTGTAACCATCATTTTGACATTTGAGCTTTGTATCTCTTCCCACATATTCATAGACCACAAACAAATCTGTTGGAGAGGATGCTTAGTGAACGAAAATGATCATGAATGTACCAATAAAAAGAATCTCTGCCTTAACTGAGCAACCCAGGAAGTAGCTGCTGCTGCTGCCAAGTCACTTCGGTCGTGTCTGACTGTGAGACCCTATGGACAGCAGCCCTCCAGGCTCCTCTGTCCACAGGATTCTCCAGGCAAGAATACTGGAGTGGGTTACCATTTCCTTCTCCAGGAATTAGAACTTGTTGCAAAAATTAATGAATTCTTGATGGCATTTCATTATCAGTGGAAAAAGCTCCAAAGAAGCAGGGAGAGGAAAAAGAGAAATGATGAGGGAAAGAGGCAGAGCCAACATGTGGTGCTGCACATGGCTGACATCTGCTTGTTGTTAAAGGAAGCATCAAAATGTTCCCTCTTGTAGTAGAGTCTTTCAACACCAGTCACCTCTTACATTGTTTCAAGTCAGGAAGGGCCTAGGTTAGAGGAAGAAGAATTGACCCTTCTGCTACCGTCTTCTATGGGCCAAACACTTATCCACAAGAGAACACACAACTCATGTCAGACTTGAGCCTTTTGGGAGCCAACTGCAACTCAATCATCTCATTCTTCACCAAAGCCCATAGATGGGAGGTGCAAGGTCATAATCATAAATGTGGGCTGGAAGTCTAAATTAAATCAGTCTGACAGCCTTCCAAATGGGAGAAAATAATAGCAAATGAAGCAACTGACAAACAACTAATCTCAAAAATATACAAGCAACTCCTGCAGCTCAATTCCAGAAAAATAAACGACCCAATAAAAAAAATGGGCCAAAGAACTAAATAGACATTTCTCCAAAGAAGACATACGGATGGCTAACAAACACATGAAAAGATGCTCAACATCACTCATTATTAGAGAAATGCAAATCAAAACCACAATGAGGTACCACTTCACACCAGTCAGAATGTCTGCGATCCAAAAATCTGCAAGCAATAAATGCTGGAGAGGATGTGGAGAGAAGGGAACCCTCCTACACTGTTGGTGGGAATGCAAACTAGTACAGCCACTATGGAGAACAGTGTGGAGATTCCTTAAAAAATTGCAAATAGAAATGCCTTATGACCCAGCAATCCCACTGTTGGGCATACACACAGAGGAAACCAGAATTGAAAGAGACACATCTACCCCAATGTTCATTACAGCACTGTTTATAATAGCCAGGACATGGAAACAACCTAGATGTCCATCAGTAGATGAATGGATAAGAAAGCTGTGGTACATATACACAATGGAGTATTACTCAGCCATTAAAAAGAATACATTTGAATCAGTTCTGATGAGATGGATGAAACTGGAGCCGATTATACAGAGTGAAGTGAGCCAGAAAGAAAAACACCAATACAGTATACTAACACATATATATGGAATTTAGGAAGATGGCAATGATGACCCTGTATGCAGGACAGCAAAAAAGACACAGATGTGTATAGCGGACTTTTGGACTCAGAGGGAGAGGGAGAGGGTGTGATGATTTGGGAGAATGGCATTGAAACATGTATAATATCATGTAAGAATCGAAATGCTAGTCTATGTCTGATGCAGGATATGACACGCTTGGGGCTGACGCGCGGGGATGACCCAGAGAGATGTTGTGGGGAGGGGGGTGGGAGGGGGGTTCATGTTTGGGAACGCATGTACACCTGTGGTGGATTCATGTCAATCTATGCCAAAACCAATACAGAATTGTAAAGTAAAAATTAAAAATAAATTAATTAATTTTAAAAAAAGAAGTAAATAATTAAAATAATAATAATAAAAAAAATAAAAAATAAATAAATTAAATCAGTCTGAGCTTATGCAGTACTTAAATCAGTCTGAGCTTAGCTACTGCTGTAGCTAGTACTGGGGGGAAACAACAGGATCAGGATTCTGAACATAGGTGAGCTTAAGAGGCTCTAAGGTGATGCTTAAATGGCCACTGGAACAACTGATCCATTGAAAGGCCCTGGATCAGATTTTCCAAATGAAATGGGAGAAATACATGATCCAGGAGGATTCAGGCAGTAAAAATAATACCATGAAGGTGGAGAGACCATTATACAAAGTATCTAAGGAGGGATGAATCAGAGAGAAGGCAAGAAAATAAATGGAAGAGTGTGAAGCATATTAAAATATCTAAAGGAGGTCTTTGTGCAGAATAAGTGGAGTGCCTTGATAATGTGAATCTTAGTAATACTTGGCAACTTCTTAATTACTCCTTTAATCCAGCATCCACAAGTTGCCCAACATACTGTTGAAACAGATATCGTACTTAGAAAATACAAAGGGGATGAAGAATTTCCAGAATACAAATAGGAAGAAAGGATGGAAGCAAAGAAAAAAAAAAGAAAAAGTAAGAAATGGCAGAAAGGAAGGGAGAATTTTGAGGTCAATGAAAACTAAAGTCAAGTATATTCCCATTCTTTTGCTGAAAATAACACTTTGAATATTTTTAACACTAAAGAAAAAGAAAAAGTAAATTACTTTCTAAGAAATGAAATATGCATGTTGTGCATATAAAACAGGGAAAGTAAATGCAGAAGTTGAGCAGCATTCTTTGAAATGGAGATAAAATTTTCCATATGCTCCTATAGAGCACTATTGAAAAATTACACATCAGCTTAATTTCTGGATAGTCACTCTCCTTATATATATTTAACATATTGTCAGTGTATTTCTTCTTAAGGTTTGCATTATGTTACATTTAATTGTCTACCCAAATTTTTGGAGAGTCATCATAATTTATTCTGAAGATTCTTAACATTTCCTTTGGAAGATCAATCTTTAACTACATAAATTCAGGATATTGAAATTTACAAATATTGTTTGCCAGGCTTTATTTATATCCTTTAAGATACTTTGACCTTATTGACTAAAAGTAAAATTCTACCAAGTGATACCATTTAAGTTTTTAATCTATTTTATCAACAAATATTTATTAAACCCTGTGTCAGGTGCTCTGCTGGGTGATAGTATTGCAACAGAGAACAAAATATACATGTTTCCCAACCTCATGGTGCTCACATTCTAGTGTGGAAGACAGACAAATGCAAATGAACTTAAATAATTTTCAAAGTATAAGTTTAATAAATACAATGAAAGAAGCGAGAGGCTGAAAGATCAAGACTGCCCTTTTATTAATAGACCTAACATAGATTTTCAAACATTAAGAATAAGTAGCTACATGAAAAACAAGAGAAAAAAGCTTTCAGCAGAAAAGTTAGTGTGTATATATATATATATATATATGTATATATGTGTGTATATATATATATATATATATTTATTTATTTATTTATTTTTCTTTGAGAAAGAGCTTTGGGAGTTCAAGTAACTAAAAGAAGTGCAGTGTGGTTGCAGCATAGAGGGAACAAGGAAGACATTGATGATGAGTTTGAAGAATAGACAGAAGTCAGATCATGCACGACTGGTCAGACCATGATAAGAAATTTGGATTTTATTATAAATGAAATGGGAAACTGCTTAAGTGTTTTGAGCAGGTTAATGGTTTGAGTATAATTTAAGAAGATCACTCTGGCTGCTAAGTAGGAAATGGATTAAATGGAGCCAAGATGAATGCATGGAGACCAATTAGGAGGCTATTGGCATTAGTCAAGAAAAGTGATGGTTGGTAGTTTAATCTGAAACACCCTAGATTAGGAGATTAATAAAATTTTCAAATAGTAATCAAATGATAGAAAAAACGTACTATAGAAATAGTTCATATGTATTATAATGAGAGACTAGAGAACACAGAGATCATTTTTGATTTTCATGGAAAGACAGACCTCACAGAAGATAATTGAAGAAAATAAGCTGTTTGAGATTCATCTTGTGGAACTGTGGACTGGAAAGAAGGAAATCCAAATATAAGAAATGTAGTATATGATGAATTGTAGAAGAAAATTGTACAGCACTTGAAGGACCATGAAACAATTCCACTTGAATGGAGAGTGGGATGAAAGGGGTGATGGGAGATGGGTTTCTGAAATAAGTGGGACAAGCATACAACTTCAGTGTTTGGTGGTAGTAATCGGGTGTTGAAGAGAGTAGCATCAGGGCCTGTACTGTTCTTTGGGAACAGCAGAGGAAAGGGAGTACGGCTGAAGTAATTTCCATGGAAGAGAAGAACATCTGTGAGGTGAATTGAGGGTGAAGTGCAATGGTTCTAAGGCAGGAATACTGAGGACCTTGTCCCAACAATAGGAAGAGGGAGCAGGCAATAGGAAGATTTGCAAAAGACAATGATGGCTTTAATTTCTGTCTTCTTTTCTAGTGCATTTCATTGCCTTCTGATTTTTTGCTGCTTCTAAGAGTTGGACACAGGACAGAAACTTCTCTTCAGACTTTAAAGTTTCAAAACACCTTTCTAACATAAATTTGGAAAGTGTGGTATTTCAACTGGTTTTACACTTCAACCACATAATTTCTTGCACCATAATAACTATGGTTACTAAATTAGTACTCATCATAGGAAATCATTTGTAATTTTCACTACTAAATTCCTATATATAATTAATAACCTTGGGTTAAGGGAACTTCTTCTCTTACATAATTATTCTATTTTTTATTGGTGTCTTATTGTCAAAAGCTATTTCTATATTCCCAAACCTATTGATGATATTATGACTGATAAAATAAAAAGTAAGCATTTTGTTGTCTTTTTAAAACTATTTAATGACAATATATACATCCATTTTAGACAGAAATCTATAAGAAGTATTTGTACTAAAGTCATTGAAGATCTACTACATACTAGTTTCTGTGCTAGGTACATTATTTAGACTATATCTATTTTTTATAAAATTACATAAATACTTTAAAACCCACTTTCCCACTAAGACAACTGATGTTTTGTAAAGGTAAACAGCCAAGGACCAAACAAATAAATACAGTTTGCATTTGCCACCATTTTCCTGATTCTGAAGACTGTGCACTTTCCTATGTATCAAAAATGCCTTAACTGATCTACAGCAGCGATTTTAAATATTTGGGGGTCTAGATACCTTTTATCTTCTTAAAAATATTGAGCATTTCTCCAAAGGAGACATACAGATGGCTAACAAACAAACGAAGAAATGCTCAGCATCACTCATTATCAGAGAAATGCAAATCAAAACCACCATGAGGTACCATCTCATGCTGGTCAGAATGGCTGCTATCAAAAAGTCTACAAACAATAAATGCTGGAGAGGCTGTGGAGAAAAGGGAACTCTCTTACACTGCTGGTGGGAATGCAAACTAGTACAGCCACTGGAGAACAGTGTGGAGATTCCTTAAAAAACTGAAAATAGAACTGCCATATGACCCAGCAATCCCGCTGCTAGGCATACACACTGAGGAAACCAGAATTGAAAGAGACAAATGTACTCCAATGTTCATTGCAGCAGTTTACAATAGCTAGGACATGGAAGCAACCTAGATGCCCATTGGTAGACAGATGGATAAGAAAACTGTGGTACATATACACAATGCAATATTACTCAGCTATTAAACATAATGCATTTGAATCAGTTCTAATGAGGTGGATGAAACTGGAACCTATTATACAGAGTGAAGTAAGTCAGAAAGAAAAAACCGCATATTAACATATATTAAGAGAAAAACATATATTAACATATATGTTAAAATATATTAACAGAAAGACAGTATATTAACAGTATCAATTCAGTTCAGTCGCTCAGTCGTGTCCAACTCTTTGCGACCCCATGAATGGCAGCACGCCAGGCCTCCCTTTCCATCACCAACTCCCGGAGTTCACTCAGACTCATGTCCATCGAGTTGGTGATGCCATCCAGCCATATCATCCTCTGTTGTCCCCTTCTCCTCCTGCCTCCAATCCTTCCCAGCATCAGAGTCTTTTCCAATGAGTCAACTCTTCGCATGATGTGGCCAAAATACTGGAGTTTCAGCTTTAGCATCATTCCTTCCAAAGAACACCCAGGACTGATCTCCTTTAGGATGGACTGGTTGAATCTTCTTGCAGTCCAAGGGACTCTCAAGAGTCTTCTCCAACACCACAGTTCAAAAGCATCAATTTTTTAGTGTTCAACTTTCTTCACACTCCAACTCTCACATCCATACATGACCACTGGAAAAACCATAGCCTCAACTAGATGGACCTTTGTTGGCAAGGCAATATCTTTGCTTTTCAGTATGCTATCTAGGTTGGTCAGAACTTTCCTTCCAAGGAGCCAGCCTCTTTTAATTTCATGGCTGCAATCACCATCTGCAGTGATTTTGGAGCCCCAAACAATAAAGTCAGCCTCTGTTTCCACTGTTTCCCCATCTATTTCCCATAAAGTGATGGGACCAGATGATATGATCTTCTTTTTCTGAATGTTGAGCTTTAAGCCAACTTTTTCACTCTCTACTTTCACTTTCATCAAGAGGCGTTTTAGTTCCTTTTATATACAGTATATTAATGCATATATACGGAATTTAGAAAGATGGTAACAACGACACTATATGTGAAACAACAAGAGACACAGATATAAAGAACAGACTTTTGGACTCTGTAGGAGAAGGTGAGGGTGGGATGATTTGAGAGAATAGAATTGAAATATGTATATTACCATATGTGAAATAGATGACCAGTCCAAGTTCAATGCATGAAGCAGGGCACTCAAAGCCGGTGCACCAGGACAACCCAGAGGGATGGGATGGGGAGGGAGGTGGGAGGGGTTTCAGTATGGGGGACACATGTACACCTGTGGCTGATTCATGTCAATGTATGGCAAAAAACACCACAATATTGTAAAGTAATTAGCCTCCAATTAAAATAAATTAATTTATATTTTAAAAAATACAAAAAAATAAAAAAAAGAAATAACAGGTCCATTATGTAGCAAAAATATCTTGTTTTGTGTAAAGAAAAAGTATATCTTCTATAACAAGAAAATTTAATAAGAATGGCATTGTTTTATATTTTTGCAAATATATATGCTCTCTATTGATAGAAGATGCCTAGGTTCCCATAGCTTCTATAATTTGGATATAGAGTATGTTTCTCTGATGAATTATATGAATAAATGCTAACCTTACTTCAAATATGACTAAGGGTAAATAAGTATGAGTTAGATAAGGTAGGACTGTTTTTAATAGCCTTTTCTTTATAGTTGTGGATTTTTTTTTAATATATATACCAAAGGTCAACAAATTGTTCCCTATATGTTGGTTGCAATATATAAAACCATACCAACAAGCTTTTTACACTGTTCCATTAAATTCTTTTTATATCATTTTTTAAATTGCTCTTGTTTGTGCCTAATTTTATAACATTGTGCATTTGTCATTTGGAAAATATGAGTTTATTGAGTTTTGCAATGTTGATAAATATATTGATCAATGTCATCCATCTTCAGAAAAAAATAATAAGTATTGGGAAATTGTTTAGCTTAAAGTAGTAGATGCAACTCCCTGGTGACTCAGACAGTAAACAATCTGCCTGCAATGAGGGTGAGACCTAGGTTCAATCCCTGGGTCAGGAAGATTCCCTGGAGAAGGGAACGACTACCCACTTCAATATTCTTGCCAGGAGAAGTCCATGGACAGAGGAGCCTTGTGGGCTACAGTCTATGGGATTGCAAAGAGATGGCATGATGGAGTGACTATCACTTTCACAAGGTAGTAGATACAAGTTTTTCAAAATTTTATTTTTTTTTCAAAACTTCAACTTTGAGCGATGGAAAAAAAAAATGCTGTCAATTAATTGCCTTGAAATAACAGGCTCACATAGTTCATTTTCAACAAAATATCTACTCAATAGAAACAAAGAAAGTGAAGTCGCTCAGTCATGCCCGACTCTTTGCAGCCCCTTGGATAGTAGCCTGCCCCAAGCTCCTCCGTCCGTGGGATTTTCAAGGCAAGAGTACTGGAGTGGGTTACCATTTCCTTCTCCAGCAAATATTCCCAACCCAGGGATCAAACCCAGGTCTCTCACACTGTAGACAGACGCTTTACCATCTGAGCCACCAGGGAAGTCCAGAAAGAATACAGGAATGGATTGCCGTTCCCTTCTCCAGGAGATCTCCCCAACCCAGAGATTGAACCGGGTCTCCTGCATTGTAGGCAAACACTTTACCATCAATACCCAAGCCTAAATAGCCAGGTGTTTATCAATGCCTTTGAAAAATGACATTCCATATTTTTCTAAAGTGATTGGTTCAATTTATAACAGCAGAGAGTTAATAAAGTTAGTATTTTTAGCTACTTCTTTTAGGACATTTTTAAGTAAAATGCCTTTTGCTTTTCCTGAATGTATGGGTGGTGAATATACCATGACTACTGCAAGATACTGCTGCTGGATTTATTCCGACTAAAGGAAATGTCATTTCTATTCACTACTGCTTTTGCACCATTGGCACCATTGTCAATACAGTGAAAAAGGTAAATATAATCTCTAAAATTATTGCAAAACTAGTTTTGATTCTGCTCTCCCCCTGGAAAGGGTCTTGGCTACCTCCAAACATTCAAGGCCTCAACCTTGAGAACCCCTGTTCCCTAGAAGATCTCAATGTTATCCAGCTGAACAGAAGGTATAAAGATCTGTACTGTTCATATTGTTATATCTTCCATTTCTGCACTGTATAAAGGTCTCTTGAACTTGACTCTCATTTCTGATGGACTGTGAAATTATATAAAACAAATTCACATAGTATGGAGACATAAATTTTGCCTTAGCCAAAGTCTATTAACAGTATGAAAACTTCAGAGTTGTTTTCTCCTCTAAAACCGTTTTTTTAAATTTTTATTAAAAAGGCACTAGCTTTTACCTATAAGCCCTTTTCCCCTGAAGTCCTTTCATGCTATTTCAGATGTCATAAATAATTAACATTTCTAGCAATTGAAATCAGATTTATTTCACAACTGCTTAGCAATCATTTAACTATTTTTTCTGATCACTAGTTTAACAAAGTTTTGTTTTTATTTTCTCTAAAATTTTTGACAACAGAATCAGTCTAAAAATTAGCAGAACAAAAACTCTTACTCAGTGGTAAACCAGATTGCTATAGCCTTTCTGTTGGCAAAGAAGGCAGTTCATTTAATTTTGGAGATAACAAGAACAAGCACCCATGGACATCTCCAAAAGTATTGTCAGAAAAGAAAAAAAAAGTAATAAGAACCTCTCTTTGCCTATAATAAGGCAGGACTTCACATTCCCAGAGGAATTATAATTCTGTAGTTAATCAAGATCTGGTTATTTTTTCTTATTCTGTACAAGTTCTAACTCAAAAACTAGTCTAAGGTAATTTGAGCTTCATTCACCCAAAATTTTTCTTCCCCCCATCTCCTAAATACAAGTGATAAATAAGGAATATTTCACATCCTTCCTGCACATGTCTCTCTTCATCCTTTTGTTTCTGTCTTGATTCCAATCTGCGACTCCAAAGAGTATGCTCCCTATTAAAGATAACCAGACCAACTCCTTCCCACGCTCCTGGATTCATACTTCATATCATCCTCTTGTTTTCCTTCTCTTTCCTCTCCATGTTTCCCTCCTTCTCTCCTTATTCTTCTGTTCTTCATTTATAAATAAATAAATTTATAATATATGTGTTATTTGTTTCTAAACTATTATTAAACACTACTATTTCCATTGTAAAACTGAAGCTTGTCTCTTTATCATGAAAAATAAAGTTCTCTGAAATTCTTCTCTGGGATAGCAGAAGAAACACAATTGATTTACACCTTCAGGATTAATTTCGTGTCAGAGGTGAGTGGAGATACTAATTCTTTTTATTGGTTTAAGGAAATAGTGTAACCCAGGAGTTAATGCCATGTATAGGAAGCTGCTTTATCTTCATACACACAGTCAATATTTACTTTTTTGCTTGATTTTCATACTAACACAGAACAATTCCTTGTTTATGTTAATACTATTAAATACTACTGCATTCAGCATCTGAGTCTGTTTCAAAGTATCAAATAAGAGAAACATTTGGCTGAGCACTGAAGAATTGATGCTTTTGAACTGTGTGTTGGAGAAGACTCTTGAGAGTCCCTTGGACTGTAAGGAGATCCAACCAGTCCGTCCTAAAGGAGATCAGTCCTGGGGGTCCATTGGAAGGACTGATACTAAAGCTGAAACTCCAATACTTGGGCCATCTCATGAGAAGATTTGACCCTGATGCTTGGAGGGATTGGAGGCAGGAGGAGAAGGGGACGAGAGAGGATGAGATGGCTGGATGGCATCACCAACTCTATGGACATGAGTTTGGGTGAACTCTGGGAGTTGATGATGGACCGGAAGGCATGGCGTGCTGTGATTCAAGGGGTCACAAAGAGTCAGACGCAACTGAGCAACTGAACTGAACTGAACTGATGGACATACGAAAATAGATGCTATTTGTTTATGTTGAATAAAGCATTTTGAAATAAAAAATACATATGTATATGTCTCTAAGGATGTGAATAATTCCATATACATTTTATACACAATAAAAATAAACATTTTTGCCTATATGTATACATAATATAAACAAACTATATTTTACTCTCCTATAAAATAGTAACTAATCATATCACATATCAACTTTTTATGATATATGAACTCTGATTATAAATTCCTTGATATGAAGGAGTATGGTTTCTTTCTATAACCCTAGTTTCTAGAATCCTTTCTCAAACTAAGTAGGTATCAAAAGTATGTATTGGATGAAATGCTGACTTATTTTGCAAATTAAATATCTCTCCTCATCCTCTAGGTAAATCATTTAATTTCCTAAACCTGACATTTGGTGCTAAATCCATCAATCCTATCGTTTCTTTATAGGAGGATGTATATCCAGTTATGTATATGTCATTCCACTATTTTTTTAACCAAGTTCAGTTTAGTTTTCATATATTGATCTATGAGTTAATATAAGAAATTTTAATTTACTCCTGTGAACCTAGGTGGCTTGACCCCACATGTCCAGGTGAATATGTCTCCTTTCATTAATGGAATGTGGGGATATCTAGTGTCTTCTTGGCCCCCACAAAGCGCCTAAACACTTTACACTCTTCACTTTCCTGATTCATGGTTAATCTAGCTCCATGTATTTCCTATTTGTTTTTTCACAAGCACCTCTGCCTTTATCCAACCCCTAAACACTGGTCATACCAGACACTGTACTTTCTTCTCATACCATCCCTAAAATTCACCCATTCTCTGTAAGCCGCTTATTCCAAGGTCTGAAACTTTGTATTATAGAAGCTCCTTCAATAGCATCTGCTTCCATTTAATTAGTTGGGAAAGTGAAATTGTCACCATTGTCTGCAGTCAGTCTGGAAAATATTTTAGCTGTGTAAGTTTGCTATTGCCAACAGATTTGAAAGTATCTTAAAAAGAAAGAAGTGAATGAATATTGGGTGAAAAAGTATAGTACCATCTTTATCATGAAAAACAAACTCTCTTTTTCTCCATCAGCATCCTCAATAGATCCCTATTGCCAGCTCCATCAGGTTCTACTTCTGTACCTTGTGGTTTAAGCTGCTTCATACCCACTAGGGGTATTGTTACCCTTGATACATTATAATAGCTGTGTGCTTATAAGTATACTCAGGCCCCATATATTGCTCAAAAATGGATTCACCTCTTCATGGATGTGGAGGCAAATGACACAACCAAGCCAAAGAGTGGAAGAAGAAAGGATTTTAATATTTGCAACAAGCAGACTCTGAGGATATCTCCCAAAGTAATGTCTCTCCAAATAACAAGGTTGGGAAGTTTTAAGTTAAGGATACATGCACATATATGAAGTGGGCTTCCAGGTAGAGATGGGCTTTTCTCAGGTATACTCCCTTGATAGATAGGAAATTTCAACATAAAATTGGGACAAAGGTCATTCTAGGTTGAGAGAGACCAGGCTCTTGTTGGTTGAAGTTATGAGCTCTAGCAAGGGTTGGCATTATGAATTCTCAGGCTTCAGCGAGTCTGGTGGTTGAGTGCTCAAGGGACTGAGATTCTGTAGAACAGCTCAAGAATGTGCACCAGGGTAGTATTTACCTTTAAAATAGATCTGGGAGTCTTTACAACTGATTATCTGTGATGTGGTTAAGTTATTTTCCTAGTCTGGTAACAACGTTTGTTCTTACATTCTTTTGTTCCCTTAAAGTCATTATCTATTGAGACCTACACTTCTGCAGGGCTAAGCATTGCAATCAGGCTTAGATCACAGAATAGTTTAGGGCCTAAAATGACTTCTATTACGTCCAGAAAGCTATGTCTTATTCTTCTTCCTCCTGAGATCTCTGACTCTCTGACTAAACATAGACGCCTTACCTTGCTGATGATACCTTCTTCCCTTCTACAATATCTTACTTACTGAATCTCAGGATCCAGCTAATGTCTCAGCACTTAACGGAAGATTTCACATCTGAATTGATGTTTGTCTTAGGAGGTTTATTAGGTGCAGATACTTATTATTTTTTCACCATTTCAATTCTTTCATTTTTAATTCAATAAAAAAAGATGCTAAAGGCAAAGAAAATGCTTTAGTTCTTTCTGTCTGCTGTAATGCTAGTGAAGTTTTAAGAACAGCATAGGTGGTGTTTAAGAAATTTTTCACGGTTGCTATACTGAAAAACTAAAATGTAATGCTTGTGTACTCTTTTTTTTTATTATTATTGCTACAGATGATGATTTATGAGTTTTTTTCAGTATTTGGATATAACATTTTGCAGATTTTTTTTTTCCATAAATTCTGGGACTGAGTTTCTGATATGCGAAAACTCATAGAAATTCAACAATAATAAGGTTTGAGTAGAAAAATTTATCAAACTCTGGGAGATGGTAGGGACAGGGAGGCCTGATGAGCTGCAGTCCATGGGGTCACAAAGATTCAGACATGACTGGGCAACTGAACAACAATAGGAAGATTTACATAATAGTAAATATCATTGTGAATTTTTCTTTCTTTACTCTGGATTTCCTAGGATAGACAGCCTGAAAATTCCCTTCTAGGCAATCACTAATCTACCTTCTATCACTTATTGAAATATTGAAATGATTATGATAATAAAGGCATACTATATATACTCTTTTTTAGTCTGGCTTCTTTTCATCAATATACTTATTCTGAGATTCATCCATCCTGTTGAGTATATCAATAGTTCATTCTTTTGTATTACTAAGTAAAATACCACAATTTGCTTATCCATTCATCTGTTGGTGTGCATTTGTTTTTTTCCTAGATTTTTCATTATTGAAATAAATCTATGAAAAATATGTGTAAGTTTTGAATAAAGATATACTTTTATTTCCCTTGGTAAATACATAGAAGTGGAATGGTGTGATCATATAGAATTTGTATGTGTAACTGTTCAAGAAATTGTCAAATAGTTTTCCAAAATGATTGAATCCCTGCAACAGTGTAAAAGAGCTCCACCTGTTACTTGCCCATGTGTGATTGTAACTTTTTACAATGTTAGTCATTCTACTGGCAAAGAGCATAGTTCACTGGTTGGTTTTCATTTTTTTGAATTTTTTAACTAGAATATAATTTCTTTAAAATGCTGTGATATTTTCTGCTGTATAACATTGTGAATCAGTCATAGGTATACATTTATCCCCACCCTCTTGAGCCTTCCTCCGACCTTCCTATTCTACCACTCTAGGTTATCACAGAGCATTGAGCTGAGCTCCTTGTGCTATACAACAGTTTCTATTTTACACATAACAGTGTATATAGGTCAATGCTACTTTCACAGATTGTCCCCCTTTTCCTTCCCTGTCTGTGTCCACAGATTCACTGTCTATGTCTGTGCCTCTATTCCTTTCCTGCAAATAGATTGATTGGTGCCATTTTTCTAGATTCCATGCTGCTGCTACTGCTGCTGCTAAGTCACTTCAGTTGTGTCTGACTCTGTGCTACCCCATAGACGGCAGCCCACCAGGCTCCCCCGTCCCTGGGATTCTCCAGGCAAAAACACTGGAATGGGTTGCAATTTCCTTCTCTAATGCATGAAAGCTGAAAGTGAAAGTGAAGTCGCTCAGTCGTATTCGACTCTTAGCGACCCTATATATATGTGTTATTATTGATATTTGTTTTTCTATTTCTTTCTTCACTCTGTATGACAGATTCTAGATTCATCCACATCACTTCAACTGACTCAATTTCATTCTTTTTATGGCTGAGTAATATTCCATTGTGTATCTGTACCACATCCTCTTTATCCATTCATCTGTTGATGGACATCTAGGCTGTTTCCAAGTCCTGCCTATTGTGAATAGTGCTTCACTGAACACTGAGCACCTATCAAAGGAAGCAAGAATACACAATGAAGAAAAGAAAGCCTCTTCAATAAGTGGTGCTGGGAAATCTGGGCAGCTATATTTAAAATAATGAAACTAGGACATGATCTAACACCATATACAAAAATAAAGTAAAAATGAATTAAAGATGAAAATGTAAAATCAGACACTATACAACTTTTAGAAGAAAACTTGGGAAAAATACTCTGACATAATTCACAAGGTATTTTTTTTATCCACCTCCTAAAATAATGAAAATAAAAATAAACAATTGGGATATAATTCAATTAAAAAGCTTTTGCACAACAAAGGATACCATAGCAAGATGTAAAGAAAAATCTCGGAATAGGAGAAAATATTTGTAAATGAAGCAATAGACAAAGAATTAATATCCAAAATATACAAAGAGCTTAAGGAGTTCAATATTAAAAAAATAATAATTTAATCAAAAATGGGCAGAACACCTAATCAGATATTTCTCTAAAGAAGACATACAGATGGTCAAGAGGTATATGAAAAGATGCTCAACATCACTAATTACTAAAGAAATGCAAAACAAAAGCTACAAAGAGGTATCCACTCACACTGGTCTGAATGGCCATCATCAAAAATCTATAAATAATGAATGCTGGAGGTGGTGTGGAGAAAAGTGAACCCTCTTACACTGTTGGTGGGAATGTATATTGGCACAGACATTGTTGAGAATAGTGTGGAGGTTCCTTAAGAAATTAAACATAGAACTACCATATAACCAAGAAATCCCACTACTTGGCTTATACTCTGAGAAAACTGTAACTGAAATTGTTCACTGCAGTTTTAATATACATTTGCCTAATAATTAATAATGTTGAATATCTTATCATGCACTTATCTGAAATGTGTATATCTTGTTTGGTTAAACATTTGCCTATTTTTATTAGGCTTTTTGTTTCCTTATTGACTTTGACAGTTTTTTTTTTTTTTTTAATTTTTAATTTTTACTTTACAATTCTGTATTGGTTTTGGCATAGATTGACATGAATCCACCACAGGTGTACATGCGTTCCCAAACATGAACCCCCCTCCCACCCCCCTCCCCACAACATCTCTCTGGGTCATCCCCGCGCGTCAGCCCCAAGCGTGTCATATCCTGCATCAGACATAGACTGGCATTTCGATTCTTACATGATATTATACATGTGTATTATTTTATACAAGTATTATAAAGATATAGGTTTTATTCTTTTAGTGAATGTCAAAGAGTAAAACTTAATTTAGATGAACTCTAGCTATCAAATTTTTGCTCTGTGATATCATATCTAAACCACTTTTGCCTAACTCAGGCTTACAGAAGTTTTCTACTTGCCATTTTTAACCATATATTTAGTTTTAGGATCTAATTTAAATTCATTTTGAAACAGAGTTGAGGTATGGACTTAAGTTCAATGCGTCCATCAGTAGTGGAGAAGGCAATGGCATCCCACTCCAGTACTCTTGCCTGGAGAATGCCATGGATGGAGGAGCCTGGTAGGCTGCAGTCCATGGAGTTGCACAGAGTCAGACACAACTGAGCGACTTCCCTTTCACTTTTCACTTTCATGCATTGGAGAAGGAAATGGCAACCCACTCCAGTGTTCTTGCCTGGAGAATCCTAAGGACGAGGAGCCTGGTGGGCTGCTGTCTATGGGGTCACACAGAGTCGGACATGACTAAAGTGACTTAGCAGCAGCAGCAGTCCATCAGTAGAAAAACAAATACACAGATACACAGTGGAATACTATCCATTGGAAAAAAAAAAAAAAACACAAAGAATAAACTTTGCCATTTGCAGCAAAATTCTTAGACTTGTAGAGCATTATGTGGTTAGTCGCTCAGTCATGTCTGACTCTGCGCTCCCATGGACTGTAGCCCACCAGGTGAGAATACTGGAGTGGGTAGCTAATTTAGGCAGAAAAAGACAGATACTGTATGATGTCACCTATTTATAAAAATCTCAAAAATACAACAAACTAAAGAAGCAAAATCATACCAAAAAAAAAAAAGAAGCAAACTCATAGAGAACAAACTCGTGGTAACCAGTGGGGAAGTGTTAGAGGATAGGGTCAATATAGGGGTAAAAGAGTAAGATGTACAAACTATTAAGTACAAAATAAGTTACAAAGATATATTGTATGACATGGCAAATATAGCCAGTATTTTATAATAACTATAAATGCAGTATAACTCTAGAAATTTTGACTCTATACTGCACATCTGTAACTTATATAATAATTTTTTTAAAGTAGATATATGTTCCAGCAATTCCAATTCTGGGTATTCATCTGGAGAACATGAAAACACTGATTCAAAAAGTTCTTTTAGGCCCCCTGAAATTGTTCCATAGTACAGTGACACTCTGCTCAATTTTTAAATTTTCTTGTCTTACAATGTTTCATTTTGTGTTCAAATTCAAATTCACTAATCTTTCCTTCTGCAACATCTACTCTCCTGTTAATGGTATCCGGTGTGTTTTTCATTTCACACATTAAAAATATTAATAAAATCTCTAGAAGTCTAGTTTGAGTCTTCTTTTAAATGCCTAATCTTGCTGCATTTAACTTTCTACATTTATGGGATGTAAATATAACAGTTTTAATGTTCTTGTCTATTAGTTATAATATCTGTATTAGTTCTGGGTTAGTGTTGATTTGTAAATTTTGTCCTTGATACATGGCATATTTTCAGCTTCTTTGCATATTTGATAAGTTCTGAATGGATGTAAGACATCATCATTTTGGCATATAGGTACTAGATACTGTACCTATTCCTCTATTGAGCTTTGGCCTGGAAGACATGTTATTTGAAAATAGCTTTATATTTTTTGGCCTTGCTTTTAGTATTTGTTAGGTTGGATTGGAGAAGTGATTAGTGTAGGTCTAATTATTTTACGCTTCTTATATGGACCTTTTCTATGTTCTCTGTTTCTTGTTTTGTGAATCAATAGTCTAGCTGTTGGGAAAAGGTACCATTCCTAGCTATACGTGACTTCTGGAAAATCTATTCCTACTCTCGTCTGGGGCAAGTGAACAACGTGGGAAACATTAGAAAGCAAGGTCAGAAACATAATGAAGTGGATGGTCAAGTAAGACTTTGAGGGTCATGTACAAAATTCAAATTTCATTTTAAGAAGAATAAGGAGACTAATACTATGGTGATAATCACTGTGCAATTTATAAATATCAAATCAACATTGTAAAACTTATATAAAATTTTATGTCAATCATATCTCAATAAAGTTGAAACAAATACAGTAAGCTATTGAAAAGATATAAGAAAAGAAGTATATTCCTTGCCCTTCCTGTTTACTGGAAAATTTTAATTCCTAAGTTTTCAACAGTATATAGATGGCAAGATGAAAGTAAAGAACAAATTATAGTGCTTTCAGTAGATGGCATTACATGTGGGGGAAAAGTTTGAAATCCAACAAAATCTCTTCAAAAAATAGAGATAATTTTCACCTGTAGAATAAAAGGGTTTTGTTAATTCAAAAAACACTAAGGAAGCCTCAATGATGCATTCATATAAAAGATGTAAACATCAACCTCTGCTTCTAAAAGAGTTATGGTTTATTATGATTTATCAGAAAAGATGGTAAGTTAGAACAGGAAGAGAGGTTATCTGAATAATGAAATTATTCAGTAGGTGATTTTGGAATGAGCACTCCTGATATGTCTAGAGGAGTACATGGGATGAGAAGAAGGAATTGCCTATAGAAAGCATATCACAGCCATAGCATATAGGCATCAAAAATATCATGGTATATTCAGAGGACATTAGATAAATTACTTCTACTATAACATTGGATGCCTTAAAGTAGAAGTAAAAAGGGAAAAAATGGATGTTGGTGCTATACTGGGGATGATGTTTAAGACTAAGCTACTTAAACTTTATTCTATCAGCAGTGAAGAATTAATATAGATTTTTAAATAAAAGGGAGAGTGGGATCAGTGTAGGACATAATTTGAGCAGTGCTTCAGGAAGAAAATCCCAACCTACCAAGTTCTGGATGACAGAGTAATGGGATGATACGAGCATGGAGAGCAAGGGAATGGAAAGACTTAATGCATTATGGGAGACACGATGAGGACATGAACCCAAATGGGTGATGGTGTGAACTGAAAAAAAAAGAAAAAAAAAGTATTATGGATTTACTAGGTCTCTATCTCAGTGACAAGTGCTTCCATATATTTTCTAATTTATTCCTCTCAATATCATTTTGATGTAGCCATTATTTTTTCTGAAAATTAGAAATGAAACTGTAAAAGTTGAATGACTTACTTATAGCTCTATAGCTGAGAAACATCAAATTTAGACTTGAACCAGACCATCTTCTATATCCATGCTTCCAATTTTTTTTGTTTCACCACCTTTCAAGAAATAGACTCTTAGAAGTATTAGTTTACAATTATAAATGAATATAGAAGGACTAGGAAAAAGAGATAAAAGAACTGGAAGAAAAGAGATAACTTTAATCTAGCACTTGACCATGGAGAGTGAATTTATTTAAAAGATAACAGAAAGAAAGGAAATATTGGAAAGGTAGGACAAAGAGAAGATAATGCTGAAAGTCAAGGAAGATGAGAAAATTATACTAATACTGATTGTTAAGAAGTTATTTCTCTTCTTGAAAAGATAAACTATGTATTTCTATCTTCTAAGGTAGGTGGGAGAATAAGCCACACAAAAAGAATGTGATGGATAAGAAAGTTGATGCCAGAGACTTCATTTCTTGTTCACCAAGTTAGCTCATCAAAAATAGGGAAGATTGAAGGGGGCAAATTGAATGAGAATCAGATCATTGAGATTTTTGTCCTTTTTGTTTTGTTTTGCTACTATTAAGAGGTTAGTATATATTTGTAAATACATGGAAATTATTGATGAGAATAGAAAAATGAAGATCTTAAATGGTATGGCAATTTTTGATAGATCAGATAAAGGAGTGGTACAATTGTATTAGTGGCATGAGTTACCTCATGAAAAGAAAAGAGGCATGGATTCATATGAATTATATGGAAAGGAGACAGAGAGGTGAAAACAAAAATTATAATGTAATTTAAAAGTTCAGAACATGACTTAAGAAGCAGACAAGGTCACTAGAAGAGGGAAAGTGTACTGTCTCTTCACAAAGAAGAGTATTTTAAAAAGAATTCTAGTTAAATGTATTGTAGACAATAGCCCTTCAGTTTCATAAGCCATCCAATCCAAGATGTCACACCTTTGAGGGAAACTATAAATAATTATAGGGGTTCCCACAGTTTTACCTATAACCTGATCCTCACAGAATTCACAAATTTTCTAAAACATGGCTGCCACTCTTCCTACCACCTCATGGGAGAGGATCTGGCTGCCACAAGACCTTTGATAGACCTTCTTCACTATAGTTTAGAAGAGATTATTCCTTTACTTGTGGTTTCTTCCACCACTGAATTTTTCTTTCTTTCTTTTTAAGCAGAATTGAAATGTTCAAAATTTCCACCAGGCCATGAAAGATTCTATTTTTCAGCCAAACTCTCTCTCTCTCTTTTTTTTTTTTCCAGGCAGGATATAAAATTTAATTTCCTGACCTCTTTTGCTGATGTATAGCAGTCATTTTTCCACAACATTAGACTAGGTAATCTATTCTTAGGGGAACCTCGTCAAGCCTGACTGATATTCTGCATTTTTCTTTCTTTTCCCTATTTTATATATATTTTTTACTCTTTCTTCCCCATCAAATTTTTCTGCTGTGAAAATATGATAATAATAATAAAATATCTAGAGAAAGATATACTATATTTACTAGTCCATGATGCTAAGATGAAGTGAGAAGTAGAAAGGTCATGTTTTCCATTTTTGAAAATAAAGTGAAATAATAAATTTGCATGTTGAGAAAAATCCACAATCTCAGCTAGAAATATCCCTTTTGTAGATTGTTTTGATACTGATATCATATTGGAAGATGAATTCTAGTGTCAATGAAAAGTACTGGTACAATGACAGCTGTGGAGACCAATATCTTCTATTAATGCAAAGAAGACACAAAAATACCACTGGATTTTTTGCCATCCTGTCAGAATTAGTCACCCAACTTGCTTTCAGGGGACTGCCAGCATGCCACCTTGTTTCCTTGACAAGGCTGAGCACAGGACCAAGTTCAGAGAGGGCACACTCTTGCTTGTCATGATAATGTTAGACTCTTCCTATTTTCCTCTCTATTTATCCTATGGCCCATCAGAAAAATTAACACAGTCCACACATTCTCATTTTTTCTCTTCACAAACAAGACACTGGACAGCTGTCAGACTGGAATAACTTCTACTCATAATCAATTTGTATCTGATTCAAAGAACTGAGCCAGAAATGCAATGAGAAAACCCATTCCCATTGCCTGGAGGTTTAGGCCGAATCTGGCCAGAGGGTGGTGAGAAATGAACTGGGGCAGTTGGTCAGTACAGACCGTCTATCCTGTAATGATATGATAAGCAGCGTTAAGCATTTATTGAGAACTTCCTGTGATTGTGCCATTGTATCAAATGCACTGCCCTGTAGAAAACTGAGGGGAAAAAGTTTACAGTTTAATTGGAGATTGACTTACATAAGGAAAACATAAAGTCCTATATTCTCAGCATGAAATGGATGATGCCAACAAGCAAAAGCTATAGGAGTTTAGAGACTGGAGAGCCCAGCGCGCACGTTCAGTTAAGCTATATGTTAAATACATATAATAAGTCATCCCTTACAGTGGGAGTGAGTTTTTAAATCTGTTATCTGAACTTGAAATCTACCATTTGAATTTCACTCAAATATTTATTTTTCTTGGCTCTGTAAGCCAGGTGCTATATTGTTCTTTTGTGCCATTTTTTTCCTAAGAATGTGTCTGAAAATTTGAAGTATGTAAAGCTAAATATTCTGATTTATGAACTTTTAAAATGACCTTTAGTATTTCACTGGGGCTTCTCTGGTGGCTCAGAGGTTAAAGCATCTGCCTGGAATGCGGGAGACCCGGGTTCGATCCCTGGGTTGGGAAGATCCCCTGGAGAAGGAAATAGCATCCCACTCCAGTACTCTTGCCTGGAGAATCCCATGGAGGGAGGAGCCTGGTAGGCTACAGTCCATGGGGTCGCAAAGAGTCAGACACGACTGAGCGACTCTACTTACTTTACTTTAGTATTTCATTAGATAAAACAAAATTATAGCATTAAATAATATTAATGGAGATGAAGTGTACTGAAGTCAATATAGACCACTGGCAATGTTAAAAAGGAATATAAATGGTCTAAACAGCTTTAGCTAAAGGGATTTGGGTCTTAGGGGAAAGTTTAGCTATGTAGTATATGAAAATTTCACTAATAAATTAATAACAGTGTGCTTGATATAGCAAACAAATCTGATAGATTCTCAATTTTTTTTTCTTGTTTCACCAGCCTTCAATGTGATTGTAATGCAGCAAAAAAAAAAAAAAAAAAAAAACAAATGCATTCTCATACGAAGCAATAATCCGAGAAGACCACCCTCCCCTTCCTTAACACAGTATGCTACTAGTTGTGTTGAATGAATTAGCCACCACATTTGTTTAAGTGTTTGAGTTTTCAAGACAATGCTTTATACCATTGAATTATTTTTATTTTATTGGAGTATAGTTGATTTACAATGTTGTGCTAATTTCTTCTATACATCAAAGTGATTCATGTGTGTGTGTGTAAATGCATGTGTATAATACAATTTTATTCCAGACTTTTCTCCCTTCTCTCTACTACCCTACATTCTGGCCTGTGCCGTTCAAAGATGCATTTTTGGACAGTGTAGTTTGAACTGAGAGATATTTATAAGTCAAATAATATAAGTTATTTTTCTTTGGTATAGGCTAATTTAACTATGTACTACAAATGGGAATACAGTCTAAATAGAAGCTGTGCCTGGTAGGTTGTAGATGCTCAAACAATGTTTGTTGAGTAGTTGAATGTGTAGAAAAAATTCATGGAAAGCCCAGTTCCAACTAGCTTTCCTTATTCCATGAGCCTGAATAACTTCAGAGCTTTTCTTTTTTAAATTTATTTATTTAAGTTGGAGGATAATTACCTTACAATATTGTGATGGTTTTGCTATACATCAACATGAATTGGCCAAATGTATACATGTATCCTCCCAATCCTGACTCCCCGCCTCCCTCCTCCCCATCCCATCCCTCCAGGTTGCACAGAGCACCAGCTCTTGGTGTCCTGCTTCATGTATTGAACTTTCACTGGTCATCCATCCTACATATGGTAATGTACACAGAGTTTTTCAATAGCAACACTACCTTAGCATTTCTTACTACTCCATTCAGTGTCTGGAAATCAATGTCATCTCTAAAAGGACAAAAAGAAAAAGTGAAGTTGAAAAAATAAATAGTATGATATAAGTTACCTGTTTCTATGACTGAAGAAAGAACATCATATCTCAGTTCAGTTCAGTTCATTTCAGTCGCTCAGTAGTGTCCTGTTCTTTATGACCCCATGGACCACAGCATGCCAGGCCTCCTTGTCCATCACCAACTTCTGGAGTTCACCCAAACTCAGGTCCATTGTGTTGGTGATGCCATCCAACCATCTCATTCCTTGTTGTCCCCTTCTCTTCCTGTCTTCAATATTTCCCAGAATCAGGGTCTTTTCAAATGAGTCAACTCTTCACATCAAGTGGCCAAAGTACTGGAGTTTCAGCTTCAACATCAGTTCTTCCAATGAACACTCAGGATTGATCCCTTTTAGGATGGACTGGTTGGATCTCCTTGCAGTCCAAGGGACTATCAAGAGTCTTCTCCAACACCACAGTTCAAAAGCATCAATTCTTCAGTGCTCAGCTTTCTTTATAGTCCAACTCTCACATCCATACATGACCACTGGAAAAACCATAGCCTTGACTAGACAGACCTTTGTTGACAAAGTAATGTCTCTGCTTTTTAATATGCTGTCTAGGTTGGTCATAACTTTTCTTCCAACGAGTTAACGTCTTTTAATTTCATGGCTGCAGTCACCATCTGCAGTGATTTTGGAGCCACCCAAACAGTAAAGTCAGCCTCTGTTTCCACTGTTTCCCCATTTATTTCCCTTGAAGTGATGCAACCAGATGCCATGACTTTAGCTTTCTGAACGTTGAGTTTTAAGCCAACTTGTCCACTCTTTTCTTTCACTTTCATCAAGAGACTCTTTAGTTCTTTCTTCTTCACTTTCTGCCATAAGGGTGGTGTCATCTGCATATCTGAGGTTACTGATATTTCTCCCGGCAATCTTGATTCCAGCTTGTGCTTCCTCCAGCCCAGGATTTCTCATGATGTACTCTGCATATAAGTTAAATAAGCAGGGTGACAATATACAGCCTTGACATATTCCTTTTCCTATTTAGAACCAGTCTGGTGTTCCATGTCCAGTTCTAACTGTTGCTTCCTGACCTGCATGTAGATTTCTCAAGATATAGGTCAGGTAGTCTGTTATTCCCATCTCTTGAAGAATTTTCCACAGTTGATTGTGATCCACACAGTCAAAGGCTTTGGCATAGTCAATAAAGCACAAATAGATTTTTTTTTTCTGGAACTCTCTTGCTTTTTCCATGATCCAGTAGATGTTGGCTATTTGATCTCTGGTTCCTCTGCCTTGTCTAAAAACAGCTTGAACATCTAGAAGTTCATAGTTCATGTATTGCTAAAGCCCAGCTTGGAGAACTTTGAGCATTACGTTACTAGCGTGTGAGATGAGTGCAATTGTGTGGTAGTTTGAGCATTCTTTGGCATTGCCTTTCTTTGGGATTGGAATGAAAACTGACCTTTTCCAGTCCTGTGGTCACTGCTGAGTTTTCCAAATTTGATGGCATATTGAGTGCAGCACTTTCACAGCATCATCTTCCAGGATTTGAAAGAGCTCAACTGGAATTCCATCACCTCCACTAGCTTTGTTCATAGTGATGCTTCCTAAGGCCCACTTGACTTCACATTCCGGGACGTTTGACTCTGGGTGAGTGATCACACCATCATGATCATTTGGGTCATGAAGAACTTTTTTGTACAGTTCTGTGTATTCTTGCCACCTCTTCTTAATATCTTCTGCTTCTGTTAGGTCCATACCATTTCTGTCCTTTATTGAGCCCATCTTTGCATGAAATATTCCCTTGATATCTCTGATTTTCTTGAAGAGATCTCTAGTCTTTCCCATTATATTGTTTTCCTCTGTTTCTTTGTACTGATCACTGAGGAAGGCTTTCTTATATCTCCTTGCTATTCTTTGGAACTCTACATTCAGATGCTTATATCTTTCCTTTTCTCCTTTGCTTTTCACTTCTCTCCTTTTTGCACCTATTTGTAAGGCCTCCTCAGACAGCCATTTTGCTTTTTTGCATTTCTTTTCCATGGGGATGGTCTTGATCCCTGTCTCCTGTACAATGTCACTGACCTCCGTCCATAGTTCATCAGGTACTCTGTCTATCAGATCTAGTCCCTTAAATCTATTTCTCACTTCCACATCTCACATCACATCTCAGTTGTGCCAAAACCCCATCTACTTCTCACATCACATTTCAGTTGTGCCAAAACCCCTATCTACCCCATCTACTTAACCCCATAAGCTAAACCAACAAAAGGAAAGGAAAACTATCAGAATGTATTCTGATACAGAAAAATGAATGTTTGCTCAAAAAAAAGGTCCATTTCTGGGGCAAGACATTTTGTCCAGGAAGGGTGGAAAAGGAAAAATTGTCACATGAAAGAGTGAGTTCTGAGTTTAGATTTGGAAATCCCCATCGTTGGAAGCTACAGTTTTTCCAGTAATCGTGTATGGGTATGATAGCTGGACCATAAAGAAGGTAGAGTGCTGAAGAATTGATGTTTTTGAACTGTGGTGTTGGAGAAGACCCTTGAGAATCCCTTGGACTGCAAGGAGGAAAAATCAATCAATTCTAAAGAAGTCAATCCTGATTGTTCATTGGAAGGACTGATGCTGAAGCTGAAACTCCAATACTTTGGTGACCTGATGGAAAGAGCCAACTCATTGGAAAAAAATCTTGATGCTGGGAAAGATTGAGGGCAGGGGGAAAAGGGGGTGACAGAGAATGAGATGGTTGGATGGCATCACTGACTCAATGGACATGAGTTTGAGGAAACTCTGGGAGATAGTGAAGGACAGGGAAGCCTGATATGCTATAGTCCATGGGGTCACAAAGCATTGGACACAACTTAGTGACTGAACAACAATGGTTGAAATTATTGAGGACTTCAACCAGCAATGTATTTCGAAGAGCTCTCTGCCGGCTTTGATGAATTTGTGGAATTGTCTCCTTGTCTACTCATTACCACAAAAAAAAAACCCCACAAAAACAAAAAGAAGATCTGACAATTCCAGCAATCTTCTTTAGCTTCTGTTGTTTTCCATTAGCAACGGGAGCATATTCTTTTAGTGAAACACAAAAGCTGGTATCCCAGGCTACCGCTGAGCCTTGCAGCATGCAGGGCGATTCACTCATTCAGAGAGACGCTCCGAAAGGTGGTTAGAGACTGTTTTAGCACTTTATTTGTCCCAATTATCTGCTCCTGCCTATTAGGGTGAATGGAACATCATGGCATTGTTTATCATGGGCTTTATATTCACTAATAGCATTGTTGTTTATTACTGCAAACATGCTGTATGCAGTCAGCTCTGCTTCTGTTTATCCCCACTGCTCCAAGTTCTGGTTTTGTTTTCTTGCTTTGTTTCTTCCTTTTTTCCTTCTTCTTCTCCTTCTTCTTTTTTTTTTTTTTTTTCCTACCCCAAACAAATCAAATGAACTAACCAAATTTCCCACACTGTGTGACTAAAGATGCCTCTTCAATTAAGCTTCAGGTTGACTAATTTCAGGCAGTTTCAGAAAATAGCAGGGTGATACCTACATGCTGGATTGCTCTCCGACCATATTTCAAGGGCAAGTGCCTGCTGGAGCTTCTGCTTCCAGGTGCTCACAATCTGAGTACACTAGTTTGAGTAACCATCAGAGGAAAGGATGCAGCGAATTGTTGCCATTAGATCATTTAATCTCCCCCAAGGTCCTCTTCTTCCACACACTGTTTTACACAAACGTATCCAGGGACTCTCCATGGCCTGAGGCCTGCTGAATGTGCTTTAAAAAATGCCCCTCATTTGAGCCTGTAGGAAAGATAGTATCTGTGTAGTCTATTTTTCCTGTAACCACATTGAATTGTGAGAACTCTGCAGTGTTTTTTCTCTGCACGTATGCTTGCTGCATCCTAATACCTAGTGCTTTATTTAAGAAACAATTAAGATAGATGATCAATACCTTAATCAGGAGGAAAGATTCCTTAACTGTGCCAATAGTAAACTGCTCTTTCTCTCCCTCTTTCTTCCTGGTGGAGAGCGTTTGTAATCTGGACTACTTAGACATGTGCCTGTCATCACTAGCATATGGGAGTGGGGAAGACAGATCTTGTTCAAAGTAGATGGATGGATTAGGAAGTAAGGCCAAATAGAGCATCTTGTTGAAAAGATATGTGCTAATTCACTGCTAATAATTAGGGACAACTAAGTTTCAAACTGACAATAAAACTCAGATTTACCTGATCGGGAGAGACTTTCTCTTGAAAAGTGGCCACAGAAACAGATACATTTACAGTTTATTAAAGATGTGGAACAGCATGGTAATCATGGGGGGAAAAAATCTGTTTTTCAGACTCAGGCCCTGTGCCTGCATCCTCTCTGTGAGCACATTTTCACTCTAAGATCTTCATCTACTTTTGAGCTTCATTTTTTGAGCTTCAGTGTCCTCACTGTAGAATTGAAACTATAACCATCTTATGTGCTATGCTGTGCTGAGTTGCTCTGTCGTGTCCAACTCTTTACAATCCTATGGACTGTAGTCTGCCAGGTTCCTCTGTCCGTGGGGATTCTTCAGGCAAGAATACTGGAATGGGTTGCCGTGACCTCCTTGATCATCTTATAATCTTGCTTAATAAATAAAAATAAGTGTACATACCTTAAATACCTGTGTTAGAAGAAGCCCTCAATAGATTTCATCTTACATACTTGAAGTGGAGACATGGAAACAGAAATTATTACCAATAAACCAGTTATTCATTTTAATACAAGAGTTAAGTCCGGTGTATATAAATATAATCTACCTGCCAAAGAAGGTTAAATAACTGGAAGAATATATTTTTAAATGTATTTTATTAAAGTATAGTGGATTTACAAAATTGTGCTAGAAGAATGATTTTTAAAGCTCAAGTTTATGAAGCAAATAAGGAGTTCTTAATAGATAGGGGGAAATAACACAGGAAGGAAATAAGAAAGTAAAATAAAATTCCAAAGATTGAAACACAAGACAATGACAGTTTTAAAAGTGAGGAAGTGTTCCAACTTCAGGAAATGATGGAGTTACTTGGTCTGACAGGCCACCACCCATGAATGACAATTATAAAATCTGAAAACTATTTAAGAAAAACATTTGAATGCAGAAATTCCAGATATCATCTACTCATATAAGATTGATTGCATTGGGCCTGAGGACACTTCTCAGTCAGCAGGTACGTCAAGCTACATAAAGCTATAGCCTAACAGGCTGGAGATATCAGACAGCAGAGAGAGAGGCTGGCAGAACATTCAAAAGCTAAGAGTAGAATCCTTTATTGTTGGGAGCTGAAGAGATGAGTCTCAAAATATGAATATAAAAATCCATCCAAATACTTGGTTGACCTTTAAACTATACATGTAGTAAAGGAGGAGAATTTCCAGGGGGTTTAAGAATAAAGCAGAAGGTGAAAGTTAAGACATCAACATACAGAATCAGGAGACAAAGTTTGGAGTTTAACTGTAGACAGGTTAGGCTTTTTTCTGACCAGAAATTGTTCTTCAGAGGAACATTACATAATTAAGAGCTTTTACATCCAGGATTGAATTAAAACAAGCAAACAAACACAACACACACCCACACATGCAAAATTAGATATACAAAGAAAATAGGAAAATGTCAACCTATATTCAAGAAAACAAAGGAAATTCAGTTCAATATCACCCAGATGCTAAAATTAACAGAAAAGTGCATTAGATAAAACATTATAAATATGTTCAAAGGATTAATAAATGAAAAATGAGAGAATGAAAAACCTTGGAAGAGAAATAAAAGTACAAAACATCAAATGGTAATTTTTGCATTAAAAATAAAGTAATTAAAATGCAAAATTAACTGGAAAACATTAAAAGCAGATTTGAAATAAAAAAATAAAAAGTACATTTACTTGAAAGTAGATTATTAAAGCATACATTCTGAAAGAGAGAAAAAAGATTCAAGGAAAAAAGACAATGTGCAGAAATTTATGGAATAATAAAATATTAAGTTGTCAAAAATATGTACAATTGAAGCCCAGAAAGAAGACAGCCATAATAGGAAAACAAAAATGTTTAAAAAGATGATAGCTGAAAATTTACCAAATTTGGTGAAATTTAGATGCTCCCAGGTCTAAGAAGCTTAATAAGTTCCTAGTAAGATAACTACAAATATACTTACACTTAGTTACATAAAAGTCACATTTGTGAAATCCAAAAATAAAGCTAAAAATCTTGAAGTCAGTCAGAGAAAATGAAGGAAATCACAGACACAATGTTGATTAGCCTCTCATTAGTAACAGTACAGTCTCAAATGCTATGAAATATCTTTAAAGTATTGTAGCAGAGGAAAGGAGAAAGCTGTCAATCCAGATTTGTGGAGAGAAAGAGAAATTAGCCTTCTAAAATTAAAGTGAAATAAAAAGCTTCAAATAAAAGTGAAACTAGCCCTGAAAAAAAAAAAAAAAAAAGGAGTGAAATTCAGATCGTTCTAAATAAGCAAAAATTAAGAAAATTTTTTCAACTTCTGCACACATACACACAGAAAAATGCTAAAAGTAATTCTTCAAAATGCAGAAAAATGGCACCAGGTTGAATGTTAAATGTACAGGAAACAATAATTATCAGTAGGAATGACAACAAAGGGATAAACACAGCAGAATGATATTTTTCAAATATTTTTCTAAGTATTCAAGAGGATATGGCTACTTAAAGCAAAAAGTATATAGAATTTTAAATAATTACATGTTCAACTCCTTGCAACCCAATGGGCTATACTGTAGCTGCCCAGGCCCCTCTGTCCATGAGGATTCTACAGCCAAGGAAGCTGGAGTGGGTTGCCATGCACTCCTTCAGAGGATCTTCCCAACCTAGGGGTCAAAGCCAGGTCTCCCGCATTGCAGGCAGATTCTTTATCATCTGAGCCACCAGGGAAGTCCTTACTTTAGTTAGAGAGTTTAAATAATCTAGATGAATTATATATGATAACTTCAACATAAAAAAGTAATAACTAGGACTGCATTCTTATCATCATCTGAAGAATATAAAGTCAAAATGCATAACAATGTTTAGGACAATAGCTTCATAATGCAAACAACTGAATAACTATAGCTAAAATACACACATGGGAATCAAACTAGAATATTAAAAATCAGTTATTAAAAAGAAGGCAGAAAAACATAAAAATAGATAAATGAGAGAAAAAATATATTACTTTTATATATTTATAGATATAAACATTAAAATATATTTAACAAACATGAAAGTGAAAGTGTTAGCGGTTCAGTCATGTCCGACTCTTTGCAGCCCCATGGACTACAGCCTCCTAGGCTCCTCTGTCCATGGAATTCTCCAGGCAAGAGTACTGGAGTGAGTTGCCATTCCTTCTCCATGGAGTTTCCCGAACCAAGGATCAAACCCAGGTCTCCCGCATTGCAGGCAGATTCTTTACCATCTGAGCCACCAGGGAACTATTTTCAGTCATACCCAGAATATATTATAAACCCACAAAACCATAACAATATGATACTGGCACAAAAACAGAAATATAGCTCAATGGGACAGAACAGAGAGCTGCAAAATAAGCCCTCACGCGTGGTCAATTAAGTGAGGCAAGTGAGGCAAGAATGTACAGTGGAAAAAACACAATCTTCTTCAATAAGGGATTCTGGAAAACTGGACAGCTACATGTAAAAGAATGAAGTTAAAACATTCACTAATACCGTATACAAAAATTAGCTCAATTAGCTCAAAATGGATTGAAGTTTCAATGTAAGACCGGAAACCATAAAACTCCTAGTGGAAAACATATATTGAACAGTCTTTGATGTAATTTGAAACAAGTCTTTTGGATCTGCTTCCTAAAGAAAAGCAAATAAAAGAAAAAATAAATTGGACCTAAAAGTGAAACTCACTCAGTTGTGTCCAACTCTTTGCAACCCCATGGACTATAGAGTCCATGGAATTCTCCAGGCCAGAATACTGGAGTTGGTAGCCTTTCTCTTCTCCAGGGGATCTTCCTGACTCAGGAATTGAACCAGGGTCTCCTGCATTGCCGGCAGATTCTTAACCAACTGAGCAGCTTTTGCACAACAAAGGAAATCACTGAGAATATGAACCTACTGAATGAGAGAAAATATTTGCAAATGACTTGACTGGAAAAAGGTTAACATCCAAAATATATAAACAGCTCATACAACTCTAGATTAAAAAAAAAAAAATCCAATAAAAAAAGAGCAGAAGCCCCAAATAGACATTTCTTCAAAGAGGTAGTATAAGATGGCCAATGGACACATGAAAAGATGCTCAGCATCACTAATCATCAGAGAAATGATCATCAATACCATAAAGAGAATCAACTGACACATGTCAGACTGGATATTATTAAAAAGATCACAGGTAAGAAATATTGGTGAGGATGTGAGAAAAGGGTACCCTTGTACACTTTGGTGAGCTATTTATTGGTGCAACAGCTATGGAAAGCAGTATGGAAGTTTCTAAAAAGCTAAAAACAGAACTACCATGTGACCCAGCATTACAGGGTATATATCTGGAAAAACAAAAAACTAGTTTGAAAAGATACATGCACCCAAATATTCATAGCATTATTCTTTACAATTGCAAAGATATGGAAGCAACATAAACATCCACCACCAACAACAACAACATAAAATGGATAAAGAAAACGTGGTGTATATATAAAGTGGAACAATACTCTGCCATGAAAAAGAATGAAATATTTCCATTTGTAACAACATAGATGGACTTGAAGATTATTATGCTAAGTGAAATAAGTTAGAGAAAGACAAGCACTGTATACCACTTATATGTGGAAACTAAACAATAAAACAAATTAGTGGATACAACAGAGAGAAGCAAACTCACAGATACAACAATAGAAGTAATAAATCTTACAGGAGTGCTGCTGTTGAACAAATGACTGGTTTAAAATTGAGAAAAAAGAATAACAAGGCTGTTTCACAACAAACTGGAAAATTCTTAAAAAGTTGGGAGTACCAGACTACTTTACTTGTCTCCTGAGAAACCTGTGTGCTGGACAAAAAGCAACAGTTAGAACTGTATGTGAAACAAAGACTGGTTCAATATTGGGAAAGGAGTATGTCAAAGCTGCATATTGTCACTCTTCTTATTTCACTTATATGCAGAAAATATTATGAGGAATGCTGGGCTGAATGAATCACAAGCTGGAATCCAGATTGCCAGGAGAAATATCAACAACCTTAGATGTGCAGATGATACCACTCTAAAGGGAGAAAGTGAGGCTGAACTTAAGAGCCTCTTAATGAAGGTGAGAAAAGAGAGTGAAAAAGCTGGTTTGAACCTCAACATTTAAAAAACAAAGCTCATGGCATCTGGTCCCATCACTTCATGGCAAATTGTTGTTGTTGTTCTGCCACTAAGTCATGTCCAGCTCTATGTGACCCCAGCAACTGCAGCATGTCAGGCTAACCGGTCCTTCACAATGTCCCATAGTTTGCTCAAACTCATGTCCACTGAGTTGGTGATGCTAGACAACCATAGCATTCTCTGACACCCCCTTCTCCCTCTTGCCCTCAATCTTTCCCAGCATCAGGGTCTTTTCCAGTGAGTCAGCTCTTCACATCAGGTGACCAAAGTATTTGAGCTTCAGCTCCAACATCAGTTCTTCCAATGAATATTCAGGATTGATTTCCTTTAGGATTGACTAGTTTGATCTCCTTGCTGTCCAAATGATTCTCAAGACTCTTCTCCAGTACCATAATCCAAAAGTATCAGTTCTTCAGCACTCAGCCTTCTTATGGTCCAAATCTCACATCCATATATGACTACTGGAAAAATCAGAGCTTCAATATACAAACTTTTGTCAGCAAAGCGATGTGTCTGTTTTTTAATATACTGTCTAGGTTTCTCATAGATTTCCTTCCAAGGAGCAAGCATCTTTAATTGTATGGCTGCAGTCACCATCCACAGTGTCTTTGGAGAGAAAGACATAAAGGAAAATTTTTTAAAAAAGAAAGGAAAATCTGTCAGTATTTCTATTTCTTCCCCATCTATTTGCCAAGAAGTGATGGAACCAGATACAATATTCTTAATTTTTTGAATGTTGAGTTTTAAGCCAACTTTTTCACTTTCCTCTTTCACCTTCATCAAGAGGCCCTTTAAGTTCCTCTTCACTTTCTGCCACTAGAGTGGAACATCTCCATAATTGAGATGGTTGATGATTTCTCTTGGCAATCTTGATTGGAGCTTGTGATTCATTCAGCCCAGAATTTCACATGATATACTCTGCATGTAAGTTAAATAAGCAGGATGACAGTATCCAGTCTTAACATACTCCTTTCCTAATTTTGAATTAGCCTGTTGTTCCATGTACAGTTCTAACTATTGCTTCTTGTCCTGCATGTAAGTTTCTCAGAGACAAGAAAGGTAATCTGGTACTCCCATCCCTTTAAGATTTTTTCACAGTTTGCTGTGATCCACACAGTCAAAGGCTTTTGCATAAACTATTAAGCAGAGGTAGATCTTACTATAAACCCCTTGCTTTTTCTATGATCCAACAAATGTTGGCAATTTGATGTATAGTTCCTCTGTCTTTTCTAAATCCAGCTTGTACATCTGGAAATTCTAGGCAAATAGAAGGGGGAAAAGTGGAAGCAGTGACAGGCTTTATTTTCTTGGCAACAAAACACTCCAGATGGTGACTGCATCCAAGAAATTAAGACACTTGCTCCTTGGAGCAACCAGTCCATCCTAAAGGAAATCCAACGGGTTTGTCCTAAAGGAAATCAATCCTGAATATTCATTGGAAGGACTGATGCTGAAGCTGAAACTCCAATTCTTTGGCCACCTGATGTGAAGAGCTGACTTATTTGAAAAGACCCTGATGCCGAGAAAGATTGAAGGCAGGAGGAGAAGAGGATGACAGAGGATGAGATGGTTGGATGGCATCACCGACTCAATGGACATGAGTTTGAGTAAACTCAGGGAGTTGGTGGAGAAGGCAATGGCACTCCACTCCAGTACTCTTGCCTGGAAAATCCCATGGACGGAGGAGCCTGGTGGGCTGCAGTCCATGGGCTCGCTAAGAGTCGGAAACGACTGAGCGACTTCACTTTTCGCTTTTCACTTTCGCTTTTCACTTTCATGCACTGGAGAAGGAAATGGCAACCCACTCCATTCTTGCCTGGAGAATCCCAGAGACAGAGGAGCCTAGTGGGCTGCCATCTATGGGGTCGCACAGAGTCGGACATGACTGAAGCAACTTAGCAGCAGCAGCAGCAGGGAGTTGGTGATGGACAGAGAGGCCTGGTGTGCTGCATTCCATGGGGTCACAAAGAGTTAGACACAACTGAGGAACTGAACTGAACTGAACTGCTCTTTGGAAGGAGAACTATGACTAACCTAGACAGTTTATTAAAAAGCAGGGACATGACTTTGCTGACAAAGGTCTATATAGTCAAAGGTATGGTTTTTCCAGCAGCCATGTATGGTTGTGAGAAATGGACCATGAAAAGGCTGAGCACCCAAAAATTGATTCTTTTGAACTTTGGTGCTGGAGAAGACTCTTGAGAATCCTTTGGATGGCAAAGATAAAAACCAGTCATTCAATCCTAAAGGAATTCACCCTGGAGAATGGAACAGCAGAGGATGAGATGGTTAGATAATATCACAGACTCAATGGACACGAATTTGAGCAAACTCTGGGAGATAGTAGAGAACAGAGAAGCCTGGCTTGCTTCAGTCCATGGGGCCACAAAAAGTTGGACATGATTTAGAGAATGAACAACAAGTGTAATTATACATTTAGTTTCTTGAAAATTTTCTACTTTTTTTTTTTTTTTTTAGAATCTTGTATGTTGTCATTGTTGTTCAGTTGCTCAGTTGTATCTGATTCTTTGCAACCCCATGGACTGCAGTACACCATGCTTCCCTGTCCTTCACTATCTTCCAGAGTTTGCTCAAACTCGTGTCCATTGAGTCGATGATGCCATACAACCATCTCATCCTCTTTTGCCCCCTTCTCCTTCTACCCTCAATCTTTCCCAGAATCAGAGTCTTTTTCAATGAGTCAGCTCTTTGCATTAGGTGGCCAAAGCTTTGGAGCTTCAGCTTCATTATCAGTCCTTCTAATGAATGTTCAGAGTTGACTTCCTTTAGGATTGATGGGTTTGATTTCTTTGCTGTCCAAGAGACTCTCAAGAGTCTTTTCCAGCACCACAGTTTGAAAGAATCAATTCTTCAGGGCTCAGACTTCTTTAAGGTCCGACTCTCACATCCATACATGGAATGAGAAACTAATATAATATTTCCATTTCCACCAACAGTGTACACATGTTCCCTTTTCTCTGCTTGCATCCTCACTAACATTTGTTACTTGTGGTCTTTTTGATGATAGTCGTTCTGACAGCTGTGCAGTGATATTTTAGTTTGTATTAGAATTTCTCTGATGACTAGTATGTTGAGTATCTTTTCATGTTCCGATTAGCCATTGGTATGTCTTCTTTGGAAAAACATCTATTCAGGTCTTCTGCCTGTTTTTTAAACAAGCTGTTCTTTTTTAGCATATTGGTTTATATGAGCTGTTTTTATATTTTGAGTATTAAACCCTTAACCATCATGTCATCTGCAAATGCATACTCTCTTTCAGTTGGTGGCCTTGAAGTTTTGTAATTTTTTTTTTTTGCTGTGTAAAATCTTTTACATATAGTATGTTTATTTATACTTTTAATTCTTTTGCTTTATAAGACTGATCCAAGAAAATGTTAATACGATTTATGTAAAGAGTGTTGTGTCTTTGCTCTCTTCTAGGATTTTTATGGTCTAGTTCTCCATTTAGGTCTTTAATTCATTTTCAGTTTCTGCATATAAGCATCCAGTTTTCTCAATATTACTTTTTGAAGAAGACAAACTTTTCTCCATTTTATATTTTTGCCTGCTTTCTATAGTTTAATTGGCCATAACTGTGTGAGAACGTTTTGGGGCTCTTCTTTCTGTTTCATTAATTTATCTGTTTCTGTGCCAGGGCTATGCTGTCTTGATCACTGTAGCTTTGTATTATAGTTTGAAGTCAGAAAGCATGGTATCTTCCTTTTTTTTTTTTTTTCTTCAAGATTTCGTTGGCAATTTGGTGTTTTTTGTAGTTTAGAAGGAAATGGCAACCCACTCCAGTATTCTTGCCTGGAAAATCCCATGGATGAAGAAACCTGGTAGGCTACTGTCCATGGGGTTGCAAAGAGTTGGGCATGATTGAGCAACTTCATTTTCTTTCTTTATATAGATTTTTGAATTACCTGTTCTAGTTCTTGGAAAATGCTACGAGTGCTTAGCAAGGTTTGCAATAAACCTATAGATTACATCAAATAATATAGATAATTTAACAATGCTAATTCTAATATATGAACCCAGATATATTTCCATTTGTTTGCATAATCTTCATCGATATTTCATAGTCTTCATAGTACCTTTTTTCAGAGCATATTTTTCACCTCTTTTGTTAAGTTTTATTATTGTTATTCAGTCCCTAAGTCATGTCCAACTCTCTGTGACCCCACAGACTGCAGCACGCCAAGCTCCTCTGTCCTCCAGCAGAGTTTGCTCAAATTCACTGATTCTGTGATGCTACAGAACCATCTCATCGTCTGCTGCCCCCTTCTTTTTCCTTCAGTCTTACCCAGCATCAGGGTCTTTTCCAATGAATTGGCTCTTCACATCAAGTGACAAAGTACTGGAGCTTCAGCAAGAGAATAATGAATATTCAGGGTTGATTTCCTTTAGAGTTTGATTTCATTTCCTTGCAGTCCAAGAAAATCTCAAGAGTGTTCTCTAGCACCACAATTCAAAAGTGTTTCTTTGAAACTCAGCCATTTTATGGTCCAACTCATATTCATAGATGACTAGTGAAAAACCATATCTTTGACTATGCAGATATTTGTTGGCAAAGTAATGTCTCTGCTTTTTAGTATGCTATTTAGGTTTATCATAGCTTTCCTTCCAAGGAGCAAGCATCTTTTGATTTCATGGTTGCAGTCACCATCCAACAGTGATTTTGAAGTCCAAGAAAATAAAATCTGTCACTGCTTCCAGTTTTTTCCCATCTATTTGCCATGAAGTGATTGGACTGATGCCTTGATTCTAGTTTTTTGAATGTTGAGTTTTAAGCCAGATTTTTCACTCTCCTCTTTCACCCTCATCAAGAGGCTCTTTAGTTCCTCTTCACTTTCTGCCATTAGAGTGGTATCATCTACATATCTGAGGTTGATATTTCTCCCAGCAATCTTAATTCCAGCTTGTGATTCATCCAGCTCAGCATTTTGCATGATTTTCTGCATATAAGTTAAATAAGAAGTGTGACAATATACAACCTTGTCATTCTCCTTTCCCAATTTTGAACCCTGTCAGTTATTCCATGTCTGATTCTGTTGCTTCTTGACCAGCATATAGATTTCTCAGGGGACAGGTAAGTTGGTCTGTACTCCCATCTCTTTAAGAATGTATCACAATTATGATCACATAGTCATAGGATTTAGCATAGTAAGTAAAGCAAAAGTAGATGTTTCTCTGGAACTCCCTTCCTTTTTCCATGATGTAACACATTTGGCAGTTTATCTCTAGTTCCTTTGCCTCTTCAAAACCCAGTTCGTACATTTGGAAGTTCTCAGTTCATGTACTGTTGAAGCCTAGCTTGGAAGATTTTGAGAATAACCTTGCTAGCATGTGAAATGAGTGTAATTGTATAGTAGTTTAAGTTTATTCCTAGGCATTTTATTCTTTTGCATGTAATTTTAAAGGAATGTTTTTCTTGCTTTCTCTTTTTGATAGCTTATATTATTGTATAGAAAAACAATGTATATTTATATCAATCTTGTATCCTGCCACTATAGCAAATTCATTTTTTTAAATTTGAATAGTTTTTGAATGCAGACATTGTGGTTTCCTGTACATAATGCCATGGCATCTTCGAATAGGTACCATTTTACTTCTTCCTTTAAAACTTGGATACTTTTTTTTTTTTTTTTGGCTAATTGTTGTGGCTATGACTTTCGATACTGTGGCTAGGACTTCCAATACTCGGCTAGATTGAAGTAGTGAGACTAGCTGTCCTTGTCATTTTCCAGATTTTAGATGAAAATGTTCAATTTTCCAACACTGAGTGTCATGTTAGTTGTGGGTTTGTCATAAATATCCTTTTTAATGTTGAGATAGGTTTTCTCTATACCAACTTTAATGACAGCTTTTATCATGAGTGGATGTTGAATTTTGTCAAATATTTTTTCTACATCTGGTGAAATGACCATATAATATCAATCCTTTTTTGTTGTTGCTAAATGTGATGCATCATATTGATTTACTTTCTGATACTGAATCAGAATTGTACTCCTGAAGCAAATCCCACTTGAAAATAATGTGTGATCCTTTTCATATATTGTTGAATCCACTGCTAATACTTTGTTGAAGATTTTTGCCTATATATTTATCAGAAATTTTGTCCTGTATTTTTTGGTACTATCTTTTGTAGGTTTTGTATCATAGTGGCTTCAAAGAGTGAATTTGAGACTTCTTCTTATTCAGTGTTTTGGAATAGTTTTCAAAGAATAGGTTTTAGCTCTTCCTTACATATTGCCTTGTGAAAACATCTGACCTCGAATTTCTAATTTTCTGATAATTAATTCAATTTCACTGCTAGTGATCCTTCTGTTCATATCTTCTATTTCTTCCTGATTCAGTATTAGAATATTTGTAGAAATTTTTCTATTTCTTCTATGCTGTGAAATCTGTTGGCACAAAGCTGTTCACAGTATTCTCTTCACATATTTTTTCCCATCTCTATGATACCGGTTGTGGGACTTCCCCACAGCTCAGCAGTAGAAGAATCTGCCTGTAGTGCAGGAGCCACAGAAGCAAGTTTGATCCCTGAATCAGGAAGATCCCTTGAGCAAGGTATAGCAACCCACTCCAGTATTCTTGCCTGGAGAATTCCATAGACAGAGGAGCTTGGCAAGCTATGGTCGATAGCGTCACAAACAGTTGGACATGCCTGAAGCGACTCAGCATGTATGATATTGATTGTAAACTTTCTTCTTTCAGTTCTTATTTCATTTGTTTTCTTTTTCATTAAAAAAATGAATCTGGTTTATGAGTTTATCTTTTAAAATAAAGTACCTAGTTCATTATCTTTTCTACTTTTTTGTCTCTATATTACTTATTTCCTTTCTGAGCTTTATTATTTCCTTCCTTCTACTGACTTTGGGCTTTAATATTATTATTTTTTTCTTTTTAGAGTTATCTTAAATAGATTAGATCACTTATTTGAGATTTTTCTTGTTTCTTGAGGACTCTTTTTCATCATAAACATAACTATTAGAACTATGTTTGCTGCATTCCTTAGATTTTAGAATTTTTTGTTTTTATTTTTATTTATCAAGAATTATTATTTTTTATTCTCTCTTTAATTTCTTCAGTGACCCATTGGCTTTAATAGCATGTGATTTTGTCTAACATGTGTGACTTCCCCTTTTTTTCTTCTAATTGATTTTCAAGTTTTGTATCATTATGCTTAGAAAAAAATTTGATATAATTTCTCTTAAATTTGTTGAGAATTTTTATGGCCTATCATGTGGTCTATCCTAGCAGAGATCCCATGTACACTTAAAAAAGAATGTGCATTCTGGTGTTTTTAGCTGAATATCCTATAGGTATCTAGTAAGTCCAGCTTGTGTAATACGTCAATTAAAATCACGGTTTCCTTTTTAATTTTCTGTTTGGATGATGTATCCATTGATGTAAGTGTAATGTAAAATCCAATACTATTGCATTATTGTCAAATTATTTATGCTTGTTAATATCTGCTTTATATATTTAGGTGATTCTATAGTTCGTATATATATATATTAAGGTATGCTATATCTTATTATTGTGTAGATCCTATTATCATCATATAATATCCTTATTTGTCTTTTGTTATAGACTTTGTTTTAAAGTCTACTTTGTCTGTTATAAATATTGATATCCCAGATTTCTTGTCTTTGCAGTTTGTATAACTACATTTTACATCCAATCACTTTTAATATCTTTCTATCTTTAAGTCTAAAATGAGTCTTTTTTAAGCATAATATAGATGGGACTTACACTTTTATCCAACCAGCCATCCTATGTTTTTTTTTAATGTATTTAGTCCATTGGCTAAAATTATTATTGATAAGTATATGTTTATTGCCATTTAAAAAAAATTTTCTCTGTTTCTTTCTTCTTTTTTTGCCCTTTATTCTTCTTTTAGTCCCTTCTCCTGTGATTTGATGATTTCTTGGTGCTATCCTTGTGTTCATTTTCCTAGTTTTTATCTATTCATTTATTAGGTTTTTTATTTATTTTCCATGGGGTTTATATATGTTGTTGTTGTTGTTTAGTTGCTAAGTCGTGTCCGGCTCTTTGCAACCCCACAGACTATAACCCTCCAGACTCCCCTGTCCATGAGATTTCCCAGGCAAGAAAGCTGGAGTGGGTTGTCATTTCCTTCTCTAGGGGATTTTCTTGACTCAGGGATCAAACCTCATCTCCAGGAAATGCTACATATGTTGACCTATAACTTTTTTTTTTTTTAATTGACAGTCATTCAAATTCAAGCACATTTAAAAAGCTTCACATTGTTTACATCCCCCTCACACATTCTGTGTTTTGGGTATTATATTTTACATCTTCACATTTTCCCCTTCATTTTATTGTAGTAATAGTTCATTTTACATTTTTTTTTATCTTTTGATCTTCATGCTAGCTTATTTAAGTGGTTGCCTTTACAATATATTTGCCTTTACTAGTAGGATTCCTTTCCTAAAGATTGTTACTTATTATAGCATTTTCTTTTCCACATAGAGAAGACTCTTCAATAGTTTTTAGGATAAGATTAATATTTATGAATTCTTTTAATTTTTGTTTATCAGAGAAATTGTTTGTCTCTCTTTCAATTCTGAATGATAAACTTGCTGGTTATATTATCCTCACTTTAGGGGTTTTCTCTTTCAGCAATTTAAATATATCACATCCTCTGGCCTGCAAAGTTGCTAATGAAAAATCAGTTGATAGCTTTTTGGGATTCCATTATATGTGACTGTTTTCTCTTTCTTTAAAATTATCTTTTTTTTTCATTTTTGTTTACTATTTTAATTGTGATATATCTTGTGGTGTGTCTCCTTGGATTCATCTTGTTTTAGACTTTGTGATCCCTGTACCTGAGTATCTGTTTGCCTCTTCAAGTTTTCAAAGTTTTCTGCCAAAATTTCTTCAAATACATTTTTGACATTTTTTTTCTGGCAGCCTTATAATGTAAATGTTAGTATACTTGATGTTGTTCCAGAGGTTCATTAAACTGTTCTCAATTTTTAAACTGGTTTTATTTTTGCTGTTCTGACTTCATATTTCCATTATTCTATCTTCCAAATCACTAATTTACTCTTCTATATCTTCAAGAATGCTTTTAATTCCTTCTAGTGTGTTTTTCATTTGCTATTATATTCTTCAGCTCTGACTTGTTATTTTTGATATTTTTTAGTTCTTTGTTAAAATTCTTACTGTGTTCAAGACCCCAAGTTCAGTTAGCATTCTTATTACGAATGTTTTGTCCTCTATTTCTGGCAAATTATTCATCTGTGTTTCATTATTGTTGTTGTTGTTGTTGTTTAGTTTTGTTTTATTCAAAATAAATTGCTTTTTCTCACCATTTTAATTTTTCTATTTCTATAAAATAAGGTGAAAGTTACCTTATTTGGCTTCTGAAATTATTTCTTTCTGTGGGAGTATCTCCATATAGTGTACACATACCTAGCAGTGTTGATGGAGAAGGCGATGGCACCCCACTCCAGTACTCTTGCCTGGAAAATCCCATTGATGGAGGAGCCTGGTGGGCTGCAGTCCATGGAGTCACAAAGAGTCGGACATGACTGAGCGACTTCACTTTCACTTTTCACTTTCATGCATTGGAAAAGGAAATGGCAACCCACTCCAGTGTTCTTGCCTAGAGAATTCCAGAGATGGGGGAGCCTGGTGGGCTACTGTCTATGGGGTCACACAGAGTCAGACATGACAGAAGTGACTTAGCAGCAGTGTTGATGGGAGAGCTATATCTAAATTGAGCATAGGTCATATATTTCTACAGTGTGTTCTGGCAGTTATCATTTTGGTGTGAGGGGAAGCTGAAGATGGACTGGCTAAAGCCATAGCCAGGTATGAACTGGGACATCTCCTATGGTCAGTGGCCATCAGCACCCTATCTGGGGTTGAGATTAGGTACTAAGGTTCCAAAACAAAAACCCTGAATGCTAGATCTGAGATGGTTGATTTCCCTCTAAGTATGCACCCTCCCCATTCCTGTCAATGGCACATTTGCCCCAGAGAAAAATGTATTTTGCCAAATGATCAAAAAAATATCTTGAGTCTCATATGAAGAGAGTTATATTGATATGTCCCTTCATCATGACTGTTAAGTTAAAAATTTTTGTAAACATATGTAAATTTTACCTAAAATATCTTGAAATTATAATAATAAAGTGCAGATATGAGTAGATTGTAGATTTTCCAAAATTAAAGATTAAAAGAAATGCTTTTTAAGAAAAAAAACTACCAAAGCCAGTGGAGATCTTTTCTGAAAGAAAGTTAAGCTGCATTTCTCTGAAAAGCAATAGCTTTTTTTTTTTTTTTTTCAGCTGCACAGTGCAACTTTCAGGGTCTCCATTACTTGAATGGCAGTTGAGCCTAGGCCACAGCAGTGAAAGCCCAAAATCTTAACCAACAGGCCAGCAGGGAACTCTCATAACATCTTATATTCTATTATAAAATAAACATGATTTTGAAAGATTTAAGAGAATTTTTGTAGGTTCTTGGGAAATGAGTAACTAATTATAGAGACATACATACATACATAAAAAATGAAAGCTCCCTTCTCTAAACTATTTTTCTCAGTTGATAAATTAAATAGAGAATGAAATGGCTTTCAGTGGAGAAGGACTGTGTTTCCCAGTGTTATAAAAGAAATTTGGGATCAAACTGAGTATATCTCCCTGACCCTGTGACTGTGATTATGTTGCTTTATTTATCTTAACCTCCCTTATTTCATATACAAAAGAAAAGATATTTGTTGCTTATAAGATTGTTAATAGGAATAGTGAATGGTGAGAGCAACTATTTCAGTGTTCACAGCAGAGGAGAGCTCAAGACTTTATGAATCAAGTTCTATTGATATATGAAGTTAAAATGAAAAGAAGTGAAAAACTGTCTCTGTTAAAGCCATAAAAGCAGTTGTATATTTTGCTGGTTTAGTTTCCAGAGTGGAAAAACATAAAAGCACGGGGTGGGAAGAATCATGGAAATTGAACAGTTATTCATTAATTGTATTATTTACTAGGAATCTATTATATACTAAACAGTATTCTAGGCTCTGTAATTACAATGATGAATGAAACAAAGTCTTGATTTCATGGAATTTTTAGTCTATTGTATAAAATATAGCACTCAAACCTTCAGATTGTACTACATTAATATCAAAATATGGGTAATATGCAAAGCACTTTTTTTTTTTGAAAGAAGAGGGACTAACCATGGCAACTTATATACGATTCTTTGGTTTTTACATTGATGAAATATAAGTTTTATTTCCTATTATCTTTCCAATACCCAGCATAGTTTCTATACAATTAACATCAATTTAATGAAAGACTTTTGGAAAAATACTTCCTTAGACTTTCATGCAATTAAGAAGGGGAGAGATTATACATAGCTGAATGAGCACATTTGCATCACATAGGCATAAATCTAAATGTCCACCTTTTCCCATATCAATTCTTTTAAGCCAAATGACTGAGTCCTGCTGAAAATAACTAGACTAGCTATGGCTCTGAGCTTTGCCCAAATCAAACCATGCCTTTCCTTCTCTGTATGCTTTTTATCTAGGCTGAAAGACTAGATGTTCTACCTCAGTTTACATTACATATTCTAGTTCCTTTCCTCACTCTAAGCTTTTCCTAAATCCCAGATTTCTCATCTAAGTCTTGAAATTCTTCTCAGTTTATTTTACCCAAGAGCATTTCCCTTATGTGTGTGTTAAGTTGTATTGTGTCCGACTCTTTGCAAACCCATGGTTTGTAGCCCACCAGGTTCCTCGGTCCATGGGACTCTGCAGGCAAGGATACTCTAATGGGTTCCTATTTCCTCCTCCAGGCGAGCTTCCCAATCTAGTGAGCAAACCCTCTTTTCTTGTGTCTCCTGCACTGGCAGGCAGATTCTTTACTGCTGTGCCACCTCTGGCTATTTCAGCCTCATTATGAGATCTAGTTCCAGTCTAAATTGAATGCTCAGATTTTAGATAGTAACCCTCATATCTTTGAGGGTTACATTTCAGACTTCTGTGTAACCCTCCAAAATATAACACCTTCTGGTTATGATTAATTATTTTCTTCTTGAATCTAAAATTGTTTTAACCTCTAAACACTGTAATATGACCTGTTTCCACCTCTATCTCCCACATAGTGCCCTCAGTATTTAATGGTGAAGCTCCTGAGCTCTGATTCTCAACAGTCAAGCTTTACCTTCTCTTTATGCTGAACTGCAAGGACTCCACCATCTGGAATATTGTGAGGTAGACTTCCACCCCTCAAAAAACATAGATGAGCTTCTCTAAAAGGTGTGGTCAAAGCAAGTCACATGGACCTACCTGATCTTAGGGAAGCCAAAGAGAAAGAACTGACCTGAACATTTACTGACCAGGGCTAATAAGTACCAGGATGGAAAGCTGTTTATAATTTTTAAAGTAAAAAAAGCATGGCTATTTTTTCTTAATGACAAACAAAAAATGAACAAAATTAACAAAGCTAAGTAATTTTAACACTGATAAGATGGCATAGTGGAGACCAAGTTGACAATCTAAGGAAGAATGAAGATGATTTCTTTTTCATCCTGCTTATTAGTTTTCCTCTTAATTTTGTATAATAAATATCTTTTGCATAATCTATTTTTTTAACAAGAAATCCACACATTTTTTCCTCCCTAAAGAACAGCTCTAATGGAGAGATACTATTATTTAAAATGTGTCAACTTGGAATAAATACTTAGATATGAGAGAATATCCCAACACAGGATTAATATTAAAATAGTTTAGTCCTGTAATGGAATCATCAAAAATAATAAAATAATGCTTATAATAAAGGCATTTTAGTGAAACATAAAATCTTTTAATAGTTGTGCCTGGAATAGGTTGTTTGATTTAATACTAAGAGAAAAGTAGTCACATTTTATATTGCTTCATTTTTTTTTCAATTAAGGATAATTATTTTTAAACATGGAAGGACAAGACATATTTGCAAGAAAATCTTAAAATCCCTCAAATTCCAAATCTGCCAAACTACTTTAAATCTTTTTGTTATTAAATATTATACTTCAAAGTGTTGACAGAATTTGCAGAAAATCTATAGGATCAATATTGATCATCTACTAACAATTTTGGAGAATGGAAGAGGAACAGAGAAATTCAGGTGATCACATCAATCTAATTTTCACAGAAGGAACATGACTAAGATGTTTTAAGTAGCGCAAAATACTACAAAGCAATGGTAAATTTCATAATGTTTAACAAATTTTTGTTTCTCTAAATTTTGAGAAAAGTTGATGATTCAAAAATTGGCTAGGTCAATTCCATGTACTATGTTTCATGTTGCATTATCATTGTGTGGGTCTTTGGAATATCACAATCATCAAAATGAACATGAGGGGAGTGAGGCATACTTATTTGCTCAAATTTGTTGAATTTGTACCCAACTTTATAATTATAAAGAAGATTTTTAATTCACAGGCTACAAATGAGTTTAATTTTGCTCTCAATTAACATTTATTATCATTGTCATATTTGTAATTGTTAGGTACACTTATAAAAATAAATCATTGAGCTTAATTAACAACAACAGCAACAAAAAAACTAGTTACAGATTTACCCTGCTTCCTTAAATGTTACTTTAACTTGATAAACAGATCAGCAAAATGGTAGACAACATTTGTGTATACATTAACATGATAGTTATCAGCTCCAGGCCCCAAATGATATCATTTTAGACAAATATAAAGGTGTGAATTGGGAGTCTCTTGAACAGCAAGGAGATCAAACCAGTCAATCTTAAAGGAAATAAATCCTGAATATTCATTGAAAGAATTGATGCTGAAGCTGAAGCTCCAATATTTTGGCCACCTGATTTGAACAGACAACTCATTGGAAAAGATCCTGATGCTGGGAAAGATTGACGGCAGAAAGAAAAGAAGACAACAGAAGATGAAATGGTTGGAGGGCATCACTGACTCAATGGACATGAATTTAGGCAAACTCCGGGAGGTGATGAGGGATAGGGAGGCCTGTCATACTATAGTCCATGGAGTCAGAAAGAGTCTGACATGACCTGGCAACTGAACAACAACAAATTCACTGTGCTGTACATCTGAAACCAGTATGTTTCACATCCATTATGCCTCAATAAATAATAATTAAAAAAAAATTTTTAAACAGCATTTTCCTCAGAAATCTACTACCAGAATGCACAGGTTATCCATAATACAACAAGGAATGTGTTAGGAAAAAAAAAAAAACTGTTGATAACATTAACTTCTAGAAAATAAAGAAAATTTCATTCCTCTGACTTATTTTCCTTTTTTTATGTCCTTTATATTTACTTGATTTATTGCTTTCTAGATATAATCTAGAAAGTTTGAATTTTAATTTGAATATCAAATAATGCATGATTATAATTTTATTTTAAAAGTAAAAGGGAGAACTTAAATATTTAATATGGTAGAAGTGGTAAGGTAGGGGCAAAACTTTGCACAGATAACTTCTGAAATACCTTCCAATCCTGAGATACTCATTAGAAGTTTTACAGTTTTTCTCCCAAGAGCTTAATTAGTAAAAAGTGAGATATAGAGGCTTAGTATTATTGTTCATACCTATAAGAAGAGAATTCTGAAGACTGAGTAATAGATGGCAAATGACAGATTATGCAAGTACGACAGAAGCTGGATTTGATGATTTTGAATAACCAATTTTTAAGGAATATGGCTGGGACTTCAACTCTATAAATTAAACTTCTGAACTGTTGAACTAATGCATCAGATTTGCCTTTGAAATACAGACCATTTTTTCCCCTAGAAAGTCTAACACATTGGAATGTAAATAATGACTCAAATTGGACTATAACTCTCTAAGTAGTCTTCTAGGTTGGTGGGCTTTTCTGTATGCCTGTATTCAATTTCCAATAAAACAAAGTTCTTTATAAAATAACTGGAAATTTGCCAGTGTTCTAGACGTGGTGCAACTTCTAAATATGAAATTACAAAATATATGGACAAAAATAGGGGCAATCAAATCAGGAGCAAACCTGTAGCAGTTTATCAATCTGGACAAGTTCATTATTTCCTTCAGCCAATCACAAGCAAGTTGAAATTCCATGAAAATAATGTGTCATTTTTGTATTCATCAAAATTTTACAGTTTTCAGAGTATAGGTCTTTCACCTCCTAGGTTAAATTTATTTTTAGGTATTTGATTTTTTTTTGTTTGTTTGATCAGTTTCAAATGAGATTGTTTTCTTGCTTTTTCTTCTGATATGGAACCACCTAAGGTCACAGATTGCCAAAGCAATCTTCAGAAAAATGAGCAAAGCAGAAGGAATCATGCCCCCTGACTTCATAATAAACTACAAAGCTACAGTAATCAAAACAGCTTGGTACTGGCATAAAAATAGACACTTTGATAAATGCAACTGAATGAAGTGTCTAAAAATGAACTCAGACACTTAAGGTTAGTTAATCGATGACAAAGTAGGCAAGAATATATGATGGAGAAAAGGTAGTCACCTTAGTAATAGGTGCTAGGAAAACTGGACCATAACATGTAAAAGAATGGAATTAGAGCAGTCTCAAATACAAAATGGATTAAGGACTCAAATATAAAACCTGAAATCACAAAACTTCTAGAATAGAACACAGGTAGAACATACTTTGACATAAGTTGCAGCAATATTTTTTGGATCTGTCTCAGGCAAAATAAATAAAAACAAAAATAAACATATAGAACCTAATTAAACTTAAGAGCTTTTGCACAGCAAAGGAAACTATCAAACAAAAGACAAAAATATAACCAACTGAATGGGAGAAAATATTTGCAAATAATATTATCAATATATAGTTTTTATCTAAAATATAAACAGCTTAAACAGCTCAATATTTTAAAAAATATGACAACCTGATTCAAACCTAGACAGAAGACCTGGATAAACATTTTTCTGGAGAAGATGTACAGATGACTAACAAGCACATTGAAAGATGCTTAACTTCTGCAGTTATCAGGGAAATGCAAATTAAGATTCTAATGTGATATTACCTCACACCTGTCAAAATGGTTTTCATCAAAAAGATCACAAATAAAAATGTTGCTCATGATGCAAAGAAAAGGGAACACTTGTACACTGTTGGTGGGAATGTAAGATAGTTCAGCTTCTGGGGAAAACAGGTTACCTGTGTGCAGGTCAAGAAACAATAGTTAGAACAGACATGGAACAACAGACTGGTTCCAAATTGGGAAAGGAATACATCAAGGCTGTATATTGTCACCCTGCTTATTCAACTTATATGCAGAGTACATCATGTGAAATGGTGGGCTGGATGAGTCACAAGCTGGAATCAAGATTTCCGGGGAGAAATATCAATAACCTCAGATATGCAGATGACACCACCCTTATGGCAGAAAATAAAGAGGAGCTGAAGAGCCTCTTGATGAAGGTGAAAGAGAAGTGTGAAAAAGCTGGCTTAAAACTCAACTTGCAAAAAGCCAAGATAATGGCATCCAGTCCCATAATTTCATGGCAAATAGATGGGGAAACAGTGATGGACTTTATATTCTTGGGCTTCAAAATCACTGCAGATGGTGACTCCAGCCATGAAATTAAAAAACTCTAGCTCCTTGGAAGAGATGCTTTCACAAAACTAGACAACGTATTAAAAAGCAGAGACATCAATTTTGCCAACAAAGGTCCGTATAAACAAGGCTATGGTTTTTCCAGTAGTCATGTATGTATGTGATAGTTGGACCATAAATAAGAATTGATGCTTTCAAACTTTGGTGCTGGAGAACACTCTTGAGAGTCCCTTGGACAGCAAGGAGATCAAACCAGTTAATCCTAAAGGAAATCAACCCTGAATATTCATTAGAAGGACTGATGCTGAAGCTGAAGCTCCAAGACTTTGGCCACCTGATGTGAAGAGGTGACTCATTAGTAAAGACCCTGATAACGGGGAAAGATTGAGAGCAGAAGGAGAAGGGGACAACAGAGGATGAGATGGTTGGATGGCATCACTGACTTGATGGACATATGAACATGAGCAAACTCCAGGAGATGATGAAGGACAATGAAGCCTGGCGTGCTGCAGTCCATGGGGTTGAAAAGTGACTTAATGACTGATCAACAAGTATATAGCATATATGTTGATTTAGATATAGATAAAGCATATAAACATATAAGGCATATATTTACTCAGTCTTAAAGAATGAAATTCTACAACAGATATAGTATACATATCTATATATCTATACCATATATAAAACAGATATAACATGTTTATAACATATATTTATTCAGTCATAAAAAAGAATGAAATTTTGCCATTTACAACAACATTGATGGACTTAGAGTACATTATGCTGAAAAAATAAATAAATCAGATAGAGAAAGATAAATATTGTATGTTATCAATCATATGTGGAATCTAAAAAATAAAACAAATGGATAATAAGAAAAAACAGACTCACAAAGGTAACAAACTAGTGGTAACCAGAGGGGAGAGAGAAGTGGGAAGGGGCAATATAGGGGTGTGGAATTAAGAGACACAAAGTACTCTGTAGAAAATAGTTAAGAAACTATGGTATACTGTTCAGTACAGGGAACTGTAGGCATTATTTTATAATAGCTTTAAATAAAGTATAATGTGTAAAATATTGAATGAATATGTTGTACACCTAAAATTAATATAATATTGCAAATCAACTAAACTTCAATTTAAAAAATGAGAAATCATGCAATTTCTATAAGAATGTAAGACTATAACAATTAATAAGAGTCTGCCAGCTTTAATCCTTTATTGTTTTGCATAAAACAGGCTATTATATAATCAGAATCTTAGAGTTTTAAAGTACATTCAAGCTGATGAAGTCTACCCTCCTATTGGAGGATATATTTTAAGAATAATGAACATCAAAGAATAAAAGTTAATTGAGCTTTGAAATGCATATTCTTTTTCACTTCTTTTTGTAGCACAGACTGTTGGGATTCCACCCTTGCCTTCATGCAGGGACTGCTGGTTGTCCCCATTAGGAAACACAAATCTTCTGAAGCTGTGCAGCATTCCTTCTATCTGTTCTCCTTAGAATGTGTTTCTTGAATCTATCTGAATGTAGGGGATGATTGGAATCCTTTTGTGCCTAGTTCATTTAGGACAAGAAGCAATCTTAGACGGAAGATGATATAGCAATTGTTTATGTGACAGTCTCTTACTGTCTTTTAAGTATTCTCGCCTATTTGAGAGAAAGGACTGTTCATCTATGTTCCTTCATAGAAGTTAGTTTTGTGTCTTCTGCAAAAAAAGGAGCCCCATGTGCCTTTCAAGAGAGTTTTACAATGATTAACTTGTTATATGCCCACAGTAACTCTGTGGATAGTCAAGATTAAGTATCATTCTCATTTTCTAGGAAGCAAAATAAGGTGAGACAACTTGTTCAAAATTAATAGAACAAATAAGCAGCAAAACTGGAACTGGAATTAAATTTTCCCTGATTGGTTCTGTGCAGTTTCTGCTACTCCACTTCTGGATGTAGGATTTGTCTTACAGCTACTACTTTACAATTGTCTGTTTAGACCAAAGTAACAAAAGGGTAAGGTGAAGCCGCTCAGTCATGTCCGACTCTTTGCCACCCCGTGGACTGTAACCTACTAGGCTTCTCCGTCCATGGGATTCTCCATCCATGTGATTCTCCAGGCAAGAATACTGGAGTGGATTGCCATTTTCTTCTCCAGTGGATCTTCCCGACCCAGGGATCAAACCTGCGTCTCCCGCATTGGAGGCGGACGCTTTAACCTCTGAGCCACCAGGGAAGCCCTTTAAAAGTAACAAAGCAACTTCTCAAAACTCCTTTCAACTTGTATTCTATCTACTAGTTCAATCTTTATTTCTATACTAGAAAACTCATTTTCCTGAATTACCTATATCAATTCCTTAATTCAGCACAATTATCAATTAATTTACTAAAAAGGTAGTTTGTATGATCCCTTGCCTTAAATGCAATCACATTCAAATGTATATTGCATGCAATACTGAAAAGAAAATCACCCAGATAACACTGATTATTTATTGAATTATCATGAAATATGGACTGGATCCTACAATTAATGTAACTCCATTTATCACATGGTAATTCTCAACAATGCTAAATTCTATTGGCCATTTGTAGGTTGATACTGTTGTATAGTACTAACATATGTTAAATTAGTTTATAAAAACACCTAGGAACAACTGTAGCAGCAGATTGCTTGTAAGTAATAAGCGAGATTATAAAATTCTGATAACATGAAATACAATAGGTTTATACTGACAGAAAGAAAAATATATACAAATCTTAGTGACAAGGTGTTGAATGGACTAAATTAAGATAAATTCAAAACAAACGGATTCTATATGAGTTAATATCATTAATAGTAAAGATAGTTCATTAGGTACTCTCCTATGAGGGAACTTCCATGCTTCTCTCATCCATTTTTGAGATGCTTGCTATTATATATTCCCTTGAAATTCATGATAGTGTTTACTACATATAAATGCATATGTCATATATAGAAAATTAGCAATTCATAGAAAATGATGGATAAAATTTACCTAGAAAATAAGGGGTTATAAAAAGGTCCATATTCCCTCTAACTCTGTGAACAAGTTGGTTATTGCAGTCAGTGAAACTGGGATGTTTCAATCATATTCTCATGGAAACAAGAGTGCCATCTTCACAAAAGCGACACTTCTGTATAATGAGGCTAGATTTGATTCTGTTTGATTTCTCTCCAGAGATTGTGTTATGCAATAAACACAGAAACAGTAACACAACAGATGTTTGAAAACAACAACAAAAAATAAGCATTTCTCCCCTCCAGAAGTTGCTGCTGTCCACATTAGTTTAAATAAATTTAAAATTTCTCAACCACAATTACAGATTCTCTGATAAACACTGGTGTGAGGGAAGATATTTTTGAGAGAAGACATTAATGGCATTTCTCTATAAAACATACCAGAATAATTAATGAAAATATGCATTCTTGATGAAAATTTTTAATTAATCGGAATTTTTGATATTTGGATTTGTAAGGGAGGAGAGAGAGGTTATTTTGGTGAGAAATCAGAAGGATGTGTACAGGGTAGATTCTAAACAGCATTTTAATTCTGTTCAGTAAAATCATTTATTACTCTGGCTACAAAAGAGCCAGCCCTGTTGATTCTCAATGCTTTTGAATGCTCTGTGACTAGCATTACAATGACTGACGCAACACAATGCGTGGAGGAAAAAGTTCTCTCTCCCTCTCCCTCTCTCTCCAATCAATATGCTGGAAGAAAATGTCACAGACTCCATTGAAGGTAATAGGTTTAGATCACCATTACACTTTCTATTCAATGAGCTGAGGCTGTTTGGGCCATTTCTGTTGGAAAATTCACCTGTTTGAAAGATTCATTTTATTCAATGCGTTAGAACAAAACAGCAGAGAAGCGAGACTGCTCCACCTCCGGCTTGTACCCTTCCTTCTTTCTGTTGCAGATACATTTCAGTCCCAGCTATACAGTCAGATCTAATTGAAATATATGGAAACCTCAGCAGCAGGGCCATGGAAAAAAAGGTAGTAGAAAGAGCAGGTGTAAGTTTTTCTTTGTTATAATTCTCCTATTTCTCAGCACTCATTCCTTCCATTCAGTGTCTCCTCCCTGGCTTCTCTGAACCCTCTATCATAACATGCTCCATGCTAGTCTCCTCTTTGCAAGAGTCCTCTCCTGAGGTCACGCTATTCCTTCTGTCTTCACCATCTTGTGTCTAGTCCCATGATCCATCAAAGGTAATTAAAATTATATCACACCAGTCTCAGATGTTCTTGCAAAAACTGGCGTAATGACTCATTTCTTACTAATATTCCACACATTAGAAGATCATCATCTTACCTTTAATAAGTACCTCCCACAGAAGGCTTAGGAAGAGGGAATAATCTGTTCTATCTTTCTGTAAGCCCGACTCAAAGACTTTTGGCAATGGAATTTCAGTTCATTCTCTCATGTAAGTGGTTTGAAAAGAAACATCTGAGTGGGTGGGTGGAGGTTGAGTAAACTCACAAACTACATCACCTCTCTATTTCCATTGTTTAGCTGGCATTTTTCTCAATTCTTATGTAAAGTAATGTGGAGCAGGCAATGGCACCCCACTCCAAAACTCTTGCCTGGAGAATCCCATGGATGGAGGAGCCTGGTGGGCTACAGTTCATAGGGTCAGGAAGAGTCGGATATGACTGAGCAACTTCACTTTCACTTTTCACTTTCATGGATTGGAGAAGGAAATGGCAGCCCACTCCAGTGTTCTTGCCTGGAGAATCCCAGGGATGGCAGAGCCTGGTGGGCTGCGGTCTATGGGGTCACACAGAGTTGGACACAATTGACGTGACTTAGCAGCAGCAGCAGCAGCTTCACATCCTCCCTCCAAACAGATTGGTGTCCTTAAGTCTGATCTAAAATAAAATTGGAACCAACACTGGGTATGTCAAAATGTTTCCTTTCCAGAACCTGAAAATAACACAATCGTCAGAATTGGTTATGACCTTTTTTTTAAAAGGCAATATTGCCTGGTACTCAACACCTGACATCAGACAGCATGTAAGTTTTAAGTTTGTTTGGTAACTTATCCGAAGTATGAGCATGGTAAGTTGATATTGTGGCTTAGTTGTTTCATTTACCAGGTCTCTTAGTACTTTATGGTATTTAGGCATATATGGAAAGATACAAGCATCTGAATGCAGAGTTCCAAAGAATAGCAAGAAGAGATAAGAAAGCCTTCTTCAGCGATCAGTGCAAAGAAATCGAGGAATACAACAGAATGGGAAAAACTAGAGATCTCTTTAAGAAAATTAGAGATACCAAGGAAACATTTCATGCAAAGATGGGCTCGATAAAGGACAGAAATGGTATGGACCTAACAGAAGCAGAAGATATTAAGAAGAGGTTGCAAGAATACACAGAAGAACTGTACAAAAAATATCTTCATGACCCAGATAATCATGATGATGTGATCATTCATCTAGAGCCAGACTTCTTGGAATGTGAAGTCAAGTGGGCCTTAGAAAGCATCACTATGAACAAAGCTAGTGGAGGTGATGGAATTCCAGTGGAGCTGTTTCAAATCCTGAAAGATGATGCTGTTAAAGTGCTGCACTCAATATGCCAGCAAACTTGGAAAACTCAGCAGTGGCCACAGGACTGGAAAAGGTCAGTTTTCCTTCCAATCCCAAAGAAAGGCAATGCCAAAGAATGTTCAAACTACCGCACAATTGCACTCATCTCATATGCTAGTAAAGTAATGCTCAAAATTCTCCAAGCCAGGCTTCAGCAATATGTTAACCGTGAACTTCCTGATGTTCAAGCTGGTTTTCGAAAAGGCAGAGGAACCAGAGATCAAATTACCAACATCCACTGGATCATGGAAAAAGCAAGAGAGTTCCAGAAAAAACATCTATTTCTGCTTTATTGACTATGCCAAAGCCTTTGACTGTGTGGATCACAATAAACTGTGGAAAATTCTGAAAGAGATGGGAATACCAGACCACCTAATCTGCCTCTTGAGAAATCTGTATGCAGGTCAGGAAGCAACAGTTAGAACTGGACATGGAACAACAGACTGGTTCCAAATAGGAAAAGGAGTATGTCAAGGCTGTATATTGTCACCCTGCTTATTTAACTTCTATGCAGAGTACATCATGAGAAACGCTGGACTGGAAGAAACACAAGCTGGAATCAAGATTGCCAGGAGAAATATCAATAACCTCAGATATGCAGATGACACCACCCTTATGGCATAAAGTGAAGAGGAACTAAAAAGCCTCTTGATGAAAGTGAAAGAGGAGAGCTAAAAAGCTGGCCTAAAGCTCAACATTCAGAAAATGAAGATCATGGCATCCGGTCCCATCACTTCATGGGAAATAGATGGGGGAAACAGTGGAACAGTGTCACACTTTATTTTCTTGGGCTCCAAAATCACTGCAGATGGTGACTGCAGCCATGAAATTAAAAGACGCTTACCCTTTGGAAGAAAAGTTATGACCAACCTAGATAGTATATTCAAAAGCAGAGACATTACTTTGCCGACTAAGGTCCGTCTAGTCAAGGCTATGGTTTTTCCTGTGGTCATGTATGGATGTGAGAGTTGGACTGTGAAGAAGGCTGAGCACTGTAGAGTTGATGCTTTTGAACTGTGGTATTAGAAAAGACTCCTGAGGGTCCCTTGGACTGCAAGGAGATCCAACCAGTCCATTCTGAAGGAGATCAACCCTGGGATTTCTTTGGAAGGAATGATGCTAAAGCTGAAGCTCCAGTACTTTGGCCACCTCATGTGAAGAGTTGACTCATTGGAAAAGACTCTGATGCTGGGAGGGATTGGGGGCAGAAGGAGAAGGGGACGACCAAGGATGAGATGGCTGGATGGCATCACGGACTCGATGGACATGAGTCTGAGTGAACTCTGGGAGATGGTGATGGACAGGGAGGCCTGGCGTGCTGCAATTTCATGGGGTCACAAAGAGTCGGACACGACTGAGTGACTGAACTGAACTGAGGCATATATGATTACTGCACAGTTGCTGTAGAGCTATATTGTTAAAGCACTTCAAGTGCTTAGCAAATATCTCACCTTGTTAATATCTATTTAAATAAAATTTACTATTTTTATGAATGAAATAGGGCTTCCAAGTGGTGCTATTGATAAAAGAACCTACCTGCCATTGTAGGAGAGTGTGGTTACCATCCCTGGGAAAACCCCCTGGAGGATAAAATGGCAACCCACTCCAGTATTCTTCCCTGAAGAATCCCACGGACAGAGGAGCCTGGCAGGTTATGTTCCTTAGGATCGCAAAGAGTTGGACATTGTTGAAATGACTTAACTTGTATGTATGTATGAATGAAACAATAAAAGTCTCTAAGATGTTTAAATGAATCAGTTGATCAGAGTTCTTTTGTCTGATAAATAGTCATCACTTTGCAGTGCAGAGCATTTACATGGAAGAGAGCACAGATGGTGTTATTGGGAAACAAGAGAAATGGGCACAGACTCACAGGGGTCCCCTCTTCTTCCAAGATAAACATTTATAAAATATATGGACCACATTTCAACTAATCAAATGATACATGCAACTTAGTTCTCAAAAGAGAAACTTGGGTATTATCTTCCTATGAGTGATGTTTATGCTGGGCAAAAGATCATTAAAAATTCAGATTCCAAAGCTCTGGATGTCCTTAGGCCTTCAAATCATTTAACCAAACAAAGAGAATTCTCATGCTAATGAGGGCAAAAAATTGGATTCCCCAGTTTACAGAGTATACCAAACTGAACAAAATTGTCAGCATAACATTTAAATTACTTTTTTGATAAGCTTGGCCATTTACAAATCATCAGACAATTACATCTTCCAAAAACTATTTAGCATCAATTCACTCTGCCTTTTCAACAGTGCACTTGACTAATTCCAAATAAATTGAAAAAAATTACCTTGTAGATTGCAAGAAACTGACCAAAAACAATCACTAGAGTTTTAAATTATATATTGTTAAGCCAAAGAGTTTTCCTTCGCTTCATCATCTGTGTTCCAGGCATTAACCCTTCAAAACAAAGAGAAAGAGAGCAATGAATATGGGACCTAAAACCAAATTTTGTCATAAGAATTCCTGTTAAAGAATGTTTGTTATAGTTTGTACATTACATTTGATGGGCTATGTGAGGTCATTCTCTACACCTCTTTCTACATGTAAAGTCATACCTTTGTCCCTGTAATTGTTGATTATTAACCAGAAGCTTCTTAACAGAGGAGAAATTAGAACTTACAAAATGATGCTAATATTGAGGGAATCCAAATCGAGGGTCCTAATAACCATAGCCTTCCTTGCAAAGTAATAAAATCACTAAATTTGGTTCTTCTCCACAGAAACTATCCTAGGACCTTAGGACTCCAATTATTGAAACACCTAGTGGGCTCTCATCTAAATTTATAGAAAAGATCTAAAATCATAGGTCTTGGACAACAACTGCATCTAAAGAATCCATAAGGTCAGACAACAGCACTGGCTGTTGGATTCTGTGGATCAAGTTTGACAAATGCTGTTTTAATATATCCATATACATCCATATCTCAGGTATATGTAAGAATTGGATTTAGAATATTTTGTATTCAAACATATTGTGTGTATTTAGTTACTCAGTCATGTCCAACTCTTTATGACACTTTGAACTGGAGCTCGCCAGGCTCTTGCATCCATGGGATTTTTCAGGCAGGAATACAGGAGTGGGTTGCCATTTCCTCCTCCAGGGGATCTTCCTGACCCCAAGACTAAACCTGTGTCTCCTGAATTACAGGCAGATTCTTTACCCACTGATCCATCAGGGAACCTGTATTCAAATAAATATGGGGTACTCCTTAATCAAAATATATTTTAATCACCCTTACAACAAGTTGGCATTTCATCAGAAAAAGTTCACTTAAAAAATTATATTAGCTTCACCATTTCTAATAAGATGAAAAACAGGACTTTTTACTCAACAGTGAGTCAATACTACATAATATAAACACAAATGTCAGTACTAAATAAACCTATGATTTATTTTTTGTTTGGGCCCTCTTCTGGCATTCTCCATTTGCCTTCAGAAATCATGGCCTTGTTACATGAAGACTGAGATGGCTGCATCAACAAGTCATAACAAGCGAATTTCCCTGATTCAGTGCATGGCCTTCCATGTAGCCTTGTCCTTGAGAATACCTGTCCTTGTGAGCTGGATTCATCTGATGTGATATTTGGTGTAAACCATCAAGGTGATGGATTCTTCTTGATTAAAGAGATGGGATGTCAAAAATTTTGATAGATATAATGTCTATCAAATATGTTTTAAAATCCAGAGAGAAAAAGAAATTCACAAGGTATTAAAAACAGAGATATATCTGTGAGAGACAGAGAAGAGAAGGAGGGAGATAAAAATTTACATCCCATGTCAACTTCTATTCTGTTCCCAAAGGAAAAAGGAACTTCTGAGAGGTCGTTGGTCTTTGGCTAAAGGATACATAACACTCTCAACCTGTAAATCAGGGTCTTGTGGGAACTTGAGAAAAGTAAAAGGATTGCCATTGCTCCAGTTCACCCCTTCTATCAGGGGGATAACAATATAAGACAGTGATTAAGTAAAGAGGTATTACCGGACCAGTGGCCAAAAATCCTCCACTGAGGACAGTTTGGGGCAAAAGCAATTTGATTTAAAATAACTATTGGTCCTAGAATAGACTTGAGTCTCCTGTCTCTCTGTAATTGTTAAAAAGAAAAACAGAGACAGGGAGAAAACACAGAGGAACATTTTAACCCTTTGTATAGTACAGTTGTCATTCTTATCTTAGTAGTTATTTTATCCACTCTATGGTCCTAAGTTTAATTTCATTCAAAAGTCATAATAGTCTCTTAGCTGAAGTGCTTTACAACTGATCATTAATTTAGCTTCAGGGCATGAATACTAAAGAAAAGAAGATACCAATTAAATTTCAATTGGCTATTTTTTAAAGCTGCAAACAGCAGAATCCCCATTTCAATTTAATTAACTGAGAGCAGGAGTTAGAGAAACAAAACCCTTGTACTTTTATATTTTGTACTTGTATTTCTGTATTTTTTCAAAAACTTGCTTTTCTAGATGAACAAGACTTGAACATCAAAAACCAATAAAAAAACAGATACTACTGACTACATCGGACCATTACCACTGCCATTATTACAAGTTTGTATTATATTTTGCCACAAAACAGAAACCTCTGTGAGAGTGGTACTCATTTTACTTTCTTTCTTTTTAAATTTGAAACCACTGGGAAAGACAGAGATCTGTGCTTCCCAGGCAGCCTCAAAATTTATCAAACCATCCCAGAGAGAAACTCAAAATGACATTTTTCAGTGCATGAAAGAGAAACTGTTCCTTATAGATGAAAGAATATTCCTCTGTTGATAGAAAATGAAGTCCAAAAAGGGGAAGAGAACAAATGTGGAAAATTATTTTCATTTGAGCCATGCAACCCATATTCTTCCTTTATTTTAACATTTGTTTTCCCTCTGGGCCAAAGCCAGCTTCAGTTTAGGTAGAGAGTTTAGATTAGCACAACCACAAGGGTCTAGATCTCTTCTTTGGCCTAGAAGAGTAGTATGATTCTACTATTCCTGCTATCTTCTCAGAAGCTCTCTAAATGCAAAAGTCTTCACAGAAATGAGAAGCAGTAATACCTTTGACTGGTTTATTCAGGTCAGTCAGTTCAGTCGCTCAGTTGTGTCCAACTCTTTGCGACCCCATGGACTGCAGCACACCAGGCTTCTCTGTCCATCACCAATTCGTCTGTAAGGTCAGTGATGCCATCCAAACATCTCATCCTCTGTCGTCCCCTTCTCCTCCCACCTCAATCTTTCCCAGCATTAGGGTCTTTTCAAATGTGTCAGTTCTTCCCATCAGGTGGCCAAAGTATTGGAGTTTCAGTTTCAGCATCAGGCCTTTCAATTAATATTCAGGATTGATTTCCTTTAGTGTGGACTGGTTGGATCCTCTTGCTGTCCAAGGGACTCTCAAGAGTCTTTTCCAACATCACAGTTCAAAAGCATCAATTCTTCAGCTTTCTTTATAGTCCAACTCTTACATCCATACACGACTAATGGAAAAACAATAGCTTTGACTAGATGGACCTTTGTTGGCAAAGTAATGTCTCGGCTTTTTAATAAGTTGTTTAGGTTGGCCATAGCTTTTCTTTCAAGGAGCAAATGTCTTTTAATTTAATGACTGCAGTCACCATCTGCAGTGATTTTGGAGCCCAAGAAACAGTCTGTCACTGTTCCCATTTTTTTTCCCATCTTTTTGCCACGAAGTTATCGGACCGGAAGCCATGATGTTAGTTTTCTGAATGTTGAGTTTTAAGCCAACTTTTTCACTCTCCTCTTTCACTTTCTTCAAGAGGCTCTTTAATTCTGCTTCGCTTTCTGCCATAAGGGTGGTGTCATCTGCATATCTGAGGTTATTGATATTCCTCCCAGAAATCTTGATTCCAATCTGTGCTTCTTCTAGCCTGGCATTTTGCATGATGTACTCTGCATATATGTTGAATAAGCAGGGTGACAATATACAGCCTTGACATACTCCTCTCACTATTTGGAATCAGACTGTTGTTCCATGTCCAGTTCTAACTGTTGCTTCTTGACCTGCATACAAATTTCTCAGGAGTTTCTTCAGTTACTGAGTGAATACTGAATAAACTCAGGATTTTATTCAGGTAAAGTTTATTCAGGTACCAAGAATATAATGTGGGCTTCCCTGGTGACACAGATGGTAAGGAATCTGCCTGCAATGCAGGAGACCTGGGTTCAATCCCTGAGTTGGGAATATCCCCTGGAAAAGAGAATGCAATCCACTCCAGCTTTCTTGTCTGAAGAATCCCATGGACAGAGGAGCCTGGAGGTCTACAGTCCATGGGATCACAAAGAGTCAGAAACAACTAAGTAACTAAGTATAGCACAGCACAGCACACAGAGAATAATGCATAGCTGAAACCCTGTTGTTCAGGGTTTTAATTGGGTAGATATTGGAAGTGCTGTTGCTCTTTGTAGGATACTGAAAGGGGAAATAAGGCAAAGGTGTTTGTAGTTAGAGATAAGGAAACAAGCAAGAGTAGATTTGAAAGGTTCTATTTGTCTACCTAGGCTTCCCTGGTAGATTAGTGGTAAAGAATCTGCCTGCCTACACAGGAGACATGGGAGATTTGGGTTTGATCCCTGGGTTGGGAAAATCCTTTGGAGAAGGAAATGACAGCCATTCCAGCCTTGGAAATCCCCATGAACGGAGGAGCCCGGGAAGCTACAGTCTGTGGGGTTGGACACGACTTAGCCGTTAAACAACAACAACAATTTGTCTATCTATCTATTGACTGATGGGTTGATCAATCATGTATCTACCTATCTCCCTGAGAAAAGAAAGAAGAACAAAAGTAACTTTGAGATCTTGGCACAGAATTCATACAGAAACCATGCTGGATGAATTGATATATTTAGACACTAATAACAAAGAAAAAAATGTGGACCCATTCTCAAAAATCTTATACCTTCTTTCACATTTATCAAAATTTCAAAGACAGAACTTGATGTTTCTAAGCTGTGTCTCCAGGGTCCATAGCCTGTGGTAGATGGTGAAGGACAAGGGGGCCTGGCATACTGCATGCAGTCCATGAGGTCACAGATAGTTGGACATTCTTCCTCCAAGACCATCCAGAAAGGTAGTATTAGAAGATGGGGATTCTGCTTCATTTCTATCATGGAGCTATGACCGGCTATTGTCTAAGCTCTCCAAGCCTTACTTATCTTATCCAGACCACTCCACAAATATCTATGGAGCCCCTTTAGTGCTGGTTCCACCCCAGATGCTGGGACTAAACCAAGGAACAAAGCAAAGTCTCAGGTGGTCAGGGAGAGATAATAAATGAATCAGCATGTAAAGATACATCAACAGGAGAAGGTTTTGGAGGAAAGAAAAGTGAGGTGGTGAAAGAATTGGCTTCTAGGGTGGGTCCTGAAGTTTCCCTTAGGGAGATTTACAAAGGTCTTTCTTACAAGGTTTGATTAGGGAAGAGAACAGAAGAATTGGAAGAAACGCAGTGTGGGTGAACACTGAGGTGTAAACAGACTTAATAAGCTCTGTGTGTTTTGAGGAGACAATCACATCCAGAGCATGGGGAGCCAGTGGGGGGTGGGGTGGAGGGGTACACAAGGATAAGGAGGGAAGGACTTAGCAAGGATGTGGAAGAGGAAGATTGAATTCCAACCAACAGGCTTTATAGCCATTGTAATAGTTCTGCTACTAAGGTGCCTGAGAAGAGAAATTATTGGCAGGTTTTGAGCTGAAGATGGTCTTGGTTGTATTCACATTTGATATGAATGTGAATGATAATCATATTGATATCTTTGACTGGTTAAAAAAAATTGAGATAATGCCTGAAAAGTCAACATAGAAAAATTGCCATCAGGCTCAATCAGTACCTGCAAAGTCTAAATATACAAATTGCAAAACCTATTCTATAGGCTCATCTGCCTTGTCAATGTTCTCTTCTATGTGGGCTTTGTCTCCCAACTAGTCTTTGAATTCCTTGAAGAAAAGGCCGTTTTGTACCTTTTTATCTGTCAGAGAAGACTCTTGAGAGTCCCTTGGACTGCAAGGAGATCCAATCAGTCCATTCTGAAGGAGATCAGCCCTGGGATTTCTTTGGAAGGAATGATGCTAAAGCTGAAATTCCAGTACTTTGGCCACCTCATGTGAAGAGTTGACTCATTGGAAAAGACTCTGATGCTGGGAGGGATTGGGGACAGGAGAAGAAGGGCACGAGAGAGGATGAGATGGCTGGATGGCATCACTGACTCGATGGACATGAGTCTGAGTGAACTCCGGGAGTTGGTGATGGACAGGGAGGCCTGGCGTGCTGCGGTTCATGGGGTCGCAGAGTCGGACACGACTGAGCGACTAAACTGAACTGAACTGACTGATCTTTCAGAAAATCTAGATTTGCACATGGTGGCTGGCTTAAGATTTTTGTGAATTAATAGGTTACTGTAAGTATTAATAAAAATATCTGTCATGAACCAACAAAAGTATCTGTAGGGCCTCCCTGCTGGCTCAGCTGGTAAAGAATCCTCTTGCAATGCAGGAGACCTGGGTTTGATACCTGGGTTGGGAAGATCCCCTGGGTAAGGGAAAGGCTACCCACTCCAGTATTCTGGCCAGGAGAATTCCATTGACTGTATAGTCCATAAGGTTGCAGAGTCGGACATGCCTGAGTGACTTTCACTCACTCAGGCATCAACTCCCATTGCAAGCAAGTCTTGTGTTCACTGGGAAGGAATATACAAGCAAGTCTGGGAAAAATCTCCTCGTGAAGAATGAGAGTGGGCTATTCCCCAGTAGTTATTCACTCAGACCCTTGTGTCTAAAAGTCTCTCTGTCCAAATTTCCCTTAAAGTATCTAGGAAAGAACTGAAAGTGAAAGTTGCTCAGTTGTGTCCGACTCTTTGCGACCCCATGAACTATTCAGTCAATGGAATTTTCCAGGCCAGAATACTGGATTGGGTAGCCTTTCCCTTCTCCAGGGTACCCTCCCAGCCCAGGGACTGAACCCAGTCTCCCCCATTGTAGGCAGATTCTTTACCATTTGAGCTACCAGGGAAGCCCAAGAATATTGGAGTGGGTAGCCTACTCCTTCTCCAGAAGATCTTCCCAACCCAGGAATCAAACCCTAATTCCCTGCATTGCAGGCAGATTCTTTACCAATTGAGCTATCAGAGAAGCCCTAGATATTATTTTTAAACAATATGTTTTAAGATTGTTTAATGAGACTGTGAATGAAAGAAAATAATCCCACAATACCTATTAACATATTTATAAACTTAATGAAAATGTTCTTTCTGCTGCCCCATTCCAGAACCACAGTCGTTGTCTGAGGTTACTCTTTAGAGTAAAATATATGTTCACCATCCATAATGTGCAAAGGGGTCAGAGGATGCAGCAGACATAGAAGTTGTGCCTGTGCCTGGGACCACATATGATTATGGAAAAAATACTGAATATTTGTCAGAGAACACAGATCCTGGCCTGACCTTTGTTTGCTACTTGGGGGAAAAGGAGTCAGACTGGGCTTTATTGCCCAGTTTCTTCACTGACAAATACAGGTGCAGACATATGCTGCCAAAAACATCACAGGGATGTATTGATCCCAAGCATAAAAATATAGATAAAATCACTTCTTAAATCACCTAAAGGAATCAGGGTGCACTATTCCCTAAATAAAGTTTTATAAGTGCATTTTAGGCAAAAAAATATCCAGGGCTTCCCCGGTGGCTCAGATGGTAAGGAATCTGCCTATCAACACAGGAGACCTGGGTTCGATCTCTGGGTTGGGATGATTCCCTGGAGGGGAAAGCAACCCACTCCAGTATTCTTGCCTGGAGAATCCCATGGACAAAGGAGCCTGGGGAGCTAGAGTCCATGGGGTCACAAAGAGTCAGACACGACTGAATGACACATTTTCACTTTCAAACAAATATTCAGGTAGTTAAGACTACAATAAACTTTTTAAAGAGAGTGGTTAATATGTACTGTAGTAATCAGAGAAAGCTTCTGGAAGCAGATGAGCTTTAAGATGGACTAAAAGTCACAATTTTCCAATTTTACTTTGTAAGTCAAAGTCAAGCTTCTGGTGACGTCACTCTTTAGCTTCGTTTAACTTGCTCACTTTGTCTTCTTTCTCAGTCTCTGTCTTTTAAAATTTCAAATGCATATTATGTTCTATTTTAAAATTAATTTAGTCGTGAAGATTCTATTTGTTCTTTTATTTATTTCTCATATTTCTTTTTTTTCCAGACATTCTTGAACTTTCTTTATTTTTCTCCTCCTCAACTGGCTTTCCTAGACCCTGCAAATTCAAGGATATACCACCTACCATATGTTTGCTGAGAAATTCTACCAGGAGTCCTGGGTTATATCAAGTCCTGTCTACCTCAGGCAGCCATTTTGCACTTCATGCTTCCCTCATTAATGTGCTGAAATGTTGCTGATTGCCTCTGTGGCCCCTTAATTAAAGACAATTAAAAGTTTCTGGGTTATCATGGGGATGACTGATTACCCAGCGGAGTTAACGTTTGAGAAGATGAACCCTCAATAGTTCTTTTGCATGAGAAACAAGGACTTAGCCCTCAGGCCCCTTTATTTCATTCCCACAATATTAGTAAGTTACCTAAGCTCTTATTAAGGTTGGAACTCTGGTCCCTTTTGAATGGAGTCATCCCTCAAAATAATTTCTCAAATGTCTCTTTATTCTCCTTTCTTAGGCTCCTTCTTGAATCTGCCACCACAGAATAGGAGAGATAGAAATGCACTTAAACAGCTAATTAAGCTATAAATAGTTAAGCAAGTCAGCCAACAAGATATCAGTGCAGTCTGTTACATATCCCAGGCTTATGGAGGGAGACTTCCAGAGTGCTCCCTGTCCTCTTGCTCCCAGCCCAGTTTTTATTAAGTCATGTGCAGAATCGTGTGCACTATTCCTCTTGGCTGCAGGCCTGGGTTCACAAAGACAGGCACAAATTACTTTCTGATTGCTATTTCTACCCCCTTGTCTGGTTATTTTAGCCTGGGACACTATCTTCTTTTTCTTTCTTTCTTTTTTTTTTTTTAATTAACAACAGAAAGGAGAGATGAAAAAGCAGGAAAGTTAATTTTTCCATAAGATACTAGTCTGATCTTTTAGAATACCATTAACTGACCCGATCCTTCCTCTTAGTTTCTTTCTTTTTTTTTTTTCCCTTATTTTGCCTTAGGGGACTTTCTAATCCTATGCTTCCTCTAATTGCCTTCAAGACTTCTATGGGAGGGGATTTTCCTTAAAATATCAGGGTTACCTCAGGAATCAGTGAGCCTGTGCACAGTAGCTTCAGTCCTACCTGGATGGGCCTTCCAGTGCCATCTGACAGGCTGAGATTTCTGCCCCCTACAGCCGCATCTGTTCAGTGATTATCTGTTTGGTCCCTTAATCTGGTTTTCAATCACTCCCAGAAAATGGAACCCCCTAAAGGAGAAATCAAAAGGTTTTGCCTTCATTAAGTAACTCAAAAGATGTTTAACTGCTTCAAAAAATATAATAATTAATTAATTTTTGTCTGTGTCGGGGTCTTCACTGATGTGTGTGGGCCATATCTAGTGGCAGCGAGCAGGGGCTACTCTCTACTTACAGCTCTTGGGCTTCTCATTGCATAGCTTCTCCTGTTGGCTCCTGGGCTCTAGAATGTGCAGGCTCAGCAGTTGTGGCACACAGGCTTAGTTGATTCACAGCATGTGGGATCTTCCCAGACCAGGGATCGAATCCAGGGCAAGCGGGAAGTTTGGACCAGCAGGGAAGTTCTGGTTTAATATCTTTTGCCTCAAAAGATGAATAGAACTCCTATGGGCTGTCTTATATCTATGAAAATGCACAATTTTCCCACACTTATTTGCCATGTCATTCAATAGATGTTGGTCCTTGCTATTCTCAGAGGATTCTACCCTCAGGAGCTCCAGGACTTCCAGGTAACTTTTTGTATTATGATCATGGTTGTCTAGACCATTAATTGACCAAGATGTCTTCTCAATTGTAGCATTTATCTTCCACTCCTGAAGCCCAGGTCCCCATGTTCAGGACAGAAATCAATGTTTCTAGGGGCTCCTAAGCCTGGCATTGGGAATATCAGTAAGTTTAGAGAAAGATCTTATATTATCTAAACTGACTCCATGCAAAATTTTATTTGTTAAATTGAACCACAGAATAGTGTTTTTTTAATAAACCTCACCCTCTGCTGTAGTTATGATTATCTTTCTTTTTCACTTTTGACTAGAATTTTGAATTTCTATTTAATCCCAGTCACTCATACTATCTAAAATGCCTGGTTTGAAGGAGTTAGAATGGTAACTCACAAATGTATTCAACCCAAGGGAAATAATAGAACAATGTAGTCAATGTATTCCCTATGTTTCTTCGCATTCTTCCTACCTCTGTGTAAGTTCTTCACAAAAGCACACTGCATTTGTATTCTAAAAAAATTTTGATTATTATTACAGAGAGCTTCTCTAATGCACCCTGCATGTAACGCCCCAGCAATCCTTGATGGATTTGCTACCTTCACAATAAAATAATCTTAATAATTTTTAAAGCCAATAAGCAGAAACTAATTTCAAGAGCCTGCTTTGTGCATGCTAGATCCTAGCCATGGCACTTAGTATTTTCCACAGATAATGGAAGCATAATAGGTGTGAAAGGCTGACAATTTGGACTTTGTAGGTGGCAAGGAAAGGGTCACCGGCGAGGCCACCTGTCCTTTGTTCGTGTACAGCACAGCCATGTTTCAAGTAGTCCCGGGGTAAGATTCCCTCGCACTGTGCTCGCAGCAGGACGCTAGCCTGACCTGTAGAGACCACCTCGGAGAGCATGTGTAGTTCACTTTCCAGAACCGGCTCTGTCCTTGATCTCTGTGCTGTGACTGACATCAAGGTGACCAATTAGTGGGCACCGTGATGGTGTTTTCTGTGATGTTCGAAGGGCGCAGAGGTCACCGTGATTCAAGCCTCACTCACTCCCGGGAGGCTGCACAAAGCCATGTCTCTGAAGTCTGACTTCAACACAGCATCCCACAAATGAAGATATGGCTCCTTTTTTGAACTTGACCAGGAACCTGCTCGCTGAGCAAGGTACTGAAATGCAGCTGCTCCAGCAATTTTGAATAGCAAAGATTTGCTGATTGCCAAAACTGAGCTTTACCTGGTGACAAAGTAAACCGGGTCATTCTTAAGGGGAGATGAAGGCAAGAGGACCAGGAAGGAGAGACAGCTTAGAGGGTTTTAGGCCCTGGGAGAATAAAACTTTACAGTGAGTAAACCCATATCAATGTTTTCTTTCAACTTCCTATTCCATTAAACAATTTGCCAATATTTGTTTTACATCAGAGTTAACAGTCATGGAATCTTATGTCTCTTTAAAATTTGCAAAGTGCTTTGTCGTTCTAGCAAACTTGTGAGTTAAGGAGATTAATTGTTTGCAAGTATCTGATGAAGCAAAATAAGACTACTTGAAACCCCTAGTCCTGTGTATTCTTTGCTTCATTTAGTTGGCAACAAGACAGGGACAGTCCAATGAGTCCAGGATGAGGAGATGGATGATTCCCTGCTTAGGAAGCTAAGATACCAGCAGGGCAAGCAGCCCTGAGAGAATCAGGCAGGAGGCAGCTCTGATGATCAGAGTAAGATCAGAGACCATCAGCTTGTACAACTCAAGGAGCAGCCCAAAGGTGAATGTTTAACCTGTAAACAGATCATTGCTGTGATCTGTTTTATCCTACTGGGATGTGATTCTGGTAGGATTGGCAGATTTAGCAAATAAAAATATAGGCTATCAGTTAAGTTTGGATGTCAGATAAATAACAAAAAATAATATGCACCAATATTGCATGATATATATGTATATCTTTACTTGAAATGAAAATTTAGCTTGGTATCCTGTGTTGCAGGTCCACACTGGGGTGGGTATCAGGGCTGGAAGGATTCTGGAACCCAGTCAGTGAAAATGTCAGTCAATGGTTGAGAGTAAGTAAAATCAGGATCTGGATATATGAAGACTCTGAAATTTCTAACTGTGCTTTAGTCACACAGTATTTTTTTTTTTCTTACTGTGTTTTCTTCTTGGTAAAAAGCATATAAAAATACAGAACCAAGCTAGTGTTGATATGGAAGCCACTTGGCTTCCTAGGTTGTCCAAGCCAGTTTAAACATCTTTCTACTTCCTGTTTGCCTCACTTTTACCTCTCAGGACCAGAGCCCTCATAGTTCTTTTGAATCCCACTACCCCAACCATATTTTGGGCATCCCTCTCCCCATCAACTCACACACACATACACACAAAGGCATACACACTTTTGAAATCTTCTCAGTGTTCCCTATCTTAATTTCCTATAATGTGACTGAAGCAAATTCTGTAGACTGCATCACGTTGTCATAATTGATGATGATATTAATAGTTTGCATTGCTAAGGCACAGGAATAAGGCCATCCAGAGGTTGATCTTGAAGCAAAAAGTCAGACTCCAGTAGCCAATGAGATGGTGTTTCAGGTTAGGGAGACTTTCCTTGTTTCTGAAATCAGTCCATGTTGGAAACTTCTGGGAAGCAAGGATGGCTCTGCCTTCAGGAAAAACTTTGGGCTTTGCATTTACATTTAGGCTGACTTCCAAACAGGAGTCTCTGCTTCCTCAAGAGCCAATACATAGCCACCATACTCTGATCTTTTGACCTGCTTTATAAGCTCTTATTTCAAATATTTTCTCAAATTCTGATACTGCCTACCCAAATGACAATATTATAAACAACCGTCCCCTCCTCACTCCAAAAAAAAAAAACGAAAATGAAAGAAGGAAGGAGAGAAGAAAGAAAGCACCATTTTGCTCGTATGGACCCTTAAGGGACGCATTTGAATCTGGTTATAATATAAAAAGAACTCCATGATATTCAGATGAGAAAGACTACAAAATGTGCAAATGCCAAGTGTCATTATAATCACAGAGTTCATCTTGCTAAAGAAGCTCATAATTTCTCAGACATTTACCACAGCTCTCTCTGCCCCCATGGAGATGAGTTATAATCAGATGCAACCATAGGCCATTGTCTCTGAGCCAGACTCAAAGGGACTCTCCATTAAAAAATACTAACATTATTCATTTGTCTTTATTTGGTGTGATGATTATATCTGGGGAGCGAGACACCAGACCAAAACATCACACTACTCTTTGAGGCAGGGCTGCTGCTGCATTTTAATCTAACAGCCCACTGCTGCTATGATTGGCATTTGTGTGAAAAAGAAAGAATAACAGCTGAAAATCTCCTTATCCCTCTTGGCTATTGACTCTTTCTTTCTCTCTCTCCCTTCCTCACTGTTAATCTTCTCTTCCTGCACTGTCTTCCCTACCTCATCCTCTCCCTCCTCCTCGCCCTCTCCCCTCCTCCTCTCCCCTTTCTCCTCCCTCCACCCCTTCCTTCAGGGCTCTAGTGCTGTGGCCTCATCTGTAATACCAGGGGACTGTCCTCTAACTGACAACCGAATTGCCCCTGTGAGTTTTCAGAGCTCCAGTTTATTTCCAGTCTGGGTTGTTTTGGGTAAGATTTCAAACTGTATTTACAAAAAGGAAGAAAACGAGCTCATTAATCTCTTCTGCTTTCTCATTCCTGCTTGCTCTATTTCTTCAAACTTTTTCTTTTTTTTTTCCCCCTTCCTCTGAAATAGACTTTGAAAATAGAGTTTGGTACCAATAAAATTAAACTGATAAGTCGTGCCAACTGGAATTCTAAAATGTGCACAGTCCAGTTATCACCCCCAGTCCCTGTTAAGGGACTGCTCTGGTGTTTCTCTCATAGGTGAGGACCTCTGGGAAGATGAGAGGGGAAATTTTATAGGACAGCCCCCAGAGATATAGATTTCTACCCCAGCTATATGCCCTTACATTCCTGTGACTTCATATTTTGCCTTCCTCTTTGGCACTAGATCTCTTTCACTAATTTGAAGATCTCATTACTGTATCACCAATGTTCTCCTTGCTTTGAGGTCATTTCCTTCCATCCCAAGACACATGATATGTGATAATCTTAAAAAGCAAACAACAACAAAATGATCTGGTTTATCCATTTACAACCCTAGTTTTTGTCCTATTTCTCATCCCCTTCTTCGAAGCAAAATTTCTGAAAGCATTGTCTATATTGCAATTTTTATGTCCTTTATGCATGAGTTTTTATGCTATCTGATAGTCACCCAACACATCCAAAACTATTCTCGTCAAAGTTGCAGATGACCAAGTTGCTAAATTCCAAGGTTAATACTTAAGTCTTTGATTATCTGTAGAAATGAGGTTCAGGGTTGGCAACTAGAGACTGCTGACAAGGAATCAAACTTTTCCTAGGAAAGAAGGATTGATTCAACATTAATGTGCCAGCCCTGGAGGCAATGAGGTGAGTTGATGAGACCAGGACTGCAGATCATACAATTGAAAGAATCAGAAGCTAAAATAACAACCTGTCTGACATAACCATGGGGTTTAGGGATTTGCTGTGGAGAAGTGGCACTAGAAACATTTTTATCAGAATAATGATGGCATCAAGATGGCATCATTATATTGGTGATGGTTGAATATGGTCACAGGAGTACTGGTGGAATTGGATTGCAGGATACAGGTTTTCTGCTGACAGCCATTTTCTAGTCAGTTATGTTATATATGGTTCTCAGTATTCCCTGTTGGTTCAGATGGTAAAGAATCTGCCTGCTACATGGGAGACCTGGATTTGATCCCTAGGTTCGGAAGATCCTCGGAAGAACAAAATGGCTACCCACTCCGATATTCGCCTAGAGACTTCAGGGACAGAGAGGATCCTGGCGGGCTACAGTCCATGGAGTCGCAAAGAGTCGGACGTGACTGAGTGACTAACACTTTTACATACGACCTATCTTCTTATTCAAAGTTGATTAAATAACATATAAACCTGGTTCTTGCAAAATCAGGTATTGGCACTTCGGAAAATGTTGCTTGCAGGGCTGCTGGGCTGTGAGGTGCATTTGCCCCATGGGGATGGCCCTAGGCTGGAAAGCTGTACTGCCTCTCCCCTTTGCTTCCTCCCACCACTCTTATCAGGCTGTCACTTCATATTCTCAGCTTTCCTATTGCTTCTAATCTGCTGTGAACCGAGAAAACAAAAATGTGCGTGCTGAAATTGTACCTAAAATAAGACCAGAGACGGTCTCAGTGAAGACAATGAGAATGACAGGAGAAATCTTGCATGTTTAGGAACTCTAGCTTTCCCAGTCTGTTTTGCTAGAGTTACACCCCCTTCCTCAGTACTGTCACCTGTACATGCATGCCTGGGTGTTCCTGTCCCACTCAGAATCAGATAACTGACTAGAGATCCAGTATGTAGATTCCATCCTAACTATTAATTTCCCCTGAGTCCTACAACCCAGATTAATCTCCCATAGTCTCAGGTACTATTGCTTTACGCGTCTCCAATGTATTGGCACTCAGTATAGACCTCCTTATATCTTTATCTTTCTCTAAATTTATACAGTCCCCACAACTAATTTATGGGCTCCTTGAGGTCAGAGACCAATTACCTTTTGTTTTACTTTATTTATTTTCGGTATTTGTATCTACCTTGTTCCAAAAAGGATTTTAAGTGACTCACAAAATAATACAAGATAAATGGATAAAGAAGTGGAAAATAAAGACATGAAATCTTAGTAGAAAGTAAGGTGAAATCAAGGAAGATATTAATGCACACACATGCTGTGATGTTCTCTGCAGCATTTTGGATGGAATGTTGTGTGTCTTACCTAACAACGAACCCAAAGATGGATTCATGATCAATTACTTAATTTATAGTAGATATAACACAGACAAACAGATAACCAACCAAACAAAAAGTCCAGTTGTTCAGGGAAAGCCTATTTATTGAATAAACAAACAAACAAAAAAGTCTCCAGGGGTCTTTATAATCCTGAGGCTGTATCAAGTAGTAAACAAAGTTTTTTTTTTTTTTTTTTAATTTATTATGTAGCATCTACACAATAAACATGAGCAAAAGAGTTTCATCTGGCAATTCTGTATAATGTCTAACAGTTTGGGCTGAGGCACCCAATCAAGAATTAGGTTTTCTACATTGTTATACTCACATTGTTTCAAAACCATAGATATGAACAATATTCAAAGGATAAACAAGCTGCCTTCTGCCCCTGGAAGAAGCCAGCATCAATTGAACACACACATATACACACCCTGCAAATATTCATTTTAGATTAGTTTGTGCTTTTATTTGGCTCTGAGAGTAAATGGGACATTTCTAATGAGTGCTCATCATTTTGGCAGCCAGACTACACAGAGATGATATGAACCGCTAACCACCAGGGACAATGTTTGCCCAGATGTGACTCTATCTTATGCTACAAAGCATTGTAAATGTCAAACCCCTGGTTGGTATGCAATTCTCCATTTACTGTACACAAAGCCTGCTGGAGAACAAAAGGGGCCAGATAGGGATGTGTAAATCATTATAATGGGACCAACAGATCAACAACATCACCCCTTAGAAATAGGATGGCCTGAGGTCACGCTTCTTAGATCACTAGCCCCTTTTCAAAATGTCCTTTTTTTTGTTTGTCCTGTTTTTCAAGAGGCATCATGGGCTTTTTGTAATTAAAGTTGTATTGATTTTGTATTTTTAAAAAAGGATTATAAAAAAACTAGCATGAACCAGAACAAAGGCAGATAATGGATAGTAAACATGAGGAAAGATAACAGTCCAGAAATGTGCTCATAATACCTGCTCCCTAAAGTTGATTCAGACACCATTTGTTTCAAATGCCAGCCCATGTACCAACAGTTTCCAAGAGTGTTCCTAGTCAGTGACTTAACATTTACTATAGCAATTATGATTATAGGCTTTCTATGCACAAGACCTTTAATTCATCTTAAGGAAATACTTGTTCCAGGGTCACAAATCAGTGGCTGAGGCCTGGGGCATGATGATAAAAAGCTACTTTAGAACTTCAGGAATCTCCTACATTTTAGCACTCCTGCACACTCACAGAATGCTCAGGCTGACAAGTCCTCAGGAAGCATATTAAGGTGATGATTAATTTTTTCATAATAGCAACAAAGGTAATTGGAACAATTTAAGAAGAGAAACTTGACCACTTCTATAGCTCTGTTCTCCAGAAAAGAGTTAGCTTACTTTTTGAATATTAATTTTAGGGTAAAAATGCAAATTCTCTAAGTGTCTTGAACCTATGCTTAGAAAATAGTTACCAGAATGAATACATCAGAAATTTTCCCAACTCCAAATCCCTGAAAATGTCTGCTGAGTTACATCTACAGTTCTGCTTAGTGCTTCAGTGGTCTGCTCATTCTGCTGTGTGATGACTGCCGTGTTCTTTCTGCCTTTCTTATTGTATCTCACCAGAGTCATGTTGCATGTCTGAAGAAGACTGAAGAGCTTTACTCCTGCTGTCAATGAGAATGCCATATCTTGGAGGACAGGGCTAGCTCTTGCCACTTTCAACATCATTAAATTGTATAGTTCTTTATCTAGAGACTACTTTTCAAGAGAATGAGGAGATCATCCTTCTCCATCATACTTCATCAACATTTCCTGTTTTGACCCTCGCTGGATTGCTGGTCCTCATGTGACACCGTTATAGCAGTGGCTCAGCTGGTAAAGAATCCACCTGCAACGCAGGAGGCCTGCATTCAATCCCTGGGTTGGGAAGACCCCCTGGAGAAGGGAATGGCAACCCACTCCAGTGTTCTTGCCTAGAAAATATTCCATGGACAGAGAAGCCTGGCGAGCTACAGTTCATGGGGTTGCAAAGAGCTGGACATGACTGAGCACTAACACTTTCACTTTCATGTGACATCAATAACTTCATTGGCTGCACTCGGCCCTCAGGCCATGAACTGAACCAAGTTCAGAGTCATGTTGCCCTGTTTTCTCTTTCCCCTGCTCTTTTACTGCAATCCCTTCCATTATTCCTTAGGGGGCCATTCCCTCCCCATTTCAGTCAAAACCCAAATCCTTTTGCAACTCAATTTAGATAAATGAATTGTTGTTATTCGAATCTCAGTTTATTAGGAGATTGAAACTAAAGAGAAAATGAGATGTTATATTAGCTGTGGTTTCCATATAGCTATTTGTTGTTTACCAGCTAGCATGCATAATGCTGGTGTGACTAAGACAATCAGATGGATACCTGGAATAGTTAAATGAAACTGATTGACGTTATACTTGTGAAAATTACAAAGGAAAATGTTAGTTTCAGAGTCATGAAGCCTGTGATCTAGCTATAGCTCTGTTACTAACTAGTTGTGTCACCCTGGGAAACATCATTTAATTTTCTGGGAACAGATTTCTTCTTTCTACTAAATGTAGGGAACTGTGTTCTCTAAGTCAGTTCCAGTTTTCTCCTCCAAGGAGAATGAACTTCTATTCTGGTTCTTTATTATCAAACAAGCATATATTTTCTAGATGAATATTTGAAAATTTGCTAGGTCCTAGTGAGGAGGGGGAGTCCAAAAGCAATCACTAAATCAATAGTTAAGGAATATCCACCTTAAGAACTTATGCAAAACACACTGAAAAATTCAAAGCCTTTGAAAACATGATCTTCTCTGTAATGTGATTTTAGGAGATAAAAATGTTGTGAATGTAAATAAAGTTAACATATAATTTGTTAAACCAAATGTGGGACACACAGTCACCGGAAGTCAGATGGGATGTGGCAGAAGGCTTTCTGGGATCTTGAAATGGGATACAGGGGGATTCTGGGTAGACTAAAAGAATGAGCACATATATTGGTTGGAAAATGTCAAGAGAACAAGTTTTCTGATTTGTAAACTGGACGTGATTCTTTAAGAGAAGTGAGTACCATTGGCTTGTGGCAGTCTTGGAATTCCAAGGGGAGACATTTGGAATATATCCCATTTTATCTAATGAGCAGTTAGAGGGATCTGCTCTTTCCAGAGATAGTGAACAACTGCGTCCTCGGGATAAAGATTTCTCTATGTAGATAGAATGTTGATTCTACATTAAGCTTTAAAACCTGAGGTAAAGTTGAAAAAAAAAATCTGACTTAAAAGAATGACATCACCAGAATATTTTATAAACATCTATGAATGTCTGTGGTTCTAAAGAGCTCATGGGGGGCATCTTCTGGGCAGAGAGAGATGAAGAAACAAACATGAATATAAACTCTACATTTGGTTTGTGCCTTGAAGCCATTGGCATTAATTAAGATTCTATGGCTTCCAAACAATTATGACATAATTAAAGTAAGATTCTTTCTACAGTAAAACGATAAGAAATGACTTTTAGAAACCGTGGGAACCATTAAAACAGCACATCAGTATCAAAATGAGCAATATTTACTAGTATTAGCACTATTAAAATGCCTTTTGAAGACAAACTTGGGCAATTATTACTCAGAAAAACTCACATTTGGAGATATAGAGCAGTGATAATTAAATCCCACACTCTATATATCTCTCTTCTTTGTGTTTGACAGGACAGAGTCTTTAAGAGAATCTATTTTAATGGCACTGAATTAGCAAGAAATTCAAACAGAGAAAGGGCACTTAGCAGGAGGCTGGTATTCAAGGAGACACAACTCTCATTATTATTATTGTTATTTTTATTATTATTCCTACTCTTTTGGAGGTGCTAAAGTTCCATTTGTGGGATTGGTACATGCACAAATAAGTTCAGCCTCTGGCTCATAAACTTTCTCTAATGGGTAGAGCATACCCTTAATTAAAATGGACAGTGTGCAGCTAAGCTGGATGATTATGCAGGTCTAATAGATAGAGCACTTGAGACTTGGGTCACTGGTTCGGATCAAATGGTGAGCCCATATCCAACTGATCAAAAGCATGTACAAAATAAAGTCAGGCCTTCCAGGGAATTTTGAAGTTTTAATGTTGGACAGAAAAACATGGTCAAACATGGTTTATTTTCTTTCTAGGACATCAGAGTTCCAGCACGTGCACAGGAGGCATATTTGTTGGGATAGAGAGTAATTAAAGTGAGAAATAGAAGGGAGATAGTCAGTGGTCAATTGCTTTCACTTTGCCGGAATATATGATTAAATCATGGTGGCCCTAAGTGGAGATTTATTTAAGAAAGAGAACTCAAATGTCATAAAGCACTATCTGTATACCATTTCCACCATTTTTTAAAAGACCTTACGTGATGGAGCTGTTTCTGAAAGAGAAAATGAATGCATTTTCTCTGAAAATATTGATGTCCCTAAATAAATGTGAAACATATAAGATATGAGAAAAAGGGACCAAGATATCATTTGAGAAGGGACCAATGTCATTCTGAAAAATTTTTTACATGGAAGGAATGAGGTGATATACATAGAAACTAGCTTCAGTGTCAAGTAGTGAAGTTTATACATGAATTTTTCTGATTTTTAAATTTTTTTAAATTTGGAATTTAGTTCAGCAAGTCCAAACTATTACATATACAATTATAATTTCCATTATTCTATACAACATGAGAAAGAAAGCACACTTCTAGAACTATTTTCTATAATTTGAAGAGAAATAGGACTTTTCAACTAAGACCCTCAAAGTTTTAACTTTAGTAGATTTTAAGTAATTGTTTTCTGTACTTTAAATACTGTTAACAGTTATCAAAAAGATGATGAGGTTGTAGAGGAAAGTCTTAGATTTTTAGAGGAAAGGATACAAATCAAGCAGGTGTTGTGTCTCATACGTAGGGCTCAGTCGGGATGTTGAGAAAAACATTTCACACTTGATATCATGAATTTCTATCCTTAGCACACCATCTGAATGCATGTTTTTCTGTTTAATCAGGTCAAAGGTAAATTAAGCCTGATACAAGTTAAAGTGCTGAGGGCAAATTTTAATCAGTAATATTGTAACAGGGAGAAAGGTCCAGTGTGAGCTGTGTTCAGCTTCAGTTTGTACAGAGGTGACAGGGTGGTTTAAACAGTGAGGGGCTAGGGAGGGACTGAACCTGGGCTTCAGCCAGTGAGGGACGTGAAACATTACCAAAAGCAAGAAAAGGCTTTGGTCTATGGGAAATCCATCTGGATTTTCAAACTGGGTCTAATTCAAGTTAGGCTTCTACTCTCCAACAGAGGCTGTAAATGGGGCCCTATCTTCAGGTGTTGGCTAAGAAGAACAGTCAATTATTTTGGCAGACTTGAATTTTCTCAGGCCAACACTTTAAGCAGAAGAGCTTGAGTCATCCTTGGGATGTGGCCTTGAACTATTAGAAACTATGTTAGTGTTTATTCAAGTCTTTACAGGTCAAGGTCGAGGCCTAATTGAGAAAACAGCTCAGAGGAGCTTGACTAGAGTTTGGTTCAGAAGAAAGGTTGTCAGCCACAAGTTCCTAGGAAACAGAGGCATTTCTATGGAATTGTTTGTGTGTGGTGCTTAGGTTTGTCCATTGACCACTTGCAGAAACCAGTCATTACACCATGTATACAGACACACCTTATGTTATTGTACTTCACTTTACTTACTTTATGGGTATTGTGACTTTTACAAATTAACGGTTGGTGGCAAAAGTGCATCATTAGATGACGGATAATATTTTTTTTGGCAATTAGGTATTTTTTAATAAAGGTATGTACATTGCTTTTTAGACATAATGGGATTGCATCCTTCACAGACTATAAGAAAGTATAAACATAGCTTTTTTATGTTGGGGAAAAATTATTTTAAATGTATTACTCCATTTATTGTAGTATTTTCTTTATTACAGTGGTCTGGAACTAAACTCACAATGTCTCTGAAGTATGCCTGTAAAAGGAACCCTTTTTTTTTTTTTTTTTCCCACAGAGAACTATTATTACTAATGGTGGTGAAGTAAAGAAAACCCATCTTTGATTTGAAATTACTCACAGTTTATTTGGGGGAAAAGACATCTAAAAGAAATGGAGAAAAATGAAGACAGGGCAGAAACCCTTGCCCATTTGCTTGGAATTCATCCTTCCCTGAACTTCACTGAAAACGCTTCTCATTGTTTATCATCTTTATTGTCTTATTTGCTTTTAGTCTTTCATTTTCCACATCCTGAAATTATTTATTTTCTACTCTCTGCTTGTCCATTTCATCCTACTGGGAATTCTTACCTTCTTGAAGCTTTATAACACTTTTAGAATTCGTACTTCACAATGAAGCATTTTAGTTGCACATTTGCCTTGCTTGCCTTCCATTTCTTTTGTGTCTACGATGCACACCTCCCCGGTGAGGTTAACACCTCATTTATGGTGGAGTTTCTTTTATAATTCCCTTATATTGGGCAGTCAATGTTTGGACTGATACGGTGTCATTGACTAAATACTTCTGCTGAATAACTGCAAATAAAGGGTATCAAATAGGTTATGCTAGGCTATGCTGAAATAATAAACAACTTCTTAAATGTTAAAGATGTAAAATTACAGAGGTGCATTTCTGCTGTCCCCAGGGCAGCTATCCTTGAGGATATAGCTCAGCTTTGCACTGTCCCCAGGACCACTGAGGCCGTGGAGAGAATTATGCCGTAGAGTCTCACAAAAGCAAATATAAATTTCTGCCACTACTGCTTATATTTCACTGGTTAAGACAAATCACAGAGATATGTCAAGACCTAGATTTAGGGAGGAACTGACCCCTTGAAGGCTCAGAAAGAAGAGAACCAGAAAAACTGACACGTGGCTCTAATATTTATATTAGTAACAACCAGTATCAGATCCCAAATAGCAGAAAAACACAGCATTCTATAAAGAGCACTAAAAGCTAGAAAAATTGATGAAAACATACCAGAGAAAGAATTCAGAGACAAAAATATACATCATCTGATTTCAAGAAGCACAGTTGAGGAATAATATTTTTAGTACAAATGTTTTATTTCTATTTTAGAAAGCAAAATCAAATGGATTATTACATTGAGGGAGAATCAAAAATAAGGGGAAAGCATATCAAAGATACAAATAAAAAACTGAAAAATGTGTTAACATATGAAATAAGTGTGACATTTGATAAAAGCAAGGCTGGTTGCAAATTAAATTCATGGGGGAAAAAAGGAACACTTTATGTGGAAAAGCAAAGTTAAAAAAATGGCTAATTAGGTGGTAACATAGACTTGGGATGAGCAGCATCTGACAAGGAAAGATAAGCAAACACCTTGAATTATTGAGTGTATACAAATCAGCAAGTCTCCACTCATTCCTGTCAAGGTTACCAGGAGCCAGACAAAGAGATGAATGACACACACCTTCATTATTTAGGCCAATTCTCCACTCTGGCTGGAGGTGATTGGGTTGCCCAGATAAACCATTTAACGTTTATCCCCAGGCAATGGGTCAGATAGCAATTTATCTCATTTGGTCTCTAAAGAAACTTAGAGAAAGAGCGAGCAAGAGACACCGTGAAATTGCCAGCTTTGTTCTCCAAACATCTGAATTTTGATCTCTCACCATTAGCTTGATTGAACATCCTTTGTCTGTTTTAAATGTTAAAGACATTTCTATATATGTAAATTTGGTCTGAAAGAATATCTGGAGAGGAGTGAGTACCATTCTGTTAGGTTACTGTATCATAATATATTGTCCCTGGAATAGCTTACATATAAACTGTTAAAACCAGAAGTATGTATCCCTAGGAAACAAACTTAACAAAATGGTTAATCTAAATACAGAATATTTCTATGGACAAGTCAGGAATGGGTGATGTTGCTTATAGGTCACCAAATCGTGGAATAAAAGTGAATCAGCCTTTAGGACATTTTGAGACATACATATTTTTGGCATCATTTAGGCTAATTATCCCAGTTGTTGCTTGAATTCCCCCTCCTCCTTTTAACCAGATATGTTGGCTTCCACTTTGCAGAAAGTGGGTTTGCCTAATAATGTTTGACCGTCTTGATAAAATTACATCCTTCAGCATGTTTATCTTCCTCTCTTTACAGCTATAATCAGTTATTGTTTTTGGATACTAATCATAGCTTCCTTTGAATTTAAGGTTATTTTGTGATAGCTTGTGTGAGTAGATGGCTCTTTCTCAATGGAGCAGAAAAAGCTAGTTGATAAGAAGCATGTTTTCTTCATGTTTGTTCCCTATTCCCAACACAGTATCCAATGCAATGCCTTCTATATCATAGGTACTCCATAAAAGTGCTTGTAGTACTTTGAAAGTTCCTTTTATGCATAAAGCCACATCCTAATATTTTCATATCATATACATACCATCTTTGAACTACCTTCTCCCTGTAAGACGGATCATTTTCTCCTTCTAGGGATAACTCAAGTATCTGTTTTGAGCTCATTCCCAAAATAGAACCCACAGAGAATTAAATGAGAATATCTCAGCCTCTGCTCTGTAGGCTGAGCAAGAATGTTTTCACACATAGAAAAAAAATTACAAACCGGAAAGATGAAATTTTAAAAGCAGCAAAATGTGTGGTACCTACCATATCACAAACATTATGGTTGGTTACTTAAGAAATCCGTATGAATTGAATAGGAACCTAGAATTCTTGCATAAGACCCCCCAATTAGAAACTGGTCTCAGGCACATGTTCATATTTGAACGTCAATGTCTAGCCATACTCACATATGTCAAAAATAACATCCATTCGAGTATTCAACTATGAAGGAAAAAGTGAAATAGTTTTATTAAGATTGTGTATCTTGTTAGTGACATTGGAGAGAAAAAGTAGAGAAGGCTTATTCCATCATTTCATGTGCTACTTCATGCCACATGGTTGCTTATAACTACTTTCTTTGCCCGGAATTCAGATTCTAAATGATATGTAAATGTATACAAATGAGCTCAAGAAAACTCTCGTATGGCCAAGAAGGATAGAGAGGGAAAGCTGTTAGAAACGGTTATCACAGTCTAAACCACATATCCTCTATCAGTTGACTCTCCATCCTCCATGATGTGACCTGGTGAGTTATGCTCAGTCATGTCTGACTCTGTGACCCCCATGGATGATAGCCTGCCAAGCTTCACTGTCCATGGAATTTTCCAGGCAAAAATACTGGAGTAGGTAGCCATGGAAGCCCTATGATGTAACCTAGTAAACTGTAAGTGGCAGAAAGTCTAGTCTTCCATGATGCATCATCTCAGATGTTTGAAAAATTAAACATGTTTAATTTTTGCTACTTTTTTTTTTTTTTGCCATTTTGTTTGGCTTTTAGACAATGGAAATTTATTTCTTATTGTTATGGAGGTTGGAAGTCCAAGGTCAGGGTGCCAGCCTGGTCAGGTTCATGAAGATCCTCTTCCTAGTCCCAGATTGTTGATTTCTCTTCATAGCCTCACATGGCAGAGCAGAGTGATGACTTTGTACTTTGAGCAGTATTAGCATAATTTAGGGCTTCTCTGGTGGTTCAGATGGTAAAGCGTCCGCCTGCAATGTGGGAGACCTGGGTTTGATTCCTGGTTGGGGAAGATCCCCTGGAGAAGGAAAGGGCAATGCACTCCAGCACTCTTGCCTGGAAAACCCCATGGATGGAGGAGCCTGATAGGCTACAGTCCATGAGGTCACAAAGAGTCGGACATGACTGAGCGATTTCACAAGCAAGCATAAGCATAATTTATAGAATACATTTTAGAATTATTGGACTTATAAATATTGTACTCTATCTCAATTTCTCTAAAAATGAACAAACTTTGTTTAAAACACTATTTCTATTTGTAATTAGGGGAAAAAAATCTTGTGTTTACAATAACATACATTTATAAACTAAGTCCACATTTCAAATGGAATAGATACATGCTGAGTTCTTTCTTCAAATAATACTAAATTGTAACATGTAAAATTAATATATGTCTTCATTTTACAAAGATTTGTCATGTTTTGCATCCCTGTCACTGGCAGTGCTTTTAAGACATGTCTATTCTCCTTCCATGATAGTAGGTGTTTTTAGGGACTGTGGATTTCCTGTAACATTATGCAATGCCATCAGCATAGCAGTACTAGGTAAATCCTAGCTGAATGAACTGATCCAAGGTGGATTGTGGCCTTGACTGATAAAGTCCTTGATCTAATTTGGTTTTTCTTCAAATACAAACAAGTAGAATGAAGGAAGCTGAAAACACTGCTTTGAGTTGAAGAATGCCTAGAGCAGAGAAGACAAATTAAAAAATGAAATTATCACCTTCTTCCAGATGTTTCTTCCACACCTGTTATAAACCTTGGTTTAGAGAAGAAAACTTAAGTGGAATTTTTTCTGAGTATAACAGCTTGGCCATATTATTTTCTCCTTCCAGTTTGCGTGCTCAAGTAGAATGAGAAAACAAGTTTCTCACTGAATTGCTCTCTGGCTCTGCGTTCGTTTTCTTTCAGACATTAGGTTCACTAATGTGTTTCCTAGTGGTTCCTACAATAATCTCCCAGTCTGTGGCAGTTGGTTGTAGTCCCACCAGACTTCTGAGACCTGTTTTCTCTGTGGTCTTTACTTCGGCAGCACAGCTACCATTGGCCTCATTGGGTGAGCTGGCATTCAGACATGAGATTTGTGGAATCCTGGAGAAACCCCAGTGGGTGTCTGACATGAGGTGAAAAATCCTCCTTTATTCGCTGACTGTGTGTTGAGTAGGTGCAGAACATCAGTCTCAGTCCTCTCCAGCTTTCAGCAAAGCTCCTTGGCTGCAGGGGAGTGAATGAACATCCCTTTTTCTTTTATCCAGCCCTTGAAGGTTGTGGCCCCTTGCTTTGTTAAAGGTACAAGCTTCTGTGTTACTTAGGTTAGATATGCCATGCCTCCAGCCAGTTCCACGATCCGTTCTCATCCCTCAATGACTCCTTGGGTGGTTCTATTTTTTTCTTAACATGAAAACCCCATGGAATAGCGCCTACTTTATTTTGTGTAACTTATTTGTATAATTTTTAATGAATCTAGTTCTGCATGCAAAAATGTAAAAATAGCTGGAAGAAAAAAAAAGGAAATAAACAAAACAAAAAACAGCACCTACATTTTTTTTCCAATTAGAGCCAACAGTTTACTCGCATCAGAGCACATTTCTGGCACCAGCCAGCCTGTTTGTTTTTAATACCATTGTGCCTTGTCATATAATATAACAGCTTTTTATTTTCAATGATATTAACTGTCTGCAGGGAGAAAGAGGCAGAAGACCTCTCCAGGACCTGAGAGTCTTATAAATAAATGAGTTTTTTAACCTCTGCTGTAATACAGATATCTTTTCAATATAATATTAAGACCCTTTGTGACAGGATCTGTCATTTTAAATACAAAAAACACTATGCCCGTGGAATAAAAATACTTACTTGGCAGATGAAAAATATTTATGTTCCACTTTTACTTCCTGTGGCTGACAATACAGATTTCTTTGTTGTTCTATTCTGCCATAATAGCAGGGAATAAAGGAGAAAGAAAGACATAGTCAAATCATAGTTAGGTGAGTGCCAGCCCATTGATGGTAAATCTCAGTGCCAGAAGTTTTAGTGTACCTCATTTTCTTAGTCCTGAGACTAAGTCATCTCCATCAATGAGTTTAACATAGCTGGAATCTTCTGGGCTTCCCAGGTGGCATTAGTAGTAAAGAACCCACCTACCAATGCAAGAATCTTCTGGAGATATTATGAAGGTCCAGGTAGCTCCATGTAATCATGAAAATCATATTGAACATCAGTAGGATTTATGACTTATCTTATTTTGTCTTTTAGAATATTTCTAGTTAGGAGCTGAATCCTTACTGAAAACTCCTGAAGAAGGTCCTAAACTTTAACTGACTACAGCCCTTGCTGGGGTATGGAATTGTCAACATTGGGTAATTTGGCTACTATTAATAACCAGACATTTTTGGATAGCTCTGATATTCAAAGCCCTGTGCAAGACCCCATTATGGATATGAAAAGATAGCTTTGCTTCAAGGAAGCTGATACTAAAGAAAATTAAATAAAATTTAGTACCCTCAAAATGTATATACTTTTCAAAATTGTACAGCAATTCAAAAATGAATATTATATGTGTCACACACTGCTAAATGGATTTTATGAATGTGTGCTGTGAGTTCAGAGTTAAGTAAGATAGTTGTGTCCTATAATTAATCTGTGGAAGTTTGATGATTTTTAAAAAACAAAAGCTAAATTATAAGAATTGAATATTATATATATATATATGATGACTAGTCTGGATGAGCCACTGAGGATATTCAAACATAGAAGGGCTTTCCAGCTAGTGCTAGTGGTAAAGAACCCGCCTCCCAAAGCTGGAGATACAAGAGATCCAAGTTTGATCCCCGGGTCAGGAAGATCCCCTGGAGAAGGCAATGGCAACCCACTCCAGTGTTCTTGCCTGAAGAATCTCATGGGCAGAGGACCCTGGCAGGGTACAGTCCATAGGGTTGCAAAGAGTCAGACATGAGTGAAGTGACTTAGCACACAAAGAGTAGTAAAGCATGTCAATGATTAACATATTATGATTAACTTGAGATGACAAAAACAGTGACAGCTTGTATCATTTTTCACTAAAATTGAACTATATATGGATTCAGTGTCTTTTATAGTTATTATTATTCTTCATGCTATCCATGGAGACTGAATAGGACTGATTGGAACATTTAATTATCACTAAAAAACTGAAGCTAAGATAATTTAAGGAAGTCTATCAATAATACAAATGGTGGTAGCATTTGTTCTAGAAGAGTCGTGTTCTAGATTAAGAACAAATTAGTATAATAATAACAGGAGGAAAAGGAGAAACAAGAGGGGGAGGAGGAGACCAAATATCAAAATCCATTAGCTACAGTGACATTCCAGAAGAGAACACAGGAAAAAGGAACCAAGTATAATATGTTTATTAGTTAGTTAGTTTTTTTTTTTTCTTTTTCTGAAGATGTGTACTGCTGATGTTAGCCCTTTTGACTGGATGTGACACCAGTCTGGGTTGGTTCCTTGGGAAGGAATAAGCAAGACATTGCTCTCAGTTACTGCCGCTGACTAGAAAGATGACTCGACTACTAAGATGGTAACTCAGCTCTTTTGGCCAGGACCCCAAACCAGGAGTAGGTAAGTCACCTGCTGTTCCATGTCAGCCATTAAGGCGTCTGGGCTTCCCTGGTGGCTCAGAGGTTAAAGCGTCTGCCCGGAATGCTGGAGTCCCAGGTTTGATCCCTGGGTCGGGAAGATCCCCTGGAGAAGGAAATGACAACCCACTCCAGTATTCTTGCCTGGAGAATCTCATGGAGGGAGGAGCCTGGTAGGCTATAGTCCATGGGGTCACAAAGAGTCGGACACGACTGAGTGACTTCACTTCACTTCAGTTCACTTCATTCAGGCGTCTGCATTTTTGTACAAAACTGTCCTCTGCTTATTGCAAATGGACAAATCTCTTGCAAATCCCCTGGATGATTTCAATTCTTATACAGAAATACTGAAAATCAAACAAAATAAAAAGCAGGAGGCACATTGCACAGATTGTATATAATTCTCACTTCTGCCCTTTCTTCATATCGATCAGCTCCTCGTAAAGCATAAATCCTATAGTGAAGTGAAATTTCCTGTTTTGTAGAGCCTGTGGTGTATGCTAGGTATACATTCTGAGTCAGAATCATGTTATCTGAGTTCTTTTCCTGGTATCACCACCTATCTAAGTGGTGGCATTGGGAATATTATTTTACATCTATATGCTTCAATTTTCTCACCAGTTAATTGTGAATTACAGTGTTCTTGTTCCAGGGACAGTTAAGGAGGTAAAGGATGTGATGCATGCACAACAATAAGAATGCTTTGTATTTTGTACTATTGCTGTTTGATCTTTTGAAGACACCTATTTCAACAACAGGGGGCTTCCCAGGTAGCGCTAGTGGTAAAGAACCTAATGCAGGAGACCTAAGAGATGCAGGTTCCATCCCTGGGTTAGAAAGATCCCTTGGAGGAAAGCCTTTAAACCCAATACAGTATTCTTGCCTGGAGAATCCCATGGACAAAGGAGCTGACGGGCTGCACTCCATAGCGTTGAAAAGAGTTGGACACAACTGAAGTGACGGCACAGAACAGCACTTTGCAACAAGAAGATAATGGGATTAGAGTAAAAAAGCCTGAGACCTCCTAAGCCTCCATTTCCTCATTCATTACCAAATAAGAATAATATTTATTTCCTTGATCTATTGGTCAGGGTAGACAATGCAAAGATTGTGTTAATCCCCAAGCCTCACGGGTTTAACACAATACAAGCTCATTTCTTGCTCCTCTGAGTTCAGTGAAGGTGTTTGGTGGGAAGCTTTCCTTGCTAATTCATAGCTCACGATCCCTCTGTCCTCTGGTTCTGCTTGCCTTCATCCCTTCCACATACTCTCAGTTCTGTCTATGGGCAGGAACGAGGAAATGGACAGATAGATTTTTGTGGAGGGGAAGTTTGCAGCATAGGTGGTAAATAGAACTCAGAAGACAAGTGTTCAGCCACTTCTCCATATGGCTGAGATACAGATTCAATGCAACACCCATGTTAATCTCTGTGGCTGTAGGGTTCTTAGGACCACAGTAAAAATAAGAAGGGGATGAGGTAAACTCTGGAAAACTTAGCTCTTCCTTAGCCTGATCACACTAAACAAGGCTATTCTTGGAGGAAGAATGATTTTTAAGCACCCTGAAGAATTCTTTCTTTACTTTAAGGTAATATTTAATTAAATTGTTAGAGTTGAAAGGACCATAAACCAAGTACCCTGCTACAGCCACCATGACAGACGGACCTCCAGGTCTGACAGATGGACATCCAGGTTTGCCCTTTCATTTTGCAACAATCTTCATTGCTAGTCCATCTTTTCACACGGTTATGGTGATAGTGGCTCATATGCACTGCACACCCTCTGAGTAGTTTGGAAGTATTAGCCCATTCAGTGTTCAGGACAGTACTCTAAGGTGTATTACCGTGTGCATACTTACTTTACAGAAAATACTGGCTAGAGAGGTACATGGATGTATCCAGAGCTACAGAGAACTTAAGGGTCAAGCTGGGGGTTAGGCAGCCCAGGATCGTGATTCCTCTTCCTCATGGTAACATCAGCTACTTATCCTAGTTAGAATCTTAGAATATAGGCAGGAAAAAGCCCTTTCTCTATTGATCCCTTAAATTTCAAAATCTTTATTAAGTAGAAGTAAATAAAGAGTCTTTCACCAGTGGTTCTGCTGAATCCTTACACCTTACCTTTCTCCTCCATGTCTTCTCTTCTCCATGTCAACCTTCCCAAATCTTTCAACCACATTTCAGAGGAGATCACCATACTCTCACTCCCTAGTTGTCAATGCCTCTTGAAAAGTTGTGCCAAAAACGGAAAAAGAAAAATAAAATTCTGTGGTCTAATCAGACCAGAATGATATGAGACTCTGATCGTTATGGGTATGTTCACTAAATCTCCTTCTCTTCAGCTTCATAATGTGTTTGTTTCCAGTAACTAAGGAGCACTAAATGTGTAGTTTCTTTTATAGTCTGGGAACTTTCTGGAGACATCATTCTTATCCTTGGTCCTTCCAATCTTCTCTTATCTACTCTTGTTTCAAACCTTTATTTCACTGAAGAAACACATCAGATTTAAAATCTTAACTTTGGAAAGAAGTCCTTCCATGCCAGGCTCTATTTTACATCCTGAAAAGTGGAAGTGTTAGTCACTCAGTCCTGTTTGACTGTTTGCAACCCCGTGGACTGTAGCTTGCCAGGCTCCTCTGTCCATGGGATTTTCTAGGCAAGAATACTGGAGTGGAGTGAATTGCCATTTGCTTCTTTAGGGGATCTTCTTGACAAAGGAATCAAACCTGGGTCTCCTACATTGCAGGAAGATTCTTTACCATCAAGCCACCAGGGAAGAATTTTACATCCTATGCTTATATAAATGCCTAAATGTTTCTTTTATTGAAAGGATCCTTCTAAGCTTTTACTTTATTAAAACAGGTTTAAATAACTCTCTTTTAATTACTGTATTCAAATACAAGGTTAAGTCCAAGCTTATTTTCAGTGCTAAATTAGAAAGATGTTTTAAGCATGTTAAATTTGGCCTTTAAAAAATAAGACAAAAAAAGACAATCTGCCAGTTTTCTATTATTCTGGGCCTCGGATTGAATTGGCATTTTAAATCAAGTGTCCTGAAATGTCATCACAGAGAGCTTCTAGAACATCTGGCTCCATGGCACCCTGGGTTCCTCCTTTGTCATTCAGGTGAGAGGTAAGGTGGGTTTTGAAATGTATTAACCTATTATAATGTTCATCTATTACACAAACCCTGAGAGATGGCGCTGATTGGAGCTCTGTGAAACCCTGTATGATCACCCTCTACACTTTGTCTTGATTGGATTACAGCTTCAAAGTTGACTTCTGGTCTGTGGAAACAAAATCCCTCTATTTTATAAAACACAAACAAATAAGCAAAAACCCTGGAAAGCGTGGAGTACAGCAGCAGAATGAGTTTTTCTGGCAGCCCCTGTAAGACATCAGGATGTCTTGCCCTTACCTTCATCTCTTGCCCCTGTTTGGCATCATCACACTCAACAGACTTTCCATTTTAATGTTGTTACTCTCCCTTGAGAATGATCTTTTTTTGCAAGGACGGGGACCGAAGTTTCATGTAAAGTCATCATCAGGTATTCACATGCTTATTTGCCCCCTAATTGTCAATGCCTCCTTAAAATGTGCCCATGCTTCTCAAAAAGAAATAAAAATGCTCTAGAAGTAGCTAATTCACCTAGAATAGCATGTGTTTATTGTTTACATAGGTCTTTTCACTGAATTTCTGTTATTTCAGTGAAAAAGTACAACTCAATTTTTAGTGCTTGCCAGACACCAAGTTTGTGGCTTATATTATAAACTGGGGACTTTCTGGAAGCATCACTGCTCATCCTCTTCCCCTCCTTGCGATGCTCTTACTAGAAAAATTAGGTTTCCAGATCCATACAGAAGCTTTATTTTTTCTTATATTGCCACTCTGTTCTGAGCAGTCCGTGGCGCTCTGCTGAATGTGAGCTTCAGATCCTAGTACCTGGGAATTTTCCCTCCACAAGTTAGAAAGAAAACTCTGCCAATCATGTTCTCACTGTGGTTCAATGAATTCCTAACTTCCTAAATCTCTGGACTTAACAATGTTGGATTTAAAAACTCTTGCCCCTCAATGGGTCAAAACTGGCCTTGGCACAGGTAACTTCAACAGGGCCATCCCTGACCACAGGTCCTCACCGAGTGTGGGTTGTGTTATGGACCTTATCTCCCTTGACTGGCAGGTGACTCCCCTCCTCCACTTTCTCATCCACCAGAACAAAGCGTGCATGCAACAAGCCCCAGTGTTTGCACAGCACTTCCAGAGTTTCCATAACACAAGCTCCCGTTTTCATTTGCAGTAATGAGAAAAGCTCACAACAACAGTTCTCGCAGCTTCCCTCCTTATTGTTCTTGTTTGGAAATGGGCTATAAAACTTTACCACCTCATCATTATAGATCACTTTACAAAAATAAAATAAAATAAAATCTAATTTACATTTTGTTCCGACTGGTTTTCTTGACTGACAGTTGTCCACAGCTCAGTGGCTGCTCTGTTCAGTGTACTTTAATTTTGAGCTTTCAAGTATTTCGGAAGCCCATTCAGAAGTAAATTCTTAGAGAAAATTGAGCTCTGTCATGGATGGATTAGTACTATAATAGTTGGTCACATATCTTGCATGAAACCTTTCAGAAGCAAGGCAAATGAGAAGGAAATGAAATTCATTTCATACTTCTTCAAGCACGCTAAGAGACTTTCTCTCCAAGTAATCTGTGAAGTAGCACTGGTTTATTGGAGGTTCGCATAACTACCATTACATTATACCTTGTCACAATCTCATGTGTTGGGTGACTGCTTTTTCTGAACGGATGGTACCTGCAAAGTGCTCTCTGAAGGCACTGAATAGCGAATGTCGTTTCTTTGATCAAAATGTATAGGTCTAAGGAATAGCATAAATAAAAGTACTTGAGCTAAATTGGAACATTACAGGTCAGAGGTGAGTGAAATCTGAAAAGCAGATATATGGAGGAGTCATCACATTTGCTTTTTGATATATTGATGAAGCAAAAGACCAAAAAGGGAGGGTAACTGGAGTAAGGGAAGAGAGATTAAGAGAGAGAGAGAGAGAGAGAGAGAGAATTGTTATTAGATATACCTTATGGGGAAAGCAAAAGCCTTATTGATTTTAGCAATACCGCAATGTGGTATTTGGTTATTTTTCAAATTGCAATAATGCTTGCATTTCACTGGAAAGTGTGTGTGTTGCATATAATTTTAGCATGTGAAAAACTCTTTCCATTATCTCACAAAGACATATGTAAAATATTAATTGGAAGAGGGACTGAAAGCCTTCATGTGAATTTTTTTTTTTTTTTGGATCACTCTTTACTTTTCAGCAACATTATTTCTTTAAGTACAACAAAAATATACAAAAAGTAAGAAAGGTCAATTACTATGGCTTTATTTTATAAACAATGACAAAAACAAAAAATAGTTTGATTGATTATTTTTTTTTCCCTGCTGCTAGAATCGATTGGCTCTTTAGTTTCTCTAAAACTTGCTGCCTCACTGTGGTGAGGGCAACAGAACTGAAAAGTTTGACTTGGCAGCTCCTATGGGACACACCTCACTCACAGTACTGAAAGCAAGGACCAGAGATGAGAACTGTTCTAATCCTGTCCTGTCCTGGCCTTATAGATGAATTGCTGTGAATCCCAGGGCAATCTGATTAGAAGTAAGATGGAATAGAAACAGAACTGGTTTGGCCATCAATCTAAGGATCTGAATGCAGACGGGGAGGTGGCATCTGTGTTGGGTGGTTTGGGAGTCTGAAAGGTGATATGTAATCCTTTAGCGGCCATCACTGGGTTCACATTCCATTGCTAGCGAATCTATCATTTCAGTTTTAAAGGCTGTCAGAGAACTGGGAAAGTGCCTGGGACTGAAATGTGTAGGTCTGGAAAGAAGGGTTTTGAAAGGTAAATGAGTGAACATTAAAAGTAAATCTTAATTTTGAAAACAAACTTATGGTTACCAGAAGAGAAATGACGGGGTTAGGGGGAGAGATAAACATAGGCTTGGGATTAACATACACATACTTCTCTATATAAGATAGATAACCAACAACAATCAACTGTATAGCACAGGTAAATCTACTCAATATTCTGTTATAACTTACATGAGAAATTAATCTGAAAAAGAATGAATATATGTATAACCTAATAACTTTGCTATACACCTGAAACTAACACAACATTGTAAATCAACTATACTTTTAATTTTTTTTAAGTAATTCTTATTACTCACATTTCAAGTTCCTGTCTTGTGGAAACCAGTTATTAATTAATTAATCAGCTAATTAATTAATTAAAAAAATCTGCTGAGTTTTATTCCACTGATGTTTGCCTAATTTAAAATTCTTTGGTGACAGTGCTTTATGGAGCTGGAAGAAGGATAAGACCTCCTGGATTACACTCACCTGGCTGTTCCTTGTAGTGGCCACTCTGTTGCAGTCATTACTTTCAAATTTCCCATTCCTTTCAGACATAGAAGCCTTTCTGTGAAGTACCATCACCTACCATCATCTTTTCCTTTAATCTGGGCTGTCTGTCCAAATCTCTGCTTCAGTTGCCATTGTCCCAGGTTAAAAGAACACTTATGCATATACAAGATGACATAAACAAATAAATCCCAGAGGTATTTAGAGAAAAATTTCCTAGAAACAGGTAATTTGAGGTACATGTTAAATGTAATTATTAGGTCCCAATATTCTGATTCTAAAGTACCTTCCCATGTTAGAGCTTTAGACTATGCATTGTTCAAAAGCCCTCAGTGATTCTGACACCAAGAAATTTTAGATGCCTTCTAGAGCGACAATCAATTATGATTCCTGATAGGAGACAGGAACCTAGAATTCTATTTTGTAAACTCTGTAATTCTCAGTTTATCCATAGGAAAAAAATGAGGTAAACTATTCTTGGCATTTTCCAGGGTTGTATGATTAATTAAAGCAGACAGAAAATTAAAATACATACTCACTATATTTGTTTTGAGTGAACGCTACATAAATTAATATCATTGCAGCTTCCCTGGTGGTCTAGTGATTAAGACTCTGTGCTTCTAGTGCAGGAGGTGTGGGTTCGATCCTTGGTTGGGGAACTAGGATCCCACACATCATGTTCAGTTCAGTTCAGTTCAGTTGCTCAGTCGTGTCCAACTCTTTGAGACCCCATGAATCGCAGCACGCCAGGCCTCCCAGTCCATCACCAACTCCGGAGTTCACTCAGATTCACGTCCATCGAGTCAGTGATGCCATCCAGCCATCTCATCCTCTGTCGTCCTCTTCTCCTCCTGCCCCCAATCCCTTCCAACCTCAGAGTCTTTTCCAATGAGTCAATTCTTTGTATGAGGTGGCCAAAGTACTGGAGTTTCAGCACTTCAGCATCATTCCCTCCAAAGAAATCCCAGGGCTGATCTCCTTCAGAATGGACTGGTTGGATCTCCTTGCAGTCCAAGGGACTCTCAAGAGTCTTCTCCAACACCACAGTTCAAAAGCATCAATTCTTCGGCACTCAGCCCTCTTCACAGTCCAACTCTCACATCCATACATAACCACAGGAAAAATCATAGCCTTGACTAGACGGACCTTAGTCGGCAAAGTAATGTCTTTGCTTTTGAATATGCTATCTAGGTTGGTTGTAACTTTTTTTCCAAGGAGTAAGCATCTTTTAATTTCATGGCTGCAGTCACCATCTGCAGTGATTTTGGAGCCCCAAAAAATGAAGTCTGACACTGTTTCCACTGTTTCCCCATCTATTTCCTATAAAGTGATGGGACCGGATGGCATGATCTTCATTTTCTGAATGTTGAGTTTTAAGCCAACTTTTTCACTCTCCACTTTCACATATTAGCAATAGTAGGTAGTCAGTAGTAGGACACAGTCAAAAATAATAATAATAATAATTCCATCAGAAGGAAGCTGTTACTACTGACTACCTACTACTGTTAATATGCAAAAAGTCAGATGTTTATATCAACTATTCACTGCAGTGTTAAGATATTTAAGGTTTTACTTGTGTGCTCTGAGAAAATTGCCACAATAAGGATGCCGGGTAACTTACATTTTGTGCTTAATCTCCCACATGCCTCAAGTATTGGATTGCCTCATCATAAATCATCTAACATAGCTGGTCATGAATGGAAACTAACCCTGTCATAATTTTAAAGAAATAACAACAAAAATGTAAATTAAAGAAATGAAAGGGTACTAAAAAAAAACTTATCTGAGCTTAATTGATTTGAATCTTCAGGCAAACTCTGAGAGAAGGTGAGGGACAGGGAGACCTGACAAGCTACAATTCATGCAGTTGCAAAGAGTCTCACACAACTTGGCGACTGAACAACAACAAAAATGTCTGAAAATGCCAGTGGAAACCTAACATGTAGGCTTCCCATTTCCTCTTAGACTTTAGTGGGCAACTGATTTTCAGCTGTGACTTACCAGTTGGCCAAGATATGTAGTAGTTAAGTCTGTAGTGCAATTTTTGTAGTCATTTATATGACTTTTGCTACTCTTCAGGAAGGAAGTTGCTGTCACATGTCTCTTTACTATCGCAAAGTCATCCTTAGCAATGCAAAGTCTCTTCTGGAGGAAATGTTGCAAAAGTCTATTCACAGAACAAGCTTCCACTAAAAAATATTTTATTCATTTTTGAGAATATAGGCCCAAACTAGTTTTTAAAAACACATTCGAATGTACTAGTATCCACCAAAAAAGTTATTTTTTTGCAAATACTTGGGAATTTGTGCAAGTATTCTTTCCAACTAGGAAATGTCACTGCAGCTGAATTTTAAATCAAGTGTTCATATTTCTTTGGGGAGTTTCAGATCAGCAAAAGAAATGGAATATTTACAATTTGGTGCATAATTCATTTTCTGTGTGTAACTTCTTTCTTTTTTTTTTTTTCAGGCTGAATTGTGCTGCATTTTAGACAAAAATGGAGATCATAAATTATTAAGAATCATTCCAGAAGCTGGAATAAGTAGATTATTATTAGCATCATTATCATTGTGGCTAATAAAAGAACTTAGCAGGAAGGGGAAAAAAATAATAGGATCTAAGATTGCTGACAAAGGTGGCTTAATGTTTTAGTGCTTGCATATTTATCAGAACCCGTGTGGGATAGGATTTTCTTGAATCACCACTCTGATCTGTGTCTTTTCCAGCTGCAAAACCCAAAGCACATTTCAGGGCTGTCATCCTGCTCTCCTTCTGGCCTATCTCCTTTAGAGACCTGGCAGGGTGATAACATCTCTTAGCAGGTGGGTGTGAAATCAAGGCAAGTTTTCATAAAGACTCCCATTCAGTGGGGATTTGAATCCACCAGCAAGCACTGGACTCCCACAATCCCTCCAGTGGGTCAGTGAAGTATGTTGACATGTGAGGCAAAAAGGATTAAATATCTCTGTAGTTGACTTTGCCTTGATATTTCTCATTCATTTTCCTTCCATTCCAAAACTTTTCCAGCCCCAGTGGATATCATTAGTCATTCATTCCTTTAAGTAGAAGTCTATTCCTTATAAAAATGCTAACCTCCTTGCCAGGGAGCACCCACAGGGCTCCTTTTTCTGATAACCGGGCCCGAGTTGCTGGCAGTGGTCTGAACTCATAAAATCTGGTTTCAGTTTGTCTCTGCTGTGCCTGCTGTAAGGGAGATGCTCTGGTGAGTGGTGAAGAGGTGAGGCAGGCCTCATTTCCCTGTGTGACAACACACCCTCACCCATGTCTTCCATTCCCTGCATTTTCCTTTAAAGGCTCCATAGAAAGCTGTACAGTATAGTGACCTTTAATGAAAGAAAAAGACATTGCAACTAAAAGAAATGAAAATCTCTGAGGAAGAGAAGTGTACTTGATTTTCAATGTTCTGTTAATTTCTGCTATATAGCAAAGTGATTCAGTTATATACATAGGATTCTTTTTAATATTTTTTTCTATTATGGTTTATTATAGGATATTGAAAATAGTTCCCTGTGCTATAGAGTAGGACCTTATTGCTTATCTATTTTATGTATAGCAGTTTCTATCTGCTAATCCTCAATTCCTAACTTATCCCTCCCTAACCCCTACCTGTGGTAACCATATGTTTGCTTTCTATGTCTGTGAGTCTGTTTCTGTTTCATAAATAAGTTAATTTGTGTCATATTTTAGATTTCACATATAAAGTGTATCATATGGTTTATGTCTTTCTTTTTCTGACTTAGGAAGAGACTTAAAATGTCTACTGATAAAAAAATGTCCAAGATTTGGAAATGGATGGAAGAACTTCTGTATTTCTTTCAGTGGGTTGCTGGACATTGTTTAGCAGATGTTCAGATGAACCTATAAGAGCATGCACCTTTGACTGTCTTTATATTGAAGAAATTCTGCAGGGGAAGAATGTGGAGTATATACAACCTATTATTGTTTAAATCATATTTTCAGCATAAGCTTCATGTGTTTTAAATTTTGCCTCTTTGGGCCAATCAGAAGTAGGAAATAAGACTACTGGTGACTTATATGAATTTTGATTGTCTCTTAGCCATACAAAGCCCAGAATAAATTTGTGAAATGACACTCAATCAAGTTTGGAATCAAGTCACCATTTTCTCTTTAATCGCTTAGTATGGATTTCCCAAATGGCACTAGCCGTAAAGAATCTGCTGCCAATGCAGGAGACTCAAGAGAGTCAGGTTCAACCCCTGGGTTGGAAAGATCCTCCAGAGTAGGAAATGGCAACCTGCTCCAATATTCTTGTCTGGAAAAATCCCACAGACAAAGGAGGCTGACAGGTTACAGTCCATGGGATTGCAGAGAATTGGACATTACTGAGCACACACACAGAAAGCAGACAATTTTATCCTTCCAGTTACATAACAAAAGACCTTAAAGTAAATATTTTAAAAACTAGGGCATGGGAGACGAGTCAGTAATAAACAGTTTTATGGCTGAACTTGAGGGGAAAGAAAAACTGGAGATGTGTCACAGTGTTTTGTGGCTATGAGTGCTATAGGTTGTAAGTTAATTCAGTGTTACTCAAAGTGAGGTCCTTGGACCGTAGCATCAGAAGCATCTGGAAGCTCGTTTGAAGAACAAATCTTTGGGCTTCATTGTTGTTGTTCAGTCACCCAGTTGTATCTGATTCGTTGCAACTCTGTGGACTGCAGCATGCCAGGACTCCCTGTCCCTCATCCTCTCCCAGAGTTTGCCCAAGTTTATGTCCATTGCATAGGTGATGCCATCCAACCCTCTCATCCTCTGTTGTCCACTTCTCTTTCTGCCCTCAATCTTCTTCAGCATCAGGGACTTTTCCAATGAGTCAGCTGTTCACATTAGATGGCAAAAATACTGGAGCTTCAGTTTCAAAAGCAGACCTTTCAATGAGTTGATTTCCTTTGAGATTGACTGGTTTGATGTCATCATTGGCCAAGGAACTCTCAGGAGTCTTCTCCAACACCATGGTTCAAAGGCATTAAATCTTTGGCACACTACCTTGTTTATGGTCCAGCTCTCACAGCCCTATGTGACCACTGGGAAGACTATAGCCTTGAACGTATGAATTTTTGTCAGTAGAGTGATGTATCTGCTTTTCAACACACCATTAAAGTTTGTCATGGCTTTCCTGCCAAGAAGCAATTCCCTTCTGATTTCATGTCTGCAGAGCCTAAGAAGAGGAAATCTATCACTGTTCCACCAATTCTCCTTCTATATTCTAGGAAGTAATGGTGCCAAATGCCATGATCTTAGGTTTTTAATGTTTTGTTTTAAGCCAGGTTTTTCGCTCTTCTCCTTCACCCTCATCAAGAGGTTCTTTAGTTCCTCTTTGCTTTCTGCCATTAGAGTGGTATCATCTGCATATCTGAGGTTGTTGATATTTCTCCCTCCTATCTTGAGTCCAGCTTGTGATTCATCCAACCCATTATTTCTCATGATGTACTCAGCATATAATTTAAAGACAAAGGGTGACAACAGACAACTCTGTCATACTTGTTCCTTAATCCTAAATCAATCAGTTGTTCCATACGTGGTTCTAATTGTTGCTTCTTGACCGACATACAGATTTCTTATGCAGCAGATAAGATGGGTTAGTACTGCATCTCTTTAAGAGCTTTCCACAGTGTGTTATGATCCACACAGTCAAAGGCTTTAGCATAGTTGATGAAACAGAAGCAGATGCTTTTTCTGGAATTCCCTTGCTTTCTCTTTGATTCAGCTAATGTTGGCAATCTGATCTCTGATTTCTCTGTCTTTTCCAAAACCAGCCTGGACACTGGAAATTCTTGGTTCACATAATGCTGAAGCCCAGCCTGCAAAAGTTTAAGTATGAGCTTACTAGCATGGGAGATGAGTACAATTGTCTAATGCTTTGAATATTTTTTAATACTGCCCCTTTTGGGAACTGGGATGAGGATTGACCTTTTTCAGTCTTGTGGCCACAGCTGAGTCTTCCAGATTTGCTGACATATTGAGTGCAACAGTTTGAGAGAATCATCTTTTAGGGTTTTGATTAGCTCTACTGGAATTCCATTACATCCACTAGCTTTATTGACAGCAGTGCTTCCTAAGCCCCACCTGAATTCGCATTCCAGGATGTCTGACTCTGGAAGGCTGATCATACCATCCTGATTATCTGGTTCATTAATTTTTTTTTTTTTTGGTACAGTTCTTCTGTGTATTCTTTCCATCTCTTCTTTATCACTACAGCACGTACTATGTCTATACCTTTTCTGTCCTTTATTGTGACCATTTTTGGGCAAAATGTTCCCTTGATAGTTCCAATTTTCCTGAAGAGATATCTAGTTTCTCCTCTTCTTTTGTTTTCCTCTATTTTTAAGCATTGTTCATTGAAGAAGACCTTTTTGTCTCTCTTCGCTATTCTTTGGAACTCTGCGTTTAGTTGGATGTACTTTCCCCTTTCTCCCTTGCTTTTTGCTTCTCTTCCTCCTTCAGCTATTTGCAAGGCTTTCTCAGATAACCACTTTGCCTTTTTGCTTTTATTTTTCTTTCAGATTTTTTTCTTTGCTGCTACCTGTACAATATTATGGACCTCCATTTATAATTCTTTAGGGACAGTGTTTACTAGATCTAATCCCTTGAATCTATTCACCACCTCCACTGCACATTCATAGAGGATTTGATTTAAGTCATATGTGGCTAGTCTATAGTGTTTCCCACTTTCTTTAGTTTAAGCATGAGTTTTGCTCTGAGAACCTGACTATTTGAGCCACAGTCAGCTCCAGTTTTTGCTTTTGCTGACTGTATACAGCTTCTCTGGGCTCCCCTGGTACCTCAGTTGGTAAAGAATCTGCCTGCAATGCAAGAGACCCAAGTTCAATTCCTGGGTCTGGAAGATAACCTGAAGAAGGGATAGGCTACCCACTCCAACATTCTTGGGCTTTCCCTAGTGGCTCAAATGGTAAAGAATACACCTGAATGTGGGAGCCCTGGGTTTGATCCCTGGATTGGGAAGATCCCCTGGAGAAAGGAATGACTACCCAGTCCAGTATTCTTGCCTAGAGAATTCCATAGACAGAGGAGCCTGGTGGGCTACAGTCCATGGGGCCACAAAGAGCTGGACATGACTGAGTGATTTTCACTCATACAGTTTCTCAATCTTTGGCAACAAAGAATGTAATCAGTTTGGTTTTGGTATTGACCATTTGGTGATATCCACGTGTAATATTGTCTCCCATATTGTTAAAAAGGGTATGTGCTATGACCAGTGCATTCTCTTGGCAGAATTCAGTTAGCCTTTGCCTTGCTTCATTTTGTACTAAAGGCCAAACTTCCCCATTACTCCAGGTATCTCTTGACTTCCTACTTTTGCATTCCAGCACCCAGTGATTAATGGAACCTTTTTTTTTTTTTTTTTTTGGTCTCTAGGTCTTCATAGAAGTGATCAACTTCAGCTTCTTCTGCATTGGTCGTAGAGGCATTGACTTGAATTCCTGTGATATTGAATGACTTGCCTTGGAAATGAACTAAGATCATTCTGTCATTTCTGAGGTTGCACTCAAGTATTGCATTTTGGACTTTTTTGTTGATTATGAAGGCTACTCCACTTCCTCTATATGATTCTTGCCCGCAGTAGTAGATATAATGGTTATCTTAATTAAATTCACCCATTCCTGTCCACTTTAGTTCATTGATTTCTAAGGTATCAATGTTTATTCTTACCATCTCCTGCTTGATCATGTCCAACTTACCTTGATTTATGGACCTAGTATTCCAATTTCCTATACGATACTGTTCTTTGTGCATCGGATTTTACTTTCATCACCAGACACATCCAGAGCTGAGCATCAATTCTGCTTTGGCCCAGCCACTACATTGTTTCTAGGGCTATTAGTAGCTGTCCCCTGATCTTCTCTAGTAGCATATTGGACAGTTCCAAACATGAGGGATTCATCTTTCTGTGTCATATCTTTTTGTGTTTTCATACAGTTCATGCAGTTCTCACAGCAAGTATAATGGGATGGTTTGCCAATTTCTCCTCCAATGGACCACTTGGACCATAGTTTTGTCAGAACTGTCCAGTATGACCCATCCATCTTGGGTGGCCCTACACGGCAAGGCTTATAGCTTCACTGAGTTATGCAAGCCCCTTCACTATGACAAGACCGTGTTCTGTGAAGGGGGTTTGGACTTCACCCCAAGTCAACTTAACCAGAATCTCTGGAGATGAGGTCCAGGAATTTGGACTTTAGCAAGCATTCCAATGGTGGTGATGCATGCTCAGGCAGAATTCTAGAGTGGGTAGGGCTGTAGACTTACATCCATTTCCTTACCTACCACTTGCTCTCATAAGTTTAGGTGCTTGTCAGTGGTATACATGCAATCTCTAGTTAGGATTTGCTTTGAATGTGAGCTCCTACGCTAAAAAAAAGAAAAAAAAATTGTACTTTCTTATTTTGTAATGAGATTTAATGATTACAGATCTTTCAAATTTATTTTTGAACCAGTCATGTAGCTTACCTATGAAGAGAAAACAGATACCATAGTAGAAAGCAGAAAGAGCTGACTAAGAGGAAGTCTTCTTGTTTAATTCCCATTATGTCCTCATAGTCACTCTTTTTGTTTGATTTTTTTTTGTTTTGTTTCATATTTGTAGTAATATGTTAAAATATATTAAGTAAAATGCAACAGTGTTTGAGAACACATTATAAAAAGAAAAAAATAACAAGATAAAGAAAGGGATAAAAAATAAACAAGATTAACTGGCTAAATGAAAATTACAAGTAAATAAGATACATTGAGACAAGGTAAGACAATAAAAATAAATAGGAAGATTTATTGGCTGCAGGTTCATATAAGGTGCCAGAGCCTGAATGGAATGACATGCGCTTCAGAATAGGTGGGAAGAATGACAGTGATAAAAAGATATTAATGAAAATATAAACCAGGTTTCTCATAGACTCAGAAGTGTATTTATTTATATGAAGAATAGTTTGATACACTGGTAAATTTATGTTTATAAAGCTTTTCCCATAAGATGAGGCAACATTGAAAATACATGAGGTATGAATTGAACTCTTTCTAGAAGAAGGCTCCAAAATATCAGGAGTAGTTATTTTAGTGTCATGAGATTAATGATTTCATAATCATGTTTTTTTCCTTATTGTTATTTTTATCTACAATATTCATGCTTATTCAGTTATTAAACATCTACTATGTTTCAGAAAGTTTCTTGTGATAGATACATGACTATTATCTTCTTCATCTTTGAAGAGGGCAATAGCTAGGTATTATGAGGTCTAAAATAAGAGATGCCTTAATAATTATTTTTAACAGTATATGCTTGGATTGACTTAACATTCTTGCTATCAGATTCTCACAGACTTGCCATCAGATTCTCTTAGCTAAGCCAAGGCAAAGTGTAAAACACTTTTAATTGACAAGTAGAGGCATTTGTATATAACTGGTCAGATGGACTCTGACTGAGATATTTAAACCAATCGTAGAGTTCATACAATGCAGAACAGGAGTAATGGTAATACAAAGGAAATGTACATTCTGAAGCACCTAAGGGAAATACATATAATAATAATCTATTATCAGCTATTTTTGACCCTTCCAGACTTCAATAACTTTTTTGTAAATATGTAATTACTTTGAAAGTTGAATGCACTTTTCTATAAATAAGTAGGTTGGCATGCACAGGATATAACAGGTAGAATCACCTTTGGTTATGTCTATAAGACATAAAGTAAAGTGGAGATTTGGGAGTTATTAGGGTCTAATTTGATCTATGTAGATAACCAATCCAGATAATAAGTCCTTTGGGTGACTTATTCATACTGAATTATCTGGTTTGACTGTCTACATGTAAACATAGATCAAATTAATAGGATAATTGTCAAACTTGTTTTTCACCTTGTGGTGTGTGGACTTGCTCTCAGGACGTAATTGGCACTCTGGGAGAGTCTAGCACAACACTGAGTAAACGGTAACAATAACTAATGGAGACTCTGCTGAGTCTAGTAGAAAAAGCAACTTGTTACAGTTATACCCAGAAATTGGGTTTTTGAAACCAGATATTCAGAATTGTTAAGGGTGGTCTGTATTCAATGATATATACCCTGAAAAAAGTTGACTAATCCTAACTCTATTTCTCAAAATCAAACATGGAAATATCAAATTAAATTCTGATCTATAGAGGAAAGGATAATAAAAACAATTTTTAAAATGCACTAGTAAAAAGTAAATGGGCACTAGAGAGAGGTCAGTTAAAACACAATTTTAAATAGCATTAGTTTAAATTTATTATTAGATAATTGCCCTTCTGAAGCTTGGCAGAAAAAAAAAAGGTTTATGAAAAGAGTAATACATGAACACAGTAATTATGTCCTCAAAAAATGACGTTTATCAGCATTCAAACTTCATGTATTCTCAGCAAAACCCAAAAATGAGAGAGATTGTACAAATAATAAGATAAAGGCAACATTTTCCATTACAGAAAATTTAGACTATTCAGATTGTTTCTGAGGGAATGGTCTATATATTAACCAATATTAGATAGATCTTATTTGTTAGATAAGACAATGCAAATATCTACATATGCAAACCTCCATTTCCACATGGTACTCTAGTTCATACACAATAGCTGCTCTGGGTGCGATTGTTGAAGAGTTGGGAAAGGATCAGCCACTGCATCATCAGTAAATCAGTCCAAAAATCAATCTGGCAAGTAAAATGCACTTTTTAGATACCTACTGTTAATTGCCATAATGTATTAGTAGTTGTGAGAAAGTGTAAGGAATAAAAGATATATATACATGGGTTCAAGGGACAAAAATGACTAAGTAGGAAACTGGGTTAGAAGGACCCATTGGATCATTGGAAGGAATGATGCTGAAGCTGAAACTCCAATACTTTGGCCACCTGATGTGAAGAACTGACTCCTTAAAAAAGACTCTGATGCTGGGAAAGATTGAAGGCAGGAGGAGAAGGGGATGACTAAGGATGAGATGGTTGGATGATCACCAATTTGATGGACATGAGTTTGAGCAAGCTCTAGGAATTGGTGATGGATAGGGAAGCCTGGTGTGCTGCAGTCCATGGGGTCACAGAGTTGGTCATGACTGAGCAACTGAACTAACTGAGGGAACTGGATATATGAAGTGGGAACATTAGCTAAGACCAAGGGGTTATGTTTGGCATGTTCTGAAGGCATTCTGTGGGATGGCCAGTGATGACCAGTAAGGTCCCTCGATTGGTAGTATCAGGATTACCTAAGAATCTGGTACAGTGCAAATACCCAGGACCCAACCCAGATACTAAAATTTAAACTTTGAGAATAGATCTTTGTACTTTTTCTCTTAACAGACTTTTCAAATATAGCATACAAATCATGGAATAGCCTAAGTAAGAAGGGGTCTTTGTGTATATTTAGTTATGGAGGAGAAGGATAAATCTCACCTGAAGTCTGAAAGATGAACATTAGGGTTTAGGAGCCTGGAAAGGAAGAGAAGGCATTCCAGGCAGAGGTAAATGTGAATAACAGTAGAAATTCATTCATATTCCTGTCGGAGAAGTAATCTGTTAAATTTTATGTATATTTTTACCTATTTTTGTCCTCAAATGCACTGTAAAATTTCTAAAGGCAGAGACCTAATTTAAATCATTCTGTCATTTCAGTGCTTTACACATAAGTGCTCAGAGAACATGAAAGAAGGAGAAAGTAGACCAGAGAGAAGAAAGACAAGGAAGAAGAAGAAGAAGAAAAATATATCGGCTTTGTGAGAGAGTGAAAGGCCATTGGATTTAGAGCCAAAAATAATGTTTAATTAATACATTTGAAATTTACCATATTACCTCTAGGCTTCCCAGGTGGTATCATGGTAAAGGATCTACCTGTCAGTGTAGACATGGGTCTGATCCTTGGGTAGGAAAGATCCCCTGGAGGAGGAAATGGCAACCCACTCCAGTATTCTTGCCTGAAAAATTCCATGGACAGAGGAGCTTGGCAGTCTACAGTCCATGGAGTTGCAAAGAGTTGGTCATAACTGAGCCTGCAGGCACACATATTACAAATAGCATTCCTTTACTCTAGGTTTTGTTTTTACATCAACACAATGGCAATGCAAATTTCACCTCAATGATGTGGGTGCAAAATAGACTCCTTGATGTAATTTATCTGGCACTGTGTCTAGGGTGTGATTGTTATTGTTGTTTTGTCTCTAAGAAGTTTCTGACTCTTTTCAAACCCCTGGACTATAGTCCACCAGGTTCCTCTGTTCATGGCATTTTCCAGGCAAGAATACTGGAGTGGGCTGCCATTCCCTTCTCCAGGGAATCTTCCCAACCCAAGGATCAAAACTGTGTCTCCTGCATTGGCAAGCAGACTCTATCGCTGAGCCACCAGGGAAAGCTTAGTGTGTGATGTTGCTCAATAAATATTTGTTGATACTGAAATAGTGACTTTTCTGTGAATGGTCAAAAGTATGGTGTCTCCTCGATTCTCTTCCTTCTTTCATATTTCTGTAGTCTTTCCCATTCCTTTAGAAGTCTTTCTTTTTTATCATTTATAATCCTTAATATATGGCATTGAAAGGGCTAAATATTTTTGTATGGATGATATTGTTTAAAAATCACAACATGATAAAATTTTTAACTGTTTTTATTTATTTTAAATTTAAATTTATTTATTTTAATTGGAGGCTGCTCCAAAATCACTGCAGATGGTGATTGCAGCCATGAAATTAAAAGACGCTTACTCCTTGGAAGAAAAGTTATGACCAACCTAGATAGCATATTCAAAAGCAGAGACATTACTTTGATGACTAAGGTCCATCTAGTCAAGGCTATGGTTTCTCTGGTAGTCATGTATGGATGTGAGAGTTGGATTGTGAAGAAGGCTGAGCTCCAAAGAATTGATGTGTTTGAACTGTGGTGTTGGAGAAGACTCTTGAGAGTCCCTTGGACTGCAAGGAGATCCAACCAGTCCATTCTGAAAGAGATCAACCCTGGGATTTCTTTGGAAGGAATGATACTAAAGCTGAAACTCCAATAGTTTGGCCACCTCATGCGAAGAGTTGACTCATTGGAGAAGACTTTGATGCTGGGAGGGATTGGGGGCAGGAGGAGAAGGGGACGACCGAGGATGAGATGGCTTGATGGCTTCACTGACTCAATGGACGCAACTCTGAGTGAACTCCGGGAGTTGGTGATGGACAGGGAGGCCTGGCATGCTGCGATTCATGGGGTCACAAAGAGTCAGACACGACTGAGCGACTGAACTGAACTGAATTACTTTACAATATTGTATTGGTTTTGCCATACATCAACATGAATCCACCACGGGTTGCATGTGTTCCCCATCCTGAACCCCCTTCCCACCTCCCTCCATGTACCATCCCTCTGGGTCATCCCAGTGCACCAGCCCCAAGCATCCTGTATCCTGCATTGAACCTGGACTGGCAATTCATTTCTTATATGATATTGTACATGTTTCAATGCCATTCTCCCAAATCATCCCATCCTCTCCCTCTCCCACAGAGTCCAAAAGTCTGTTCTATACATCTGTGTCTCTTTTGCTGTCTCGCATATAGGGTTATCATTACCATCTTTCTAAATTCCATATATATGTGTTAGTTTACTGTATTGGTCTTTTTCTTTCTGGCTTACTTCACTCTGTATAATTGGCTCCAGTTTCATCCACATCATTAGAACTGATTCAAATGTATTCTTTTTAATGGCTGAGTAATACTCCATTGTGTTTATGTAGCACAGCTTTCTTATCCATTCATCTGCAGATGGACATCTAGGTTGCTTCCATGTTCTGGCTATTATAAACAGTGCTGTGATGAACATTGGGGTACACGTGACTCTTTCAATTCTGGTTTCCTTGGTATGTATGCCCAGCAGTGGGATTGCTGGGTCATAAGGCAGTTTTATTTCCAGATTTTTAAGGAATCTCCACAGTGTTCTCCATAGTGGCTGTACTAGTTTGCATTCCCACCAACAGTGTAAGAGGGTTCCCTGTTTTCCACACCCTCTCCAACATTTATTGCTTGTAGACTTTTGGATTGTAGCCATTCTGACTGGCATGAATGGTACCTCATTGTGGTTTTGATTTGCATTTCTCTGATAATGAGTGATGTTGAGCATCTTTTCATGTGTTTGTTAGCCACCTGTATGTCTTCTTTGGAGAATTGTCTGTTTAGTTCTTTGGCCGATTTTTTGATTGGCTCGTTTATTTTTCTGGAATTGAGCTGCAGGAGTTACTTGTATATTTTTGAGATTAGTTGTTTGTCAGTTACTTCATTTGCTATTATTTTCTCCCATTCTGAAGGCTATCTTTTCACCTTGCTTATAGTTTCCTTTGTTGTGCAGAAGCTTTTAATTTTAATTAGGTCTCATTTGTTTATTTTTGCTTTTATTTTCAATATTCTGGGAAGTGGGTCATAGAGGTTCCTGCTGTGATTTATGTCGGAGAGTGTTTTGCCTATGTTCTCCTCTAGGAGTTTTATAGTTTCTGGTCTTACGTTTAAATCTTTAATTCATTTTGAGTTTATTTTTGTGTATGGTGTTAGAAAGTGTTCTAGTTTCATCCTTTTACAAGTGGTTGACCAGTAATTGTAGACAGAATCCAGGATTTCGGAAAGATTCAAATAAGATTTCTATCAACATATGGATATCAAGTGCAGGGTAAAGTTTGAGCCCCAGTGGCTTAGAGCTTCACAACAAAGACATTACTACATCAGGCTGTTTCTTCAGCCCCACTAGCATCTCACTATGCTCAACTCTCTAGTAAGACAAAAACAAAAGTTCATCAAAAATGACATCAAACTATTTAAACCATCTACTTAATTTTAAGAATGCCCTTTGGTTTATGTTGCTTTGCACCTGGAGTGTTTATGTAAAAACCTGACTAGTCTTTTGATTAATAGCTTACAGTATTTGTAGGTGTCCCCTCTCATCCTTATGAAGAAAACAGGGAAGTGTTACCTTACCTGAACGTAGTTGACTGTCCAGGTAGTAGTTTCTTGGTCACCTTTACTTAGCAAAAGATTTGCTTGTTTGTTAATGAAGAGAGATATCAAAAATGCAATCACATCTACATACTTCATATATGAAAGTAAAAAGTGAAAGTGAAGTCGCTCAGCCGTGTCTGACTCTGCGAAACCATGGATTGTAGCCTAGCAGGTTCCACCATCCATGGGATTTTCCAGGCAAGAATACTGGAGTGGGTTACCATTTCCCTCTCCAGGAATCTTCCCAACCCAGGGATTGAACCCGGGTCTCCCACATGTTAGGCATTGTAGGCAGATGCTTTACCATCTGAGCCACCAGGGAAGATACTTCATGTGTGTATACCTATACAAATACATACATATCTATATGTAAAAGTAGAAGTGTAGGTCACTCAGTCATGTCTGATTCTTTGAAACTTCATGGACTGTAGCTCACCAAGCTCCTCAGCCCAAGGGATTCTCCATGCAAGAATACTGGAGTGGGTAGCCAGCCATTCCTTTTTCCAGGGCATCTTCTTGACTCAGGGACTGAACCCACGTCTCCTGCATTGGCAGGCAGATTCTTTGCCATCTGAGCTACCAGGAAAGCCCACCTGTATATATATATATATATATATATATATATATATATATATATGCTACTAATATATAAATTAATAACATTTTAAATAAGATATCAGCTCACAATGAATGCATTTTTAAAATAAGACATTTTATGCTTAAATGGTAAGTTTCAGTGTTCTGGAAAATTCACTTATTTGTAACTCTTCTTTCCCAAACAATGCTCAATAAATAACAAATTGTGCACATCCCTTTTTTTGTGGGTCTGTTGCCTCAATTATGTGTACAATCACTTAATTTTGCAACTTCACTTTGCCTGTGTAGGGCATTGCCCTGGTTGGTAATTGTGTGGCCTATTGTTTGCAGCACATGGATAATTATTATGCTGTGAACATCAATTTGTCGTATTGTGCCGAATGGCACTGCTTCCCGAGGGACATGATGATAGCTGTGATTCTCCTCAGTAGGGGGTGGGATGTTGCTCAGGGCTAAAGCTCTGCCCAGTAATTCCCTCTTTACAAGTAAGACTATACATAGTACATCCTAGAAGTCCTTCATTATAGCATTTGTTTTCTGCTTGTTAACATCATTTCACGCTGGATGGGCACTAGTGTAATTTTCCATTTTGTTTCATCAAATTAAAGGAAGAAAGGAGACTGTCTTGCAAGTCTTTTATTTTATAGACAGTTGGTCATTTCATTAACACTTTTCATATTCTTGTTTGTCATGATGACTGACGATAGTAAAAAGATTTTCTCCCCATTAACTTATGAGAGAACAGCAGTTTTATTTATTTATTTATTTGGGGGCTGAGAAGTATTGATCGACCAAAGAGGACATTTATTAAAATGTAACCAGCATCTTGGCACTTGCAAGTGGTGCACACTTTAACCGATTAAATAGTCATGAAGAAAGAAATCAATACATCTTGGATTCCTCTACTCTGGTCTCTGCCAGCAAAGTGGCCTCACAAATTAAGAATGAAATAAACAAATGTGTTTACACTGAATGTTTAAAGCACTTTGCACTTTAATCAGAAAGTAAAAGGACTTTACTAATATTGGTTGGGTAGGTGGTTTGAATGTGGTTACTTTTGTACAAACATGGTGATAAATAAGAACTTTACTGCTGAAGTTCCCAACCACAATAGGACACAATTGTGTCCATGGGGCTAAGGCAATTGTGACTGGTTATCCTAGGAAATGGAGGGGTAAGGTCACTGGAAGTTCATTGGGGTTAATGCTTATTCAGTTTTCATTGTTTTTTTTTTTTTGGTAATCCCAGTTTACATAGCCAAAGTTATCCAAGTCTTTCAGCCCCAGGGTTGTATAGTTTGGTGACTTGGAAAAGATGCTGCTTATGTGGGCACAAAAGAAACTAGTGATATTAGTGGCTTCAGTAGTCAGTCATAGTTGATTTCCCATCAAATTCTAGAGTCTTAGCACAAAATCCTGTGAGTATCTTCTAACATGTTTGGATATTTTCAGAGATGCAGTGCTCATAATCAACAAATTTTGATGTCATAGTTTTTTTGAAACTTTGTGACTGTTTCAAGCCATCTATTTCAGGTCTGTTAAGAACCCACTAATTTTCATGCCTTTTCTTGCCAAATTTTGTCATCTCAATTTTCATTTATCATTCTAGGCTACACGTGACGGTCAATATCCCTGCCAGGCTTATATCACATGAGCATTTGAAGAGTACTTCCAAACATCGACAGAATGATAGAACACCAAGAACAGCTTCACTGAATCCCATTGTAAGGGCTCATTCATAATCAGATTTTGCTCAAAGCTTTTCTGATTTTACCATATATTTTCATCATCCTTGATAAAGAAATGCATTTTCCCAAGGTAAGTCCATGCTTCATATATTTTTGAAAAGAATAAGACTTCTACTTTACAATTACAATTCATGTATACAAATGTATAGAGCAGTTGATCCAGCACTCAGTGTATTTATTTATATTATTCTTAATCTGAGGAGGAGATTATGAAGATGTTTTGTTGGAGTTGGAGGATATTAGAAATATCCGTTTTTAAAACATCACCTTCTCAGTTACACAGGGTGTCAGTGGCACCTTTACTCTTCATGAGTGCCTACAAAAGCACTCCTCTGTTCCTCAAGGATGAAGCAGTCTGTACCAGACAAGAAGATATTATATTAGTGCAGTTGAAATGGACATGATATATAATTGTTTGATCTCATATCTACTTAACTTAAAAAAATAATTGTGATTTTAAAGTGTATAGCTGTAAGATAGTTTATGAAAGTTAAGTTTCTTAATCTTGGCTTTGTAGAGGTATTGAAGTCAAGTGTTATATCTTAGTTGTAACTATTAACTTTTTCCTGCCAATTATGTCTACAAAAGGCATTGACAGGCTAGAGGTATCCATAGAATACCTTCTCCATAGAACCATGCCCCACATGCCTCCTTAACTTCCTACAATTACTTCTTTCTCAGTGCTGTCCTGTGTGATAATCTCTGTCCTCTCTGACTTCCATAACATAAATAACCTCCACTGCACATTTCCCACTTATTTATATTTTTCTTAGATTACTTCTCTACTTGATTCATATTTTTAAGTCTTGATTCTCTACCTTGATCATAAGATCTTTTATGGGCAAGGATAATAAATGATGATTACATATTATTCTTTGATACACTTGGCATGGCTTCCCTGGTGGCTCAGTAGTAAAGAATATACCTGTCAATGCAGAAGACACAGGAGACCCTGGTTCAATCCCTGGTCAGAAAGATCCCCTGGAGAAGGAAATGGCAACCCACTTCAGTATTTTTGCCTGGGAAATCCCATGGACAGGAAACTCGGTGGGCTATAGTTGCGAAGAGTCAAACATGACTTAGCAACTAAACAACGACAGCACAGCACATTTCTAGGTATATAGCATATGTTTTTGCATTTGGATTCAGTTGACTCATATCATATTTAAGTGCTGAGTCTGCATTCAAATCCTTATCCAGGCAAGGTCTTTGATTGTCAGAAACTACACAGTGACTTCACTTAGTTTGGTTTCACTTCAGTTATCTTCTAATGCTAGAATTATAAGCCATCTTGGTACTTCTTTCCCTTTATCATTATTTTACTGGTTGGTAATTTTGTTAACACTGGCCTTAGAGATATGGCTGACTCACTTACTTGTGACATGAAATGAGCTACATATTCTGAAGCAGAGGTTTATTCCCCAAAAAACATTTCCTCATATGAAATAGTAACACTTGTGATGTATTGACAAGGATGAATGATGTATAATCTCACTGGTGAGGAAACAAGATGTGAAGTAGCTACATGCTGCCAGATTAATTCAAAACTATCTCATACAAAGGAGATCCAACCATATAGGTCTTTGTTAAAAGAAGCTGCATTTTGGATGGGAAGGAGAATGGATATAAGGAATCACTAAATGAACAAAACAACCTATGAATATAAATTTCAGATGTTCTTAGTTTCTAAAGGAAAGTTGAACTAAAAAAGGAGGAAAATAAAATTTCTATATGCTTTGGACACATTTTTAAGTCAACCGGTTAACAATGAAAAAAAAAGGGACTCAAAGAAGAAAAAAAAGTACCAATTCCTGAAATCAGTAAAGATCTCATAACCCAAAGAGATACAAAGAAGCAAAATAAAGCAAGAAATAAAGTCATTAAATTCAAAGAACAAGCTAAGACACAAGGACTGTGGAGATAAAGGGAAAATATGTACAGAGTGAGGATCTTATCTCACTTAAGCAGAGGAACAATGGAAGCGGGCTGCCTCCCTTTTCCTCTAGATAGAGTTAAGGGTGTACCGCAAGGAGAGTTGGGGGAGGGGCAAAGCTGAAGAAAAGTTTTCACAGTTAGGATTCGTACAAAAGCTTTTTCATGCCAAAGTTAGTGATGTGTGTGTGTGTGCACGCGCATGCATATATGTGAGCTCATTCTCTAACACTGAGTAGCATTTAGTATTACATTTTCTAGAAAGTCATACAAACCAGTTATACATTACAGTATACCTCATAGGAATGTATGTGCATGTGTTGGTTGCTCAGTCGTGTCCAACTCTCTGCAACCCTATGGACTGTAGCTTTCCAGGTTCCTCTGTCCATGGGATTCTCCAGGTGAGAATACTGGAGTGGATTGCCATTCCCTTCTCCATCATAGGAATCTACAGAGCAGAAAATGACTGTGTTGGTTTGGTTTAACTTAGGCTGCTACTTTCTATTTTTAGTCTACTTTATTTCCTTTAAAGTGCTTTTCCATTTGAATGATTATGCAAATATCATTATAATATGTAATAGAATACACATAAGCATTATCCATAGTATATGGCATCATATATGCCATAATATATAGCATATATTACGCCTATGCTATCATATATTGCATATATATACATATATTAGCATATATTATACACATTAATATATTATAATATTATACATATTAGCATATATTATACATATGCTATCATATATTACATATATACATATACATATGTATACACAAATATATCATATATTACATATATATATGATTCTTCATCAGTGAGGCTGATTCTTGTTGCTTTGTCTATATCCTTCTGAGGTGGTTCTATAAGAATAATACTCTCATCTTAAGGTGCACAAGTCTCTGCTTTACTTAGTACATTCCAAATTATGAATGACCCTGCTTCTTTTACACAAAATTCCATGTCAATAGATTTCTAGTACTTTAGAAATTCAAGAATGATTTTACTACTTATTCAGTGACAGACAAGACTCTAGAAGAGACACAATATATTCCCAGTACATTAGATGAGTATGTTGAAAAGAGTCTTGTGAACTGGACTCAGGTTAGTTCCTGTGCTAACTCTCCTTCCAGGTGTAGGTGGAGGCTTTTATCATGTCTGGGAATGGAAGCCAGGCCCACCCGTATGCACTTATTCAGACACTGTCACGAGTGGAGTGGTGACTAATCAACAACTAAATGATTATTTGCAAAATTTCTCTTCAGTTATATTTGAATGTAACTACTTACTCAACATATACTCCAATGCAGTAACATTTCCTATTTGTTATTATGTCTTTTGTGCTGGTTGCTGAGGGAGTAACAAAGAACTGTTGGACATATTTCCTGCAAAAAAATGAGACTACATTATCAGGAGGGAAAGATCTAACTAAGTGTAGATGACTGTGAAATAGAATTTAGAGAAAAAATCCTGCTTAAAGAGGTTTAATGGTCTTCTGAAAACCTTAGTCATGGATGCCTACTACCCTTGCATATATATATATATTTATATAAATATTTATTTAAATATATATATATATTTAATTCAACTTCCTGTCTTTTACTTTTCCAATAACTCAATCTCTTTAAAGTGTTGCATGTGTACCACTAACACTATGAAATGTGAGTTCCAGTGTAAAGTTCCTACTCATTCCTATGGCTTATGCATGAAGTATTAAATGTGAATAAATTTCACATAATGAGATATTTATTCCCTTTCAATTCTCTTTCAATGCTACTGATTGTGTGAAAACAGAAGTCTCATTTGGGGGTTAGGAGGTCCCTCTATTTGAGCTAATATCCCTTTTTAACAAAATTGGAGTAGACATTAGATTTAGGGCCTTAGACTGTCAATGTGTAAAAGCTCTAATTTCAAAATATTGCTTCAATTTTGTTGTCTTTATCTTAACTCTTGCTGGAGGGAAAAAAATGTATAAAACTATGTGTGTGTTGGGGGTGGTGTGTGTATGCTCAGTCATGTTCAACTGTTTGTGACCCCATGGTTCTTCTGTCCATGGAATTTTCCAGGCAAGAATATTAGAATGGGTTGCTATTGTCTACTCCAGGGAATATTCTGGAACCAGGGATTGAACTCATGTCTTTTGGGTCTCCTGCGTTGGCAGGTGTATTCCTTACTACTGTGCCAAATGTGAAGCCATATATATGTGTATATATGTATATACATAAACCTTATATGCAGATGATACCACTCTAACGGCAGAAAGTGAACTAAAGAACCTCTTGATGAGATTGAAAGAGGAGAGTGAAAAAGCTGGGTTAACGCTTAACATTCAGAAAACTAAGATCATGGCATCCAGTTCCATCACTTCATAGCAAATAGAAGGGGAAAAAGCAGAAGAAGTGACAAATTTTATTTTCTTGGGCTCCAGAATCACTGCTGATGGGGTCTTCAGCCATGAAATTAAGACACTTACTTCCTGGAAGAAAAGCTATGATAAACCTAGACACCATATTAAAAAGCAGACTTATCAGTTTGTCAGCAAGGGTCCATATAGTCAAACATATCATTTATACAGTAGTCATTTATGGATGTGAGAGTTGGACTATAAAGAAGGCTAAGTGCCAAAGAATTGATGCTTTTAAATTGTGGTACTGGAGAAGATTCTTGAGAGTCCCTTGGACTGCAAGGAGATCAAACTAGTCAATTCTAAAGGAAATCAATTCTGAAGTTTCATTGGAAGGATTGATGCTGAAGTTGAAGCTCTAATACTTTGGCCACCTGATGGGAAGAGACAACTCTTTGGGAAAGTTCTTGATGGTGAGAAATATTGAAGGTAAAAGGAGAAGAGGTTGGCAGAGGATGAAATGGTTAGATAGCATCACCGACTCAATGGACATGAATTTGAACAAACTCCGGGAGATAGTGGAGGACAGGGAAGCCTGGAATACTTCAGTCCATGGGGTCACAAAGAGTTGGACATGACTTAGCAACTGAACAAAAAATAATTTGTTTCAAGAATATAAAGTTTCCTGAATAAACTGATTTAAATTTAAATACAATTTTTATTAATAGAAAATAAATATACTTGTAGGTGGCAGTTTTGAAATTTAGAAAAACTCACATTAACCCAAAACCCTACAATTCAAATGTCTCCTGTTCTGGTGTCCTCCTGTGATAATATCGAGATTCAGTCATCTTCTTTATTCTTAGCCTTTTAATGGTCTTCCCTTGTGGCTCAGCTGGTAAAGAATCTGCCTGCAATGCGGGAGACCTGGGTTCGATCCCTGGGTTGGGAAGGTCCCCTGGAGAAGGGAAAGGCTACCCACTCCAGTATTCTGGCCTGGAGAATTCCATGGACTGTATAGTTCATGGGGTGATAAAGAGTTGGACATGACTGAGTGACTTTCACTTCACTTCACTTAGCCTTTTAATGCTAAGTGACTTCAGTTGTGTCTGACTTTTGTGACCCTATGGACTGTAGACGGCCAGGCTCCTCTATTCCTGTGATTCTCCTGGCAAGAATACTGGAGTGGGTTTTCATTTCCTTCTCCAACGGATCTTCCCAATCCAAGGATTGAACCTCAGTCACTTAAGTCTCCTGCATTAGCAGATAGGTTCTTTACCAATAGTGCCACCTGGGAAGCCCCTAGCCTTGTAATATGTCCCTGTAATGGTGCCTAGCAAATGAGATAGATGTTCATATGATACAGATTGATTGACTGAGGTAACAATTAACCTAGGTAGTCAAAGTGAAAAGGACTATGTGCTGGAGGGTAGAAAGCATGGCATTCAGATTAGTGAAAGGGGAGCACCCAAGGCCCAGATACCAATCTGAGTTGATACAACATCCACAAATAACCTGGCCCACCATGCTCTTAAAAGAATCAGTTCAGTCAGTTCAGTTGCTGAGTCATGTCCAACTGTTTTTGACACCATGGACTGCAGCACGCCAGGCTTCCCTATCCATCATCAATTCCTGGAGCTTGCTCAAACTCATGTCCCTTGAGTTGGTGATTCCATCCACCCATCTCATCCTCTGTTATCCCCTTCTCCTCCTGCCTTCAATCTTTCCCAGCACCAGGGTCTTTTCCAATGAGTCAGTTCTTCACATCAGGTGGCCAGAGTTTCAGAGCTTCATCTTCAGCATCAGTCTTTCAAATGAAAATTCAGGGTTGCTATCCTTTAGGATTGACTGGTTTGATCTCCTTGCAGTCCAAAGTACTCTCAAGAGTTTTCTCCAACACCACACTTCAAAAGCATCAATTCTTCAGCACTCAGCTTTCTTTATCATTGAACTTTCACATCCATATTTGACTACTGGAAAAACCATAGCTTTGTCTAGATGGACCTTTGTTGGCAAAGCAATGTCTTTGCTTTTTAATATGCTATGTTGGTCATAGCTTTTCATACAAGGAGTAAGCATCGTTTATTTGCATGGCTGCAGTCACCATCTGCAGTGATTTTGGAGACAAAGAAAATAAAGTCTGTCACTGTTTCCATTCTTTCCCAGTGTATTTTCCATGAAGTGATGGAATTGGATGACATGATCATCATTTTCTGAATGTTGAGTTTTAAGCCAGCTTTTTCACTCTCCTCTTTCACTTTCATCAAGAGGCTCTTCAGTTCCTCTTAGCTTCCTGCCACAAGGGTGGTGTCATTTGCATATCTGAGGTTATTGATATTTCTCCCAGCAATTTTGATTCCAGCTTGTACTTCATCCAGCCCAGCATTTCACTTGGTGTTCTCTGTATGTAAGTTAAATAAACAGGGTGACAGTATATAGCTTTGATATACTCCTTTCCCAATTTGGAACCAGTCTGTTGTTTCATGTCTGGTTCTAATTGTTGCTTCTTGATCTGTATACAGATTTTTCAGGAGGTAGGTGAGGTGATCTGGTATTCCCATTGCTTGAAGAATTTTCCAAAGTTTGTTGTGATCCACACAGTCAAAAGCTTTGGTGTAGTCAATAAAGCAGAGTAAATGTTTTTCTGGAACTCTCTTGCTTTATTTGATGATTGTATAGATGTGGGCAATTTGATCACTCATTCCTCTGCCTTTTCTAAACCCAGCTTGAACATCTGGAAGTTCTTGGTTCACTTATTGTTGAAGCCTCACTTGGAAAATTTTGAGCATTACTTTGCTAGAGTGTGAGATGAGTGCAATTGTGCGGTAGTTTGAACATTCATTGGCATTGCCTTTCTTTGGGATTGGAATGAAAACTGACCTTTTCCAGTCCTGTGGCCACTGCTGAGTTTTCCAAATTTTCTGGCACGTTGGGTGCACCACTTTACCAGCTTCATGTTTTAGGATTTGGAATTCCAGCTCAGCTGGAATTCCATGACCACCACTAGCTTTGTTCATAGGGATGCCTCCTAAGACCCACTTGACTTTGGACTCCAGGATGTCTGAATTTAGGTGAGTGATCATACCATCATGATTATCTGGGTTATGAAGATCTTTTTTCTATAGTTCTTCTGTGTATTCTTGCCACCTCTTAATATCTTTTGCTTCTGTTAGGTCCATATGGTTTCTGTCCTTTATTGTGCCCACCTATGCGTGAAATGTTCCCTTGGTGTCTCTGGTTTTCTTGAAGATATCTCTAGTCTTTCCCTTTCTATTTTTTTCCTCTACTTCTTTGCATTGATCACTAAGGAAGGCTTTCTTGCCTCTCCTTGCTATTCTTTGGAACTCTGCATTCAAATTTGTACATCTTTCCTTTTCTCCTTTGCCTTTAGCTTCTCTCTTTTTCTTAGTTATTTGTAAGGCCTCCTCAGACAATCATTTTGCCCCCCCGCCTTTTTTTTTTTCTCCCTGGAGGACGGTCTTGATCACTGCCTCTTGTACAATGCCATATACCTTTGTCCATAGTTCTTCACGCACTCTATCTGATCTAATCCCTTGAAGCTGTTTGTCACTTCTGCTGTATAGTTGTAAGAGATTTGATTTAGGTTATACCAGAATGGTCTAGTGGTTTTCCTTACTTTCTTCAATTTAAGTCTGAATTTGGCAATAAGGGGTTCATGATCTGAGCCACAGTTTGCTCCTTGTCTTGTTTTTGCTGACTGTATAGAGCTTCTCCAACTTCAACTGCAAACTATATAATCAATCTGATTTTGGAATTGACTATCTGGTGATTCCCACGTATAGCGTCATCCCTTGTGTTGTTGGAAGTGGGTGTTTTCTATGACCAGTGTGTTCTCTTGGCAAAACTCTGTTAGCCTTTGCTCTGCTTCTTTTTGTACTCCAAGGCCAAACTTATCTGTTACTCCAGGTATCTCTTGACTTCCTACTTTTGCATTCCAGTCCCCTTTGAATGCAATTTTTAAAAGAATGGGAGGACATAAAATAAATATAGGACTAGTGCTCTGAATAATTCGCTTGGTGCATGTTGCTTTCCACTGGACTTGCACTGAACTCCTAAACCTCATCACACACATTCTGCCCAGTCATGATTCACCAAGGCTCCGATTGACCACAGAGCCGCAGTTAACCACCACTTAGATTTTAATATTATTTAGTCCATCTGCTGAAGCAGTCTTTTTTCCTTTTCTTTTTTTTTTTGTAAGCCCCCAAATTTACAGAGAGACTATGTCTTGATATTAAATCCAAATTTTAATAGGTTCTAAAGTTATATTCATCAATTTCCCTTAAAGTATACCTGGTTATTTTCCATGATCTAACCTAATTCTCAGAGCAGCAAGTAAAGATAATGCAAGGAGTCTCTTTAGTAATAGTTACCATCCTATTTTGCATCACCATGATTTGTCCAATGTTCAGCATAATGTGAAAATCTTAACAAAACAAGTGATAAAAGGAGAAACCATACCACCAGCAAAAGCCCCATGCTTGGAGGATGTGTTTAATAGTTCTAACATGTATAACATTAAAATTTTATCAACAAATCAGGGAAAGGACATTTTGTACACAGAAATCAATTTACCCAGCAACTATCTGTGAGACTTGCTTGTAATTTATTTTGCCTCAAAGAATACACCGCTTTTAAACCTCATTCTGTTGCATTTGAGACTGTATGAAGAGAAATGTATGTGAACATTTCTGTTCAAAACATAAGTGAAAGAGCCAGAACACTTCCAAGTACTACAGACAAAATCAAGCATTTTGGTAAAGGAAAATAAAATTTTGTGGCACCAGTTTTCCTGTGTGTTTGAGCCTTTGCTTAAAAATTTCCTCCATGTACATGAGCTGCTCTGTTTCTTTGACTAATGAGCCAATCTATCTATGAAAGGAAAGCAAGAAGTTCACAGGCTAAGCTAGCTGTAGGGAAACCAAATGCAGTGGCTGAGGAGATTATGAACCACTAGTGCAAAACAGAACACAAGGTTGCAAGTCACATAAACTTGAGTCTGGGCATCAGTTTTAATGCTCACTGGCTGACTTTGATTAAGTTACTTCTAAATAAACTCCCATTTCACTATCTGTAAAATATGGATAATTTGTTTTTTGTAATTAATATGGTTGTTGTGAGACTTACATTATAAAACAATTCAAAGCTCCTGACATAGTGCCCAGACCATGGGGGAACGTAGTAGTCCCCAGTTGTCTTCCTGACCTTGTTCCATATTGGAGGCACTTCAGACAAGATGAAATCCAGAAGAGTCACTGCTGATGAGATCTGGGCCATTGCTGTGTCCTTAGAGCAGGAGTCATATCTGGCTCTCTCACTACCATAGCAGTCTTACACAAAAAACTGTCACCCCATCAAGGAGGTTCGAGACCTAAATGCAGCACATCTGAACATAGCAAGTCCACATGATGTGGCCCAGCCAGCCAGCCCAATGCTTCCTCTCCTTTGTCTGCACTTGCTCTGTTCTCTGAGCTGTCCAGGCTTCTAGTTTTGCTCTTTCATTTTCCGGAGGACACCATCAAAGCTATGAAAGAAAAGCCAGTAGAAGGCTTGCCTAAAGTGTCACAATAGGGAAGTGGAAGATCAATAATAAACCCACAGTTTACTGACAGCCTTTTATTTATACAATGTCTGCTGTAGCCTTCAGGATGAAGAAAGTATCTCAGTCCTCAAGCAACTCAGGATTTGAAAGAGAACCAAGGTGCAAAGAGTTAGGCACCTTAGGTAAGTGCACTTAAAAATGGAAACCCACAGCGCTTCAGGCCAGGAAATCTCTGGAGAAAGGGACTCCGGAAGCTGAAGTTGATCACAGGGATCGACAGGAGGCTTCAGATGTTGAGTGGACCCTGGATTACCTCCCTCCACTTGGTCAAAGGGGACTGAGGGGCCTGGTACACACTCACAAAGCAAAGGACAGTGAGTCAGCTGTGCATGTGAGGAACAGACGTGAGTGCCAAGAAGAAAATAACTTGAGAAAGGATTCTTTGATGCAGTTATTTATTTCAATTAGAAATTGTTACTGTTAAAAGTTAAACAGCTCCATTAATTTAGGTAAAATATTCAAATTGGTATAATCTTGTGGTATTTTACATCCATATAAAATGGTTCTATTTTAGACTAATGCTAAATATTTCAGCCTTATTGCTCTTTTCATGAAGTTACACACACTCAGGCACATGCATGCACACACACATGCCCCTTATGTGTGAACATGGATACACATGTATGCACATATATGAATATGTGTATATACACACACAAACATACATGGGATCCTTTGCACTGCATTTGATTTTACATGTCAAAAACTTATGTTAATGAAATAAATTGCATTTTCCTAAGTGTATACTTCTTCCCTACACTATTCCTTAATAAAGAAGCTGTATGAATGGAATGGGAAAGCATGGGTGACTTTAGGCAAGTCTGCTGCTTGCTTTTCTATCAGAGTTTTAATGGTCTCCTCCTGAAAATGAAAGAGCAAAACTAGAAGTCTGGACAGCTCTTAACATTTTATCCCTCTGTTTCCTAACTGTGAAAGAGCAGTAATAAAAATAACCATGTCCTATGTTTGTTGTGTTAAATGAGCTGATATATATCAAGTGCTTAAATAGGATTATCTATAAAGATCTAAATAAGCATTAATTCAATAAACATTGACTATTAGCTGCTATAACTTGCTATGATAGGTGTGATATTATTCTTCTGATTTTATTAATAAAAAGCCTGATTAGAATTCAGTTATTAAGTTCTTGGTCACTTGACAATATATGACTACTTGGGTTAGGGACATAAAAGTGAGCACCTTATAGGAAAGCATTTGAAGTACAAAAAGAAAAAAAAAAAGTCATCCCTACGTTGAAATTATAATATCTATGGATAAGTCAAACTGCTAATTCATTGGATTTAAAAATCAAACTATTTATGGTACATCTTGGAATTCTTAGCTTTCTCTGATCTAGCAGGAGTTGTCATAGCTGGAAAGGGCAGTACCATGCTCAATACTGCTCCACAGAAATTCCCTTAGCCCAGCTTCCTGAACCTCACTGCTATCTGGGAGGCAGGACAGGTTCTCAGAACAATGGGATTTGGCTCTGAATAATTAGCTAGTAAAACTAGCACTAATGAAAAGAGTAAAACTGCACTAATGAAAAGAGAGTCTGACCACCGGCTGGCATGCACAGGCCAACCTAGAGGGTAAAGCCAGCTCAGAGGCCCCTCCTCAATCACCACCTGCTCTGTGCCTCGGTGTGCCTCCAAGAACTAAAATTTGGAAGCATAACTGAGAAGGCTGAAAAATCTTGTCATCTCTATTTTTTTAAGATATAGTTGGAAATCAGAAAGTCCTGGAAGTACGTACTTTCATCTAAACAATTTGGTCAAGCTCAGAAATGACTGCATTTGGAGACACAGCAAGTTTTTTGTTTGTTTTGTTGTATTTTTGTTTAATTTTACAAAAGATATTATACTTTCTGGGTGTTCCCATTGATTATTTTGTTATTTTGTAAATTAATATTTCCAAAATTTTGTTTTAGGTAATATGAATTTGTTATCAAAATATTTCTATAACAAATTTGCATGGTTAATACCAAGTTCAACAAAAATGAATAGATCTGTTTCCTAAAGCATTTCTGTGGTGCAATATAAATATATTTGACCTTTGTTCCCAATTCTTGGCACAGAGTTTCTAAAGCCCTTGGGATGTTTTTTTATAGGAGTGTCATTATGGTAGTGAGATGACTCTTAAGGTCCCTAGATGGCTGCAGGATGGGAGTTGGTAGCCAAAAAAAAATCAACTACTTGATTAGACGGCTAGAACTTTCAGTCCTACTCCAGACCTGTAGGGAGAGAAAAAGGGCTAGAGACTATTAGTCCAATAATTTAATCAATTGTGCCCACATAGTGAAGCCTCAGTAAAAACTTGAGCCACAAGTTTTGGGGATCTTCTGAGTTAGTGAATATCAGGGCCCTGGGATGATGGAGCTCTTGGAAAGGACATGGAAGCTCTGTGCCCTTTCCCTTTACATTGTGCTTTTCATCTTCCATTTGACTGTTTGAGTGTTGTATTATTGAGAATAAAACTATAATTGAAGTATAGGACTTTCCTGAATTCTGTGAGTAGCTCTACAGAATTGGTGGAGTGTCATGGGAACCCCCAAATTTGTAGTCTCTTGGGCAGAAGTACACATAACCTGAAGATACCCAAGATATGTGGCTAATGCCTAAAATAAGAGAAATCTTATGGGAGTGAACCCTAATACACCAGGTTTCCATTCACTCCCAGTGTTTAGTGTTAGAACTGAGTTGAGTTGTAGGATATACAGCTGGTGACAGAGAATTGACTGTTGTTGGAAAAGATGTAACTTCTAAGATATATTAAAATGCATTCAAAATCATCATAAGGATACTCACTTTTCAGAATTATTGTTTTTCCCTGAGACTCTTTACTTAGAGAACATCGCAGAGCCTTTTAATGTTTGAAACACACTTAGAAAATAATTTTATAGAAACTGCTTTAACGTATTTAGCAGAGTAATCTGCATCTACCTTTGTGTCAGACACTGTAACTAGAACAAAATGAGAGTAATAACACATTTAAATGCAAGTGACTTTTATTGTTCTAATTTACTGTCCAAGAAAATCCCTCTGCTTGCTTCTATTTCTACTTAAAATGTGAGATCCTGGTTCTTCTTTAGAAAATCAGTTCCAAAATACCTGGGTTGGCAAAACTTATGATGAACCTCAAGCAAGAATCAATGGTTTCTAAGTAGGTATAAGAGGGTTTTGGACCCAAATGGAAAGAAATGTAGGTGATCTTGAAATGAACCCAGGTCCTCAATCAAGTTTGGCAAACACAAAGTCAGCAGAACCAGTCAGTTAACATAAAATAAAGAAGCAATTTGGGGAGTAAATGTGTGCACCTCAAGAAGAGAATTGTTCTTCAGCTTCTGTTAATTCTTGCCATCCAGCAAATCCATGCCTGGTGTTGACAATTCTCCTGATTTTTCAAGAGAGGCAGAAATCTGAATCTTCAAATTTTTCAACTAATCTTAATTTTAAAAATACTGTGTGGGCAATACAAAAGTACATCTGTTATCTGAATTTGGGCCACCATCTGTGATCTACAAAGATCTTCTCTTGGAATATAAGACTATTCATGATCTAGCCTCAGACTACCATATTGCTAATAGTCCTACTTATTTATACTCTTGATCATACTGAATTACATATACTTTTATATGTAATTTTAATTTTTAAAATGCCTTTCTTTGCCTAGGAAGCTTGTTGAATTCTCATCACACCAGCTAATCTACTACTGCTTTTGAAAAAGAATTTGCTCAAACATCATTTCCTTTGTTAATGTTCCCTAACACACTTCTCTTTTGCGTGTGTGGTAGATTTGCCATGTTCTCTGTATACCAGCAATGCATTAAAGTGCTTTCGTCACACCTCCACAGTTTGTGTTGAAAGCATAGTTTTATACACTTGTATCAGATATTTAATCTGCAGTGTTTACTCATCCTGCATATCTGCTAGTCAGATGGACTCAGAAAGGTAGATGTTTTGCTTTATGTAACTCCTCTGCTCCTGAAGATCATAGGTATAATCATCCACTCTGTTTACCAATCTGTATCTACATTCTGTGAACATTCTAAGACAGTATTAAGACCAGGTTGACTGTTAGATATATTACTGCTAGAGTCACAGGCCATACTCCACCCAAATATGTCCCTTACTAGGCTCTCCTCTGCTTCATCTAGTTACTTCCATGTCTGGCAGAGATGTACACTCTCTCTTATCATGTGTGCCTCCAACTGTGTTCCCATACCCAGAATCTGAGTTCCCCCCTTCTCACTTCACTAAGCACCAGTGATAAGGGGGAAAAAAAAATTACAATTTGTCAACCCACCTTTTTCTTTGCTCTCAATCCCTTTCTTGATCTCTCACAAAGAGAAGCAAATCTTTTCTATTTTTTTTTTATGCTTAATATACCATGCTTTATTTTGTTCTTTGTTTCTTTTAGGTTTATTGAGATGTAATTGACATACATCACTGTGTAAGTTTAAGGTGTACTGGATAATGATTTGGCTTACCTACATCACTTAGAACATAATCGAAGAAAAAGAAAAAAAAAATACTTGCAATGAGACCTCTCAGGATTTACCCTTTTAACAAATTTTATGTATAACATAAGCTGTATAAATTGTATTTAACATGTTGTATATTATATATCTGCTGCTGCTGCTGCTAAGTTGCTTCAGTTGTGTCTGACTCTGTGTGACCCCATAGACGGCAGCCCACTAGGCTCCTCTGTCCCTGGGATTCTCCAGGCAAGAATACTGGAGTGGGTTGCCCTTTCCTTCTCCAATGCATGAAAGGGAAAAGGGAAAGTGAAGTTGCTCAGTGGTGCCCGACTCTTAGCAACCCCATGGCCTGGAGACTACCAGGCTCCTCCGTCTATGGGATTTTCCAGGCAAGAGTACTAGAGTAGGGTGCGATTGCCTTCTCCTATATTATATCTCTAGTAGTTACTTATTTTATGTTATAACTGGAGCCTTGTACATTTTTAATACCTTCAACCAATTCTCTGTACATTTTTTTTTAACTGATGTTTTACTACTTCTTTTCCAGGCATTTGCTAATTTGAAAGAGAAGTTGATTCTTCCTTGCATACATAAAAGACTCATTTAAGTTGCTTACCATTCATCTTACTAAACCAGGGGGAATAAGTCAATTCCACAGATGACTCTAAACCCTTACTTAGAGGAAGTAAAATGTTACTACAGGTGTAACTAGCAATTTTAGCCTCATCTTAACTGACCACCTCTCTGTCAGTTCAGATCATAAGCTTTATAAAACATCAGAGTTCAGATTTATTTATCAGGCCCCATTAAATTCCCATAACCTGTATTTGAAAGGGCGATACAATCAACTATAGATCTGAATTTCTGAGGAAAGAAGAATGTGTCAGCCTAATGTTTAATGCTATATGAAAATAAAAGTTCTAATATTGCTAGAGATGTGAGAGTGTTGAAACAATATATATATATTTTTCACTGTAGTGATTTTAGGTACCATTCCTAAACATGATCTCCAGGGAGAATATGATTTCAAATACGCCATCAATGATTTCCTCATTTAACCCACTTGCAAATTAAAAATAAGGTACTGACTGGAGTTGAATCCTCTAATGTTCCAAGAAGAAACTTTATCTTAGACTACATTTGATGTATCAAACTATTTAAAAGTAATTGACATGGGCAGTGAACCATCTAGCCACAGGCTCATGAATAACACAGATAGGGAAATAAATGTGCGGGTGAGTTTTCTCCAAGGCAGTCACTCTAGGTCAAATGCTGCTCTGTAGTTTCTAGTTACAGTTCTTAATTTCTGAAGGTTCAAACTCTGTTAAGTTCCTAACTTCCTATTTCTAGACAATGGGCTAAATGGCTCTGGAAATGGTATTATAATGACACTGAAAATAGTAGCTATTTATATATATTTGCATGTTATTCATGGAAAAACTAATAGAAACATGATGAGCAGTTACAAATAATCATAATACAACGTGACATTATTACTATATCATAAAATTTTATCATATTGTTGATTTGTACATCTTATCTTTGACAATGAATACTAAACATTATGCAATATAAAATCAATAGCATAGTTAGCTGTCACTTTATATTAAAATACAGGACTTGCAGCAAAATTAAAGAAACACCTTCTTTTTCTAACATTACTTCTCCACAATAGTTGTAAAATCTTTACCACTAAAATACAAATGCAGGTGTCACTAGGTCACACAGAAAACTTACTAGGAGGAAGCATACAGAAATTGCATTCCTCTTTTGTGTATATATAGATAACATAATATATATTTTACATTCAGAATAAAGCCTTAACTATTTATTTATTTTGGCCATGCCACAGGGCATGTATGATCTTAGTTCCCCAGCCAGGAACTAAACTCATGCCCTGTGCAAATGGAAGCAAAAAGTCTTAACCATTAAGGCACCAGGGAAGTCCCATAAAATGTTTTCTCGTTATAAAAAATAATCTGTTTTCCTAGGAAACCAAAAAAAATTTGCAAATACTGAAAGAAATTCTAGAAGTAATCAATGTTAAAAAATTGATATACTTTGTTACAATAATATTTATGCTTTATTGTTTGCATTTGAGAATACACTGAATATTTTGTTTGATAACAAGCAATTTGTAGAGAAGACTTTGCATGAGAAGCTATCTATATATGGTTATTATTCTTTTTTTTTTTAATCGTAGAATGCCTTAGGTCATTCACTATGTATTTTTCTAATCTCTAAGCAATTTAATTCTTCAACATTTGTGGAGGAAAAAAATTTTTTTGTTGTTTCTTTGGAATTTTCCTGATAAAAGAATCATATTTCTGCAAGACAGCAAAACAGACACAGATGTATAGAATGAACTTTTGGACTCTGAGGGAGAGGGAGAGGTGGGATGATTTGGGAGAATGGCTTTGAAACATGTATACTATCATGTAAGAAACGAAGTGCCAGTCTATGTTCGATACAGGATACAGGATGCTTGGGGCTGGTGCATGGGGATGATCCAGAGAGATGATATAGGGTGGGAGGTGGGAGGGGGATTCAGGATTGGGAGCTTGTATACACCCGTGGTGGATTCATGTCAATGTATGGCAAAACCAATACAGTACTGTAAAGTAAAATAAAGTAAAAAAAAAAAAAGAATCACATTTCTGATTATAAAAAAGTGTCAAAAATATTAACCTGAAGTGTCACTTTTCCCTGGTTCTATAGAAATCAACCTATAATCTACAGTATAATTCAAGTGAAATTCTGAGCCAAGAATCATGAAAATTACAAACATATATGTAGAATTTTATCCCTCAACTGTCTTGATCCTAAATTCTCAATCTTGTTTCATTTTCAGTCAACTTAATAACCATGGAGTAACATTTAAAAAACATTTGTATTCTTAGCTTTTAATTATCTTATAATTATTATCTATTATCTTATAATTTTGAAATAAAAAGTTGTCCCAAATTGATGAATTATAATATTTATTCTGTTGTCATCCAGATTTTGATGTTGAAGAGGAGAAGTCTGAGGCAAAGCCATTTTTTCCCTTTTGGTATTCATTTTTTTTTTTTTAATCTGCAAATCTGTTTGTACAAATATTTTAATATTTTTATAACTTGTATCATTGTCAGAATCCATGAAAGAATGGTTTCTTGCCATTGATTTCTTGGACTTATGGTTAAAATTATTTGATCTAAATCTAGAAAATCAGTCCCTTTGCTCTGATTCAGGGAAATTTTTTTCATTTGAAAAAGAAAGGTTTTTTGTGGTCTATTTCTCTGTGGCGGTGGTTTAGTCCCTAAGTCATGTCTGACTCTTGCAACTCCATGGACTGTAGCCTGCCAGGCCCCTCTCTCCGTGGGATTCTCCAGGCAAGAATACTGGAGTGGGTTGTAATTACCTTAACCATGGGCTCTTTCTGACCCAGGAATCAAACTGGAGTCTCCTAAACTGCTCACAGATTCTTTACTGACTGAGCTATGAAAGAAGCACATTTGTTTCTTTACTTTATATTTTATTGTATATTGTGAGAGAGATTTTCAAGTTCATCATATTCATGAATTACATTCTTATATGAATGTTTTATTTTTTTATTACATGGCTTGTTCATTTTATACCTTTAAAATACTTTTTTCTTACTTTTAATTTTATTGCAGCTTCTTTTAATCTCAAGAGTTGTTTTCTTATACATTTTGTTTATATTTCATGGAGTCTAGATAATCTTACAATTTTTTGAAATTTTCCTAGTTTTCTACATTTTTTCTGATTCCTGTAATAGATCCGTTTAGGGGTCTGCTTTCATTAACCACAGTATATTGAAACCACCTCAAAACTTAATGAATCAAGCAAAAATGATTCATCATCACTCATGTGTCTGTGTGTTTCCTGTGGGTATTAGCTGATCTAGACTAAGATCAACTGGGTTAGATTGGACAGAGAGGCTCTGCTCTACTTATCCTTCATCTTATTTCTGATCAGCTGGCTAGCTCAGACACTCTTTTGCTTCTGACAATGGTGAGTATGCACTATGAAAAGCCAAAGGACCCAAGCCCTTATAAGTGTAGGCTCAGAACTGGCACATTGTCATGTTCACCTCATTTTACCAACCAAATCAAGGGAAGGGGAATATACTTTGACCCAGATCAAAGTCAAGGTTTAGGGAAATATATTATATTTTTGTCAAAGGAATACTAAAATCATATGGCAACGACATGTAGATAAGTAGAGGTGAAAAAACTGGGGTAAATAATACAATTCATCAAGGGTCTGCTATTTTTGAAATGTGATTCTATGTGATTCTTGTATCCTTATAGTAAAGTACATCTTCTATTACTCTTTCTTTTCTTATCTAGCTCATATTTGAGCAAACTACAATGTAAATGTGTCAGTGGTTATCAACAGAAAAATTGTATGGATTTGCCTTAGTCATGTTATGCCATTTTGTGTATTGGTAAAACTCCATTCTCTTATTTTGGATTTTGGATCGAAAGCTACAATCTCATGTTCAATTACTGGTGTCTATCAGGCATGGATGTATGTGATTTTGTGAAACTAAATTGTAGTGATCCCCATCCTTCTATTACATGGGTCTCTGACTTTTAGGCCAGATGGAATTCTTGAGCTATTGCAGTACTCAGGATACTCTGCCTCAAGAACTTTCTTCATTTCTATCCTCCTAAACTGTATTTAGGGACACATCTTCCAGAATGTAATATACCCCTCACTTCTCTATACTTCATGTTCATCACATTATCACGTGCTATTTTGTTTTCCATGATTTGCACTTTAAAGCAGTAAATCCTCACGGCTTTAGATATGGCAATGGATTGTTAGATATGACACCAAACAAACAAACAAAAAAAAAGCAACAAAAAAAGTTGATAAATAGAATTTCATCAATTGGACTTCATTAAATCTAAAAACTTGTTCACCAAAGGACTTTATAAAGAAAAGGAAAAGACAACGAACAGAATAGGAGAAAATAGTTGCAAATCATATGTCAGTAAGGATTTATTGTTCAAAATATATAAAGAAATCTTACAAGTAAACAATAAAAGAAACTAACAATGCAATTAAAAAAATACAAAAATGGGTAGATATTTCTCCAAATAAAACATACAAATTACCAATAAGCAAACACAAAAAAATGTTCCAGATCACTAATTACCAGAGAAATGCAGATTAAAAGTACAATAAGAAACCATTTTATACATACTAGGATGGCTATAATAAAGGAAATATAAAGGAAAATAACAAGTGTTGGCAAGGATATGGAGATACTGGAATATTTGTGCATTGCTGATAAGAATGTAAAATGATGCCACTACTGAGTACAAGTTCAGTAGTTCCTGAAGAGAGGAATCATGGAATTATCATATGAGCCAACAATTTCATTATATACCTCCAAAGAATTGTAAATAGAAACTCAAGCAGATACTTGTATATCAACATCCACTGCACCATAGCCAAAATATCAAAACAACCTAAGAGATCACCAACAGATGAATAGATTAAAAAAGAAAAAAGTGGTACATAAGTACAATAGAATAATATTCATTCACAGAAAGAAGTTAAGTTCTGATACATGCTATTAAATTGATGAAACTTTAAAAATATTTTGCGATTATACTATGTGAGAAAAAGATGCAAAAGAAAAATGTTACATGATTCTACTTATATAGGCAAATTTATAGATACAAAATCAGATTAGAGGTTACCAGGAATTGGATGTGGGGATGGGAAGCAGAGTTTTGTTTGGGGCAAATGAAAAAGTCTGGAAATAGATATCATTCAGTTCAGTTCAGTTCAGTCGCTCAGTCATGTCCGACTCTTTGCGACCCCATGAATCGCAGCAGGCCAGGCCTCCCTGTTCATCACCATCTCCCAGAGTTCACTCAGACTCATGTCCATCGAGTCAGTGATGCCATCCAGCATCTCATCCTCGGTCGTCCCCTTCTCCTCCTGCCCCCAATCCCTCCCAGCATCAGAGTTTTTTCCAGTGAGTCAACTCTTCTCATGAGGTGGCCAAAGTACTGGAGTTTCAGCTTTAGCATCATTCCTTCCAAAGAAATCCCAGGGTTGATCTGCTTCAGAGTGGACTGGTTGGATCTCCTTGCAGTCCAAGGGACTGTCAAGAGTCTTCTCCAACACCATAGTTCAAAAGCATCAATTCTTCGGTGCTCAGCCTTCTTCACAGCCCAACTCTCACCTCCATACATGACCACAGGAAAAACCATAGCCTTGACTAGATGGACCTTAGTCGGCAAAGTAATGTCTCTGCTTTTGAATATGCTAACTAGGTTGGTCATAACTTTTCTTCCAAGGGGTAAGCGTCTTTTAATTTCATGGCTGCAGTCACCATCTGCAGTGATTCTGGAGCCCCCCAAAAAATGAAGTTTGACACTGTTTCCACTGTTTCCCCATCTATTTCCCATGAAGTGATGGGACCGGCTGCCATGATCTTCGTTTTCTGAATGTTGAGCTTTAGGCCAACTTTTTCGCTCTCCTCTTTCACTTTCATCAAGAGGCTTTTTAGCTCCTCTTCACTTTCTGCCATAAGGGTGGTATCATCTGCATATCTGAGGTTATTGATATTTCTCCCGGCAATCTTGATTCCAGCTTGTGTTTCTTCCAGCCCAGCGTTTCTCATGATGTACTCTGCATATAAGTTAGTGCTGCCTTAACATTGCAAGTAGAATTAATGGCACTGAATTATATACTTAAAAACAGTTAAAATATTTTGTTCTTATATATGTTTCACCACCATTTATAAAGTAAAAGATACAGGGAGCGTGATAGCCTCTAAACTTCTGCCCAAGCTTAGACTGGAAGAATAACCATGAATGTTTCTAGTCTCTTCATTTTAACCGGAGCTAACAATAGAAATGAATCTCTTCCTTTCCTTAACTCTGCTTCCACTGTTTTATGCATGTATTTAAATGAAATTACTTATTAGATTTAATTGTGATAATTTTCAATTTTACTTTACAGGGTAGATACTCCTTGATAACAAGAATCTTACAAAGTGGCTGGTTCAAGAAAGGTCATGAGCTTGATAATATAAATTAGTAACTGTCTAGTTGTTAAATAAGTGAATTGCTCTCAGTTTGTGGCAATTAAAATAGTTCTACCGAAGGGAAGCAGGTAGAGCTATATGGGTGGCTAGTGTCTACAATTATAAAGACTGAATATGATACCATGCATTTTGTAAATTTGACTTAGCTATATTTGAAAGTTAAATTACAGTGTAATAGTTTGCAATATTATATAATATGTATATTTTAGAACTGAACAATGCAGATATTAATACATTATGTTCTTAACCTGATAATATTAATCATAAGACACTATACTAACATATGTTCCATACTTCTCTGTAAGAAACGTTCACATATTTATCTAATACAACCCTACAAATAGTTAAATTGTATTGTTGTTTTTCAGTCATTAAGTCCTGTCTGACTCTTTGCAACCCCATGGACTGAAGTACTCTAGGTTTCCCTGTCCTTCACTATCTCCCAGAGTTTGCTCAAATTCATTTCCATTAAGTCAATGATACCATCCAACTATCCCATCCTCTGTCACCCTCGTCTCCTTTTGCCCTCAATCTTTAGGGTCTTTTCCAATGAGTTGACTCTTCACATCAGATGGCTAAAGTATTGGAGCTTCAGCTTCAGTATTAGTCTTTCCAATGAATATTGATGATTGGTTTCCTTTAGGATTGACTGGTTTGAACTCTTTGCTGTTCAAAGGACTCTCAAGAGTCTTGTTTAGCACCACAATTTGAAAACATCAGTTCTTCAGTACTCAGCCTTCTTTATAGTCCACCTCTTACATCTGTACATGACTATGGGAAAAATCATAGTTTTGACTATACAGACCTTTGTGGGCAAAGTGATGCCTCTGCTTTTTAAGATGCTATCTAGGTTTGTCATAGTTTTTCTTCCATAGAGCAAGTCGTCTTTTAATTTTGTGGCTACAGTCACTGTCCACAGTGATTTTGGAACCCAAGAAAATATAGACTGTCACTGTTTCCATTTTCTCCCCATCTATTTGCTATGAAGTAATGGAACCAGATGCCATAATTTTCAGTTTTTGAATATTGAGTTTTAAGCCAGCTATTTCAGTTTCCTCTTTCACCTTCATCAAGAAGGTCTTTATTTCTCTTTTATTTCTGCCATTAGAGTGGCATCATCTACATATCTGAGGTTGTTGATATTTCTCTCAGCAATCTTGATTCCAGCTTGTGATTCATGTAGCTGGGCATTCCACATGATGTACTCTGCATATAAGCTATACATTGTATTTGTAGATTATGACTTATTTCACCCATCCAAAATAGGAATGTCCTAAATCAGGATAAATTTAGTGATTTATCAGACTTATTCAGTGCATTAGTGGCAGAGCTAGTGCAAAAGCTCATATAGTTGACATTAAGATAACATATTGAAAGATTCTATATTTCAACAGAGATGGTGGAATGTTTCTTCTGAGAAAGTTGCCATGAGAGGGAAAATGTTTCTGTGCATGCAGACTCTCTCTCTAAGGAGCTACCTTGTGAATTATCTGTGCAGCCATCATGTAAAAGAACAATCAAGGGATGGCCATGGCACACAGCACATGTGGAGCATAGACACAGCAGGCTTCTCTGAAGCTGACATCAATTACAGTGAAAAGTAGGGTATTATTTGGTGTTCCCTGATATCTAATGCTTCTCTTTGAGATCTGAGGCATATCTAGAAAGAGGAGACATAAAAAAGAACAATGTGAATGTAACATCCATTGGGGAAATCAAAGGAAAACTATGCAAAATGGTTTCCAAGTTCTTGGGTTTAAGGTAAAGAAATCTGTTCAACTCTAGAGTATACAAATTATCCCAGGATGGAGTTTTAGGATCTTCATCTTCATCTCATACTCTATTCACTAGATCAAGGAACAGAGCCAGTTATCAAACCATAACACTTTCAGAACCCAATCTGATAGGATTCCATGTTGCCCCAAATGATTGACAATGGCAGGAACCACTGGTCTCTTTCATTGTCATTCATATTTGACTCCTTTCTCTTGTTTTTACTCTCCCAAATCCTCTCTCTTAAAATCATGCATCTCTCTCAAAATCAGCAATCTTCTTCTGCTGTATTTTATTTCCTTAATTTTCCCTTCACTCTTCCAGAGACAAAGCCACACAACTTTCTGTTGCCTAGGTCATACTTTCAGCTTTAACTCAAATCCATCATTCTGTGTCTCATGACAATTGATCTTTTTTTCCACTTTTGCACACCAGTGTTGTTGCATACATTCTGAACATTTACATTGGGATTATATACTAATGAATATGCTTCTCTCCATATGTCCATGAGTATTTGGAACAACAAGTAAAAGCAAATAAACAGAAAACAAAATATTTTAATGTAGTATATATTATGTCCTAGTTGAAATTGCTTCTAACCTGATGGCCATTGATGTTTAATCACAGACAAAAATCTCATAAAGCTCTAGGTTAAATTGTCATGTGCTTCTCTCTCCAAAGTATTGCCTGCTAACTATTCTAATATTTATATCAAATTAGAGAAGTGATTCGGAGAAGGCACTGGCACCCCACTTCAGCACTCGTGCTTGGAAAATCTCATGGACAGAGGAGCCTGGTAGGCCGCAGTCCATGAGGTCACTAAGAGTCAGACACAACTGAGCGACTTCACTTCCACTTTTCACTTTTATGCATTGGAGAAGGAAATGGCAACCCATTCCAGTGTTCTTGCCTGGAGAATCCCAGGGACGGGGGAGCCTCATGGGCTGCCATCTATGGGGTCGCACAGAGTCAGACATGACTGAAGCGACTTAGCAGCAGCAGCAGGGAAGAGATTGTCTAAACTTAGGCCCATAGGAAGAAGGCATTTCTTGAATATGAAACTGGAATATACAAAATTAATGACACCGAAATGACCCTTTGATTACGCTATACTAAGATATAATAAGTAGTCGAAGGGATACAGCTAGGAAGAGCACATCTGGGTTTAGGGTTCTTTCCTTTAGTCAGTTTCCTCACAATTTAACAGTATAAGTTACAGGAAGAAGCTGCCACTCTCTAGGTTTTGGTTTTAGCATCTGTAAAAGGAGGTTAACTAGCTCAAGGGTCTCTGTATTGTGCTTGTATGGTGCCAGTGTTTCTCAGGAGTGCCTCAAGATGCCAGGGTGAGTGAAGGGAGGGATATAGGGTGCAGGTATACAGCTAAAAACCAAACCAAGTTACACTGCAATCCACCAGAGTGGGTTTTATATATTCTAGTCCCCAATAAAATCTCCTCTGAGAAGGATTGCTATATAGGAAAGTTCATACACCTAAGGCAAAATAGTTCACGGGGTCTCCCTCAACTATATGAACTGAAATAAATTATTTTATGTTAAAATGTTAATTTATATTCTTTTTTATTTCAGAAGGTGCTACCAGGTGTTCCTTTTGTCTGCAATACTCCAGAGCGTTAAACCTGAAGGTGACTGTTTCCCTTTACTTCGCTTCCCTTTCTGGCCTGTGTTCAGGCTTATTATGAAGGAGAAAGATAAACCAATTCCAATCCATCTATCCCAATCCTATTCATGGCCAAGCAATAACAATTATCTCCGTCTTTACATTTTCTCCCATCTCTTGCTATTTCTTGTACAGTAATGAATTGTAACAGCTACTTCTTGCTGACTTCTCTCCCATATAATTAATGTCCTAAGATATTCTATTTACTGGTGAAGCAGTTTGAATCAAGAAGTGATTACTTTTAGAGTAAACAGAGCTGCTAAACCCTCTCCACAAACAAAGCTGACAGCAGTTTTATTTTTTAAATAATCAAATTGAAATCCCCAAAAGCTTCAAGTTTGGGACTTCTTATTTATTATATGTATGTAGATATTTTGTATGTGAAAAGTTTATTAATATTTAGAACAGAAGATAGGAAAGTGCATAGATTGAAGGGAATTAAAAAAAAAAAAAAGAACTGATAACAATGTCATCAGCCTGTTTCCCTGTTTGCCCTAAACCATAAGCCTTCATATCAGGTAAAAGTAACAGAGAAGAATAACTGTTTATTTAAGAGTATAAATTCATCTCTAGAAAACGTCAAAATTAGACATTGGGCTTTCTGAATTCAGAATTCTAATAATGACTGAATATAAAAGAAGAAAAAGAAAAATGCTCTTGCCATCAATGTCAGTGTGGATTTTTCAGTTTCAGTGTTTGTGGTGATTCTTGCATTTTTGTCAATATTTTAAAATGTTGTAGTGTGGACTCAGGCTTCCTTTCACATTGAAAGGAGTATTATCCACAGTTAGCAATTGATTAATACACAACCAAGTAGGGTAGATTGACCTGATCACCTTCACATCTTAAAGTCTAGTCCCCACCTCTGCAAGCACTATAGGATGCCAATCCTAGCCACAACCACAATCTATGCCACAGCTTCAGCAAATTTTCCTGAATGCATTCTCTTTTAACTTTCCAAGCCTCTGTCTCCAACCATTCTATCAGACTCATCCCTTCAAATATCTGCTTCTTTAGGAATCTCTTGATAGTTTCAAATTAATTCTCTAAACTTAAAAAATAATTGTCAATTTCTTCCTTTCTTGCTCTCTACTTCTCCAATAGCTAATTCATGTGGATTCTTTAACATGTTTTCTCCCACTTCCAGTCTCTCTGCCCACATTCATCTTTCTATTACCTCAAATGTGGATATGGAAATAACCTTCTAAATGGCCCCTCTGTCACTCTGCATTGCCCTCTTCACTTCATGTGATGCCTCCCGGCTAAATTAATCTTAAATCTTTAATCAAGCATCAGAACTAGTGACATTCAGACAATGGAGAGATCATTGAGGGTCGAGCAGTTAGGGAAGGTGAAGCTAAGAAGATGGGCCTTAAAGTATGAATAGAGAGGATGTAGATAATCAGAGCAGAGGTTGGAAACAATTCTCAAAAAAAGAAAGAGCATCAAGAAAGCCATGGATGGCAAGCTTCAATAGCATGCATTGGATTGTTTCCAAGTCTCCTGTCTGCCCAGACTTAACACAAATTCAACTCATTTACAGCTCTCTGACAGACATGCTCTTTTGCAAGGACAGAGAAATGGTTTGACAGCTTGGCTTTTTTGAATGCCATCATTGCCCCCACGTATGACCTTGTCATATTTGCATATTGTTTCACGGGGAATCTGAACTTATCTTCTAAACCATATTCTCTGCACCAGTTATACTAGTTTATTCACAATACTCAAAATATAATTATACCCTTTGATCATGTTTTTTCTTATCTAGAAGTACTAATTCTCCAAATTCTAACCTCTATCTTTTAAAACTCTGTCCTAGATTGAAATTTCCTTTCTCTTAACTATGCTTCACATAGCTTTCAATATTCATCAGGCACACTGTATGAGTTTCTTTATATTGTTAGTATTTTTAAATGTTGTTTTATGCTATATAATTTTTCAAAATATAGAAGACCTCTTAGTACATTGGCCTTTTGTATTATTTAAAATGAAGGACAAACTTCCATATTCTATGACACGTGTGTTGCTGAAAACTAAAAGTCCCCAAAGTTTGTCCTTAAAGCAAAAGGTTAATCATTGAATTAATAAGGATGGACTATAGTTGCATCTAGGATATTATATATTGATGATAATAAAATAATTCTGGCATTTCAATTGTCCTGACTGGTTGACATAAACAAGCATTTTCCTACTAGAAACTTTTTTTGTTTGTTATATATTTTAATCAATTTATGCCCTTAATCAATTTATGTCTTTATTTTAATCAATTTATGACAGTAGCCTAACTATAAGTCTACTTTCTATTAAAAAAGAAAAAAGTGGCAAAGGCACCAGGAGTACACAATGGGAAAAAAAATAGTTTTTCTCTTATAACTCTGTTAAAACTATTGCATGGTACTAATATTACAGGAGATAGGATGCAGAGTCCTCAAAATATTGAAAATAGAAATATATAGTTTAGCAGTCCCACTTCCAAAGAAAATGAAATCACAATCTCTAAGACATCTGAACTCCATGTTTATTGTGGTAGTATCCACAAAGCCAAGAGATGGAAATATCTTTGGTGCTCACCAACAGATGAATGAAAAAAATGTGGTATATACACAAAATGTGATACCATTCAGATATAAGTAAGAAAGAAATTCTGTAACCCTTTGCCTGCTTTTCCTTCATGTGTTCTCATTGAGTATCCACATGAAGAGCACCTCCATAGCACATGCAGTGTAGAACTTGCCTCATACCTTGGAAGAGCAAGAAGTCACTGATAATATGACTTTCTCAAATCTAATATGGAAACACATGAATAATCCCAAAATATTCCCCTTACCTATGAAATGCTCTTATTAAGATTTTACTTATCAAATAAGTGCTGATTCATCTAAGATAAAATTTAAACACTTATGAATGCTCACTAAAATTTAGTCGAGCTTTATGGTCAAGCCACTATACTAATATCCAAATATACTAATATACAAGGAAGTAGTACCATCTTCTGTAAAATAAATGAAGAGTGCCATAAAACAAAGAGCTCCGAGAGAGAAGAAAAGGGAAACATTCTATGATCCTAAGGAGAAAGGAGGGCAGTCTATTAAAAAGTAAAAACATTTGTACTGAATTTAGAAGTGTGTATTTTGGGGAAGGAGTAAGGGTAGAAATGTGAGCCCTGAAAGAATAAAACATCAAAACGTGCCCATGAGGTAACCAACTCTTCCAAGGAATAAAAAGTTTACAGGAGACTTGGTCAATAAAGCTGTAAAAGTCATTTTGGCAGATAAAACTAAAGAACTTTCTTTAGGCCAATTTGTTGAGTGCTCTAGGCTTTAGTCCTTGAGTACTAGGACATCATTCTGCCTTTGGATTAGACAGTGAGTCAGAGGTTATCCTTGAACTAGGAGTTTCAGGGCACGGGAAAGAATATACCCACCAGGTTAGAATGTTAAGCCTTGCTCACCAGTTCTAGTTGTATAAGAATTTTCTTACTACAATACAGGCTGAGATTTGGACCTGTGAGTGGAATGGGAGATAATTTGGAAAGGGAAGACACTGCATTTATTGATAAGATCTAGAAATGGGGCCGCATGGGGCTCCAGGAAAAGCCCAGGAAAGAAACAATTCAGTAAAAATGACAGAGGCAGGGACGTTGGTAGGACTCTGCTTATAACATTTACTGTTTTGATTGGCCACAATCCTGTGCATGAGATGTAAAAGAGCATTTGGAAAGGACTTGAGTAAATTATTATTGTTCTGTCAAAATTGACATTCATTAAAATATATCAAAGAGCAAAAATCAGGCCATGAGGATAAATTAAAATAACACTTGCCATTGCATTAGTAGGTTCAGTGTTTTTCTTGACTCACTGTGTGGGTGACTGAGATAGGACGGACTTCATTCCATGAAGGAGAAAGTTCTGCATTTTCACTTTCAAATTAAGTTCACATGCAGAAACTGACAGAAGGCAAAGGAAGATGCTAAAATCGTTCCCATTCAGGATCAGTTTTCCGAAGCTCTCATTTGGAGTAATCAAGCATTACTAGTAAACAAGCTGAAAAAACTTCACCTGTGTTACTCAGGGAAGAATCTATTTAGCATGCAATGAAATTACAAGTCTATATACCTTTAAAAAGTTAATTTGCCTGCAGTAAAGAATCTGCCTGCAATGCAGAAGACCCAGGTTCTATCCCTGGGTCAGGAAGATCCTCTGGAGAAGGGAATGACTACCAGTCCAGTGTCCTTGCCTGGAGAACCCATGGACAGAGAAACAAAAAATTGGACATGACTGAGAGACTAAGCACAATAAATGCATACTGGTGTGTGCTTAGCTGCTCATTTGTGTCCAACTCTTTGCAACCCCGTGGACAGCCCACCAGGCTCCTCTGTAGGTGGGATTCTCCAGGCAAGAATACTCAGATCATGAATCTGCTAGACCATCTACACCTAACACCCTCAAGAGAGAAAACTAAGTGTATATCAGACCCACTCACATTTCCAAACGGACCATACTTTTGATTATATTTGATGCTTTCTCTTAATTATGATCATAAAGAGGCAAAACTGTTTATATCAGTATAGATGTTTTTTTCCTTAATTTTAACTGTCTTTTCTCTGATTTAACAGAATAATACATGTTTCTTTTAGAAAAATTGGAAAGCACAGAATGACAATAATCAGAAGAAACAAAAGAAAATCGCCTACAACCATATTAGCCGTAGGAAAAATAAAATCATTTTGGAAAAACTTCCACAGATCTATTTAACTGTCTCATCTTCACTAAAGTAATTTTTAGTTAATGTTGTGTGCATTTGCTAAATGTTTATTGTGTACGTTTTATGTGGCAAACACTGTTCAAAGATGAATATCACAGATTCACTGCAAGCTAAGATATTACCGTCTGGATGGAAAGAAAGATATGTAAATAACAAATTATCACACAATATAATAAGCACTATAATAGAAGGATTCCCCTTTCTAGACATTGTGTACCTTCTGGAGTGTGGGTCTTTATCTGCCATGTGGGATAGAATGCAGTCTCAAAAATGATGACACGTAAGTGATTAATTCCAACTTACAAATCCTAACCACGCTTTTAAAAGTAAATTCTGTTTTTGATGAAGAATTGCATCATTTAACTAGCCTCTTCATAACAAGCTTGACTGTATGTAATTGTTTAATAGTTCTTGAATCCATCTTCAGTTCAGTTCAGTTCAGTCACTCAGTTGTGTCCGACTCTTTGTGACCCCATGAATCGCAGCACGCCAAGCCTCCCTGTCCAGCACCAGCTCCCGGAGTTCACTCAGACTCACGTCTATCGAGTCAGTGATGCCATCCAGCCATCTCATGCTTGGTCATCCCCTTCTCCTCCTGCCCCCAATCCCTCCCAGCAACAGAGTCTTTTCCAAGGAGTCAACTCTTCGCATGAGGTGACCAAGTACTGGAGTTTCAGCTTTAGCATCATTCCTTCCAAAGAAATCCCAGGGCTGATCTTCAGAATGGACTGGTTGCATCTCCTTGCCATCCAAGGGACTCTCAAGAGTCTTCTCCAACACCACAGCTCAAAAGCATCAGTTCTTCAGTGCTCAGCTTTCTTCACAGTCCAACTCTCACATCCATACATGACTACTGGAAAAACCATAGCCTTGACTAGATGGACCTTAGTTGGCAAAGTAATATCTCTGCTTTTGAATATGCTATCTAGGTTGGTCATAGCTTTTCTTCCAAGGAGTAAGGGTCTTTTAATTTCATGGCTGCAGTCACCATCTGCAGTGATTTTGGAGTCCAAAAAATAAAGTCTGACACTGTTTCCACTGTTTCCCCATCTATTCCCCACTCAGACTATTGTATTAACAGGATATTCAAAAGAACATTCTTCAGATCCTGAATACCATGTGTCTTTGCATGTGCACAATCATGAAAAGGATTACTTTACTTGCATATAATTGAACATTAAAGAACAAGTTAAAGCATTGCTATAAATATCCATAATTCATAGCTCAGTCCGTAAAGAATCTGCCTGAAATGCAGGAGACCTGGGTTTGATTCCTGGGTTAGCATGATCCCCTAGAGAAGGAATTGGCAACCCACTCCAGTATTCTTGCCTGGAGAATTCCATGGACAGAGGACCCTGGCAGACTACAGTCCATGGAATTGCAAGAGTCAGACATGACTTAGTGACTAAACCAACCAACCACCAACCAGAAAGAGAAAAAAAAAAAAAATTAACTTTTCATTTTATATTAGAGTATAGCCAATTAATGTTTGATAGTTTCATGTGGACATCAAAGGGACTCAGCCATAGATATGCATGTATCCACTCTCCCCCAGTCTCCCCTCCCATTCAGACGGCCATATAATATTGAGAAGATTTCCCTGTACTATACAGTAAGACAGAGAAGAACTGTAAAAGCTTTCTACAAAAAACTAAATTTTTAGAGAATTTAGAAACAAACTTCTTCAGAGGAATGACTCTTTCAGAAGTTGCCTGGGCTGAAGACAAAGTAGGGGCTTGGCAGTAGTTGAGAGGAGAAATCAGGTGATTGTTGGGGGAGTGGCCTTGGGAATAGGAGGAGGGAGAGAAGCATTCACTTTCCTCAGGCTTCCTTAGGCCTCCTCTGTCAGCCAACCAGTAATAATTCCACATCACCTCCTGCCAACTGGAGAAGATCTGATTAGAGATTGGACTGGCCTAATGAAGACCCCTCCATCTCCCAGCCTCAGCATTTCTGCAGGTCACATTGATTTCTTTATGGACATGTCAAGCAAAGAGATATCCCCTGCATAGGGAAGAGGCAGGCTCACCCTGAAAGACTTGCATCTGAGGTCAAGGAGCAAACTTTCCTCTCCAGGGCAAGATTAATAGAGAAGGACAAAGTGCTAAATAGTCAGCCAAATCCACAACCATGAGTCTCAAGTAGAGAAAAGTGAAATCAAAGGCCAAGGGAGCTCACTTTCAGCCAAGTTAAGTGTAGAAGGTGTTTCAGGGTAAAGCAATCTAATTGCAATCTGGAGACAGAAGTACAGACTAGCTCATGGCCTGTGCAATGGCTGCCAAACACTGGACCACAGGTCCTGCTTATAAAATGGAGGGAATGATGCCAATGCACAAATGAACTCAAGAGAGTTCTAAACACTAAGTGCTTGTTGGAATTGCATAACACTTTGCAGCAAATATACCATCCAGGAATAAGAAGGGGAAAAACAATAAAGTAGGGGGAAATTGTAGAAAACACTTATCAATTAGTCATGTATTGTGAAGCTACTAAAGTCAGTTATGGTGATAGATTTAATTTTCTTAACAATATAAGAAATATCTTCCACAGTGTGAATCCATTATATATTTCCAATCTGACTTTCCATAACTCCTCTACAGACCACATGGCATCCTGATAAACCCTCCATAAGGGCTAACTAGCTTTCTTCAGAAACACAATTTCTCTCTAGGTTCCAATTCTTTTAGATCCAACCCGATCTTTCCCTATTCAGTGAAGCCTTCTTTAATTTTACCAGCCAATCATAGCCCTCTTTCTTGAGTATCTTTAATATTTATTATTTGAACAAGCCATTTGATGATTATTACATTAACCTCTATCTTGCTGAACACAATTCTATGTCCCTTGATGATTAGACCAATGTCCCATGCAATTCCTTGTAAAACCAAAGACACAGAAACTGCATTAAAAAGAGAAAATGTGTAGACAACTTACTGTGGAATTTTTATTTTGTTACTATATAATACAAATAAATTATATTCAGATGTGAATGTCTATGAATTTTATCTTAAATGTTCTTTAAGAAGTTGCTTTATGGGGGGCAGTCCTAAGATGGCAGAGGAATAGGACAGAGAGACCACTTTCTCCCTCAAAAATTCATCAAAAGAACATTTCAACGCTGAGTAAATTCCACAAAACAACTTCTGAATGCTGGCAGAGGACATCAGGCACCCAGCAAAGCAGATCATTGGCTTCAAAAACAGGTAGGAAAAAATATAATAAGATGAAAAAAGAGACAAAGGAGGTAGGGAGGAAGCTCCGTCCTGGGAAGGGAATCTCGTCCCAGGAAGAGACTCTTAAAAAGAGAGGTTTCCAAACACCAGGAAACATTCTCGCAGCCAAGTCTGTGGTGAGCTTTGGAAGCACAGAGGGCAACATAACAGGAAGGAAAAATAAATAAATAATTTAAACCAACAGATTACAAGCCCAACAGTAACTCCCCCAGTGGAAAAGCAGCACAGACGCCTGCATCCGCCACTAGCAAGTGGGGGCTGGGCAGGGAGGAGCTGGAGGCACAGCCGGCAGTGCTTTTTAAGAATTGGGCCACGGAAGGCGCGAGCTGCAGTGCTTTTTTGAGAATTGGGCCGGAACGCCCCACGCGTGGACAGAGCGAACTAACTTGGGCTAGCAAACCAGATTGTGGGATAGCTACCACGTGAAATGCCCGAACATAAGACACTGCCAGGACCACACACAGAACAAAGGATGGATCGGAAATAGCCGGCTGCTGACCATCCCCCTCCGGTGACAGGCAAGCCAGACCCTTAAGAGCTGGAAAGGGGCAATCGAAGCCCAAGAGAGACATTACCTACCAAAATGCAAGCAGGCTTCTTTGTTAACTAAGACTTCTGGGGCTTCTGGACAGTCATCATCCGCCTGAGAAGGAACGCCTGTGGTACACCCAGAAAACTGAGCAGCAGGGAAAGGCCATAGTCGTAGTGATTGTGCTCACCAAACTCCTGAGCTACTTGGACCTGGGAAGGGCACAAAACGCAGGCCCAACCAAATCTGCGCCTCTGAGGGCTTCCTGAGCGCAGAGCCTGAGCGGCTTAGACTGGGGAGGTGCATGAAGCCTAGGGCCGGCCTCAGACTGTTCCCCGGTGGAGCTACATAGAGCCTGAGTGGTGTGCACAGCAGCACGGGCAATCCCAGACTGGATGAGATACTTCAAGCACATGCCAGTAATATTTGTTTGCAGCATCCCTCCCTCCCCACAGCGCGACTGAATAGTGAGCCTAGTGTGTCCACCACTGCCCTCCCTGTGTCAAGACGGAAATCAGACAGTGAAGAGACCAGCAAACAGAGGAAGTTAAACAGAGGGAACTGCCTTGGAAGTGACCCCACACAACCCACAACACCAGAGAAAGGGTCAGATATACCTTTACTACTTTTATAATCATTTTTTTTTTTGAGTTGATGGTGTTGCATGATTATTTCTTTTTTTGTTTTTCTTTTTTTTTTTAACTTTCTTAAATTTTTAAGTACTCTATTTCTCTATTATTTTTAATAATTCTTGTGGCTTTGTTTTGTTTTGTTTTGTTTTGTTTGTTTGTTTGTTTGTTTCTTTTTTTCCTCTTCTCCTTTTCTTTAATATTGTATTTTTGAAAATCCAATCTCTACTCCAGATTTTTAATCTTTGCTTTTTGGTATTTGTTGTCAATTTTGTACATGTAAAAACCCACTCTTCAGTACCCAATTTTACCTGAGAGTGAGATTACTGGCTTGACCACTCTCTCCTCCTTCAGACTCTCCTTTTTCTCCACCAGGTGGCCTCTGTCTCTTCCCTCCCTCTTCTCTTCTCTACCCAACTCTGTGAATCTCTGTGTATTCCAGACGGTGGAGAACACTCAGGGAACTGGTTACTGGCCGGATCTCTCTCTCTCCCTTTCATTTCCCTCTTTTATCTTCCTGGCCACCTCTGTCTACTTCCTTGCTCTCCTCTTCCCTGTATAACTCCGTGAACACCTCTGAGTGGTCCAGACTGTGGAGCGTACATAAGGAAGTGATTACTGGCTAGCTTGCTCTCTCCTCTTTTGATCCCACCTCATCTCATTCCAGTCACCTCTAACTACCCACTCCCTCTTCTCTTCTCTGTGTAACTCAGTGAACCTCTATGGGTGACCCTCAATGTGAAGAAACTTTTCATCTTTAACCTAGATGCTTTATAATCAGTGCTGTATAGATGGAGAAGTCCTGAGGCTAGGGTAAAAATAAAACTGAAAACCAGAAACAGGAGGCTTAAGTCCAAATCCTAAGAACATCAGAGAAATCCTGAATCCAGGGAACATTAATCAATAGGAGCTTATCAAATGCCTGCATACCTACACTGAAACCAAGCACCACCCAAGGGCCAACAAGTTCCAGAGCAAGACATACCACGCAAATTCTCCAGCAACACAGGAACACACCCCTGAGCTTCAATATACAGGCAGCTCAAAACTACTCCAAAACCATTGATGCCTCACAACCCATTACTGAACAATTCATAGCACTCCAGAGAGAAGAAATCCAGCTCCACCCACCAGAACTCCAACACAAGCCTCCCTAACCAAGAAATCTTGACAAGCCACTGATACAACCTCACCCACAGGGAGGAAACTCCATAATAAAGAGAACTCCACAAATTCCCAGAATATAGAAAGGCCACCCCAAACGCAGCAATATAACCAAGATGAAGAGACAGAAGAATACCCAGCAGGTAAAGGAACAGGAGAAATGCCTACCAAACCAAACCAAAGAGGAAGAGATAGGGAATCTACCTGAGAAAGAATTCCGGATATTGATAGTGAAAATGATCCAAAATCTTGAAATCAAAATGGAATCACAGATAAATAGCCTGGAGACAAGGATTGAGAAGATGTAAAAAAGGTTTAACAAGGACCTAGAAGAAATAAAAAAGAGTCAATATATAATGAATAATGCAATAAATGAGATCAGAAACACTCTGGAGGAAACAAATAGTAGAATAACGGAGGCAGAAGATAGGATTAGTGAAATAGAATGGTAGAAATAAATGAATCAGTGAGGAAAAAAGAAAAACGAATTAAAAGAAATGAGGACAACCTCAGAGACCTCCAGGACAATATGAAAGGCTCCAACATTCGAATTATAGGAGTCCCAGAAGAAGACAAAAAGAAAGACCATGAGAAAATTCTTGAGGAGATAATAGTTGAAAAGTTCCCTAAAATGGGGAAGGAAATAATCACCCAAGTCCAAGAAACCCAGAGAGTTCCAAACAGGATAAACCCAAGGCAAAACACACAAAGACATATATTAATAAAATTAACAAAGACCAAACACAAAGAACAAATATTAAAAGCAGCAAGGGAAAAACAACAAATAACACACAAGGGGACTCCCATAAGGATAACTGCAGATCTTTCAATAGAAACTCTTCAGGCCAGGAGGGAATGGCAAGACATACTTAAAGTGATGAAAGAAAATAACGTACAGCCCAGATTACTGTACCCAGCAAGGATCTCATTCAAATATGAAGGAGAAATAAAAAGCTTTACAGACAAGCAAAAGCTGAGAGAATTCAGCACCACCAAACCAGCTCTCCAACAAATACTAAAGGATATTCTCTAGACAGGAAACACAAAAAGGGCATATAAACCTGAACCCAAAACAATAAAGTAAATGGCAACGGGATCACACTTATCAATAATTACCTTAAACATAAATGGGTTGAATGCCCCAACCCAAAGGCAAACACTGGCTGAATGGATACAAAAACAAGATCCCTATATATGCTGCCTACAAGAGACCCACCTCAAAACAAAGGACACATACAGACTGAAAGTGAAGGGCTGGAAAAAGATATTCCACGCAAATAGAGACCAAAAGAAAGCAGGAGTAGCAATACTTATCTCCGATAAAATAGACTTTAAAACAAAGGCTATGAAAAGAGACAAAGAAGGCCACTACATAATGATCAAAGGATCAATCCAAGAAGAAGATATAACAATTATAAATATATATGCACTCAACATAGGAGCACCACAATATGTAAGACAAATGCTAACAAGTATGAAAGGGGAAATTAACAATAACACAATAATAGTGGAGACTTTAATACCCCACTCACACCTATGGACAAATCAACTAAACAGAAAATTAACAAAGAAACACAAACTTTAAATGATACAATAGACCAGTTAGACCTAATTGATATCTATAGGACATTTCACCCCAAAACAATGAATTTCACCTTTTTCTCAAGTGCTCATGGAACCATTTCCAGGATAGATCACATCCTGGGCCATAAATCTAACCTTGATAAATTCAAAAAAATCGAAATCATTCCAAGCATCTTTTCTGACCATAATGTACTAAGATTAGATCTCAATTACAGGAGAAAAACTGTTTAAAATCCCAACATATGAAGGCTGAACAACACGCTTCTGAATAACCAACAAATCACAGAAGAAATCAAAAAAGAAATCAAATTATGCATAGAAACGAATGAAAATGAAAACACAACAACCCCAAACCTGTGGGACACTATAAAAGCAGTGCTAAGAGGAAAGTTCATAGCAATACAGGCATACCTCAAGGAACAAGAAAAAAGTCAAATAAATAACCTAACTCTACACCTAAAGCAACTAGAAAAGGAAGAAATGGAGAACCCCAGAGTTAGTAGAAGGAAAGAAATCTTAAAAATTAGGGCAGAAATAAATGCAAAAGAAACAAAAGAGACCATAGCAAAAATCAACAAAGCAAAAAGCTGGTTCTTTGAAAGGATAAATAAAATTGACAAACCATTAGCCAGACTCATCAAGAAACAAAGGGAAAGGAATAAAATCAATAAAATTAAAAATGAAAATGGAGAGATCACAACATACAACACAGAAATAAAAAGGATCATAAGAGACTACTATCAGCAATTATATGCCAATAAAATGGACAACTTGGAAGAATGGACAAATTCTTAGAAAAGTACAACTTTCCAAAACGGAACCAGGAAGACATAGAAAATCTTAACAGACCCATCACAAGCATGGAAATTGAAACTGTAATCAGAAATCTTCCAGCAAACAAAAGCCCAGGTCCAGATGGCTTCACAGCTGAATTCTACCAAAAATTTTGAGAAGAGCTAACACCTATCTTACTGAAACTCATCCAGAAAATTGCAGAGGAAGGTAAACTTCCAAACTCTTTCTATGAGGCCACCATCACCCTAATACCAAAACCTGACAAAGACTCCACAAAAAAAGAAAACTACAGGCCAATATCACTGATGAACATAGATGCAAAAATCCTCAACAAAATTCCAGCAATCAGAATCCAACAACACATTAAAAGGATCATACACTATGACCAAGTGAGCTTTATCCCAGGGATGCAAGGATTCTTCAATATCTGCAAATCAATCAATGTAATTCACCACATTAACAAATTGAAAAATAAAACCCATATGATTATCTCAATAGATTCAGAGAAGGCCTTTGACAAAATTCAACATCCATTTATGATAAAAACTCTCCAGAAAGCAGGAATAGAAGGAACATACCTCAACATAATAAAAGCTATATATGACAAACCCACAGCAAACATTATCCTCAATGGTGAAAAATTGAAAGCATTTCCCCTAAAGTCAGGAACAAGACAAGGGTGCCCACTTTCACCACTACTATTCAACATAGTTCTGGAAGTTTTAGCCACAGCAATCAGAGCAGAAAAAGAAATAAAAGGAATCCAAATTGGAAAAGAAGAAGTAAAACTCTCACTGTTTGCAGATGACATGATCCTCTACATAGAAAATCCTAAAGACTCCACCAGAAAATTACTAGAGCTAATCAATGAATATAGTAAAGTTGCAGGATATAAAATCAACACTCAGAAATCCCTTACATTCCTATACACTAATAATGAGAAAGTAGAAAAAGAAATTAAGGAAACAATTCCATTCACCATTGCAACGAAAAGAATAAAATACTTAGGAATATACCTACCTAAAGAAACTAAAGACCTATATATCGAAAACTATAAAACACTGATGAAAGAAATCAAAGAAGACACTAATAGATGGAGAAATATACCATGTTCATGGATTGGAAGAATCAATATAGTGAAAATGAGTATAGTACTCACAGCAATCTACAGATTCAATGCAATCCCTATCAAGCTACCAGCAGTATTTTTCACAGAACTAGAACAAATAATTTCAAGATTTGTATGGAAATACAAAAACCTCGAATAGCCAAAGCAATCTTGAGAAAGAAGAATGGAACTGGAGGAATCCACTTGCCTGACTTCAGGCTCTAATACAAAGCCACAGTCATCAAGACAGTATGGTACTGGCACAAAGACAGAAATATAGATCAATGGAACAAAATAGAAAGCCCAGAGATAACCCCACACACCTACGGATACCTTATCTTCGACAAAGCAGGCAAGAATATACAATGGAGTAAAGACAATCTCTTTAACAAGTGGTGCTGGGAAAACTGGTCAGCCACTTGTAAAAGAATGAAACTAGATCACTTTCTAACACCACACACAAAAATAAACTCAAAATGGATTAAAGATCTAAAGGTAAGACCAGAAACTATAAAACTCCTAGAGGAGAACATAGGCAAAACACTCTCCGACATAAATCACAGCAGGATCCTCTATGATCCACCTCCCAGAATACTGGAAATAAAAGCAAAAATAAACAAATGGGATCTAATTAAAATTAAAAGCTTCTGCACAACAAAGGAAACTATAAGCAAGGTGAAAAGACAGCCTTCTGAATGGGAGAAAACAATAGCAAATGAAGCAACAGACAAACAACTAATCTTAAATATATACAAGCAACTTATGCGGCTCAGCTCCAGAAAAATAAACGACCCAATCAAAAAATGGGTCAAAGAACTAAATAGGCATTTCTCCAAAGAAGACATATGGATGGCTAACAAACACATGAAAAGATGCTCAACATCACTCATTATCAGAGAAATGCAAATCAAGACCACAATGAGGTACCATTTCACACCAGTCAGAATGGCTGTGATCCAAAAGTGTACAAGCAATAAATGCTGGAGAGGATGTGGCGAAAAGGGAACCCTATTACACTATTGGTGGGAATGCAAACTAGTACAGCCACTATGGAAAACAGTGTGGAGATTCCTTAAAAAATTGCCAATAGAGCTGCCTTATGACCCAGCAATCCCACTGCTGGGCATACACACCAAGGAAACCAGAATTGAAAGAGACACATGTACCCCAATGTTCATTTCAGCACTGTTTATAAAAGCCAGGACATGGAAACAACCTAGGTGTCCATCAACAGATGAATGGATAAGAAAGCTGTGGTACATATACACAATGGAGTATTACTCAGCCATTAAAAAGAATATATTTGAATCAGTTCTAATGATGTGGATGAAACTGGAGCCAATTATACAGAGTGAAATAAGCCAGAAAGAAAAACACCAATACAGTATACTGACACATATATACGGAATTTAGAAAGATGCTAATGATGACCCTGTATGCGAGACAGCAAAAGAGACACAGATGTATAGAACGGACTTTTGGACTCTGAGGGAGAGGGAGAGGGTGGGATAATGTGAGAGAATGGCATTGAAACATGTATACTATCATGTAAGAAACGAAGTGCCAGTCTATGTTCGATACAGGATACAGGATGCTTGGGGCTGGTGCATGGGGATGATCCAGAGAGATGATATGGGGTGGGAGGTGGGAGGGGAATTCAGGATTGGGAGCTCGTATACACCCGTGGTGGATTCATGTCAATGTATGGCAAAACCAATACAGTATTGTAAAGTAAAATAAAGTAAAAATAAAATTAAAAAAAAAATAAAATTAAATTAAAAAAAAGAAGTTGCTTTATGCTTTAATCTTATTTATTATGGATAGAAAATAGAATTATAAATCTTAAGGCTGGATATAACTTGAAGAGATTTCTGGCTGGCCTATGTTCGTGTTAACTTAGGACTTGTAATGTACTTAGTGTATCATCTTGATCAAAACATGTTTTCAGAAAACATCAGTAAGAGATAAGTTGGTTCAGTGAGGTGTAGCCCCTTCGATGAGTAGTCAGTGCTCACTGTGATGGCATTAGAAAGGTCCAGCTTGCTCCTTATGCTTTGAGCAGGACTTAGTCGCTTGAAAGGTCTCCCCTCAGCCCTTGGCTATGCCTCTCTGAATCTAATTCTTCTTTCCTCATATCTTGCCACTTTGGCATCACGTCCTTTATCATGGTTCCCACCTTCTCTCTTGGCTTTCATTTCCACCCTGATTCCTAGTGTTGCTTCTGTTTGTCCTCCCCCCATCCTGAGTGTAGCACCCAGAACTGAGGCCCATCTGTGAAGAGTGATCACTGGTCCAGGCTAGGGAAGCAAGATTGCTGAGAACTACACCTTTTGGATGAATGATTGTGGCAGAGGACTATAGGCTGTTCTCACAGCTACATTGTTGACCAGTCACTAGCCTTCCCCAAACCCATGGAAGAGCCCCTTTCTCCTTCAGGAGTCTACCAACACTTGCTCAAAAGAAAATGTAACATTGTGTTCCTGTAAAGGAGAAATCTTTGTGACCCCATGGACTGTAGTGCCCCAAGCTCCTCTGTCCATGAAATTCTCCAGGCAAAAATACTGGAGTGGGTTGCCATTTCCTTCTCCATATATCTCAAATTAAGCTAATAATAATTAAATTTGTATGATTACAAAGAAGCTTGAGCACATTACTCTTTAAATAATTTTATTTGTATAAAATATATAGGCAATGCAAATAAGTTCCATTGTTTGTCAACACAAATATTATTTGAAGCGAGTACAAACATTTTAATATAACATAAGATGTGAGATTTAGTATATTAAAGATAAGGAGAAGGCAGTGGCACCCCACTCCAGTACTCTTGCCTGGAGAATCCCAGGGACAGGGGAGCCTGGTGGGCTGCCGTCTATGGGGTCGCAGAGTCAGACATGACTGAAGTGACCTAGCAGCAGCAGCAGCAGCATATTAAAGATAAAAAACCAAAACAATTTTTTTCAAAATACAAGTGACAATACTAGAACTATGATAAATATACATGTTCAGGGTTAGAAAGACCCTCTTCTATGAGGATATCAGCATACAAAATTATAATATTGGAGTGTACATAGAGAAATACTAATATATATACAATGAGAAAGTAGACTGATTTCATTTTGGCCAGTAGATTTTTACCCAAAACCTTTAGCTCTTTAATCAGGGCTAACCTAACTCACAATGCTTTGTCCTTATCTCAGAAAACACTTGGGGGGAAAAATAAATAGGCTCACAGAGTTTCTTGTTGAGGTAATGAAAATATTCTGAAATTGATTATAATGATGGTCATGTATACACATGAATATAATAATCCCATTCAATTGTACATTTTCAGTTCAGTTGCTCAGTCATGTCAGACTCTTTAAGACCCCATGGACTGCAGCATGCCAGGCTCCCCTGTCCATTACCAACTCCTGGAGCTTGCTGAAACTCATGTCCGTGGTCAGTGGTGCCATCCAACCATTTTATCCTCTGTTGTCCCCTTCTCTTCCTGCTTTAAATATTTTCCACCATCAGTCTCTTTTCCAATGAGTCACTTTAAATGGATGAAATATATATGTGAATTATATCTCAATAAAACCATTTACACACACACACACAAAGAAAGAGAACATTTGAGGAAGCCTAGTACAGCTTCCCTTGGGTTTCAGGAAATTATAAACTTTGTGTTAGGAATCAGAATTTTTGGCTTTCTCTAAAATTCTCTTTTCCAAGGAAGTCTTAGAATAAACCACCAATATTGTAATTGTCTATGTACAATTTTGGATGGGGTGGAGATTTTGGATATCTCTTATAGTTTTAAAATTGCAAGTAGGCCCCAAAACTTGGGACAAATTAGGGTGATTAGTCAATATTAATTTCACAAAAGCTGCAGTGGAAAAGCAGGACCAATTGCTCTTTGGAACTCATCAAGTGTTTTCTGGCAGAGTGTATTCTGCTACCACTAACCTCTCAGCAAGTCTCACTTCCTGTGAACATCAGAAGATGGTAGAGGGAAGTTGAGGAACTAGGAGGGACTGAGAGTCCAGTGTTTGTGGTGAGAAGTTATACCCCTACTCTTAGTGGAGAGCTGCTAAGCGAGGGTAGCCTTGGAAGTATTCCCGTAAAGACTGATATTTTAATTAGAGGAGGGCTTTCTGAAATATGGAATCTGCAGCCCAAATGCCTAGTGAAGAGCTGTGTGATGAGAGATTTCTTAACTTTTCTAGTGATTCCCAGAGCTTGGGGATCTATGAGCATGCAGATTTCTGAATGCAGTGGTTTACTAGAGTAATTTCAATGGCACTATGACTAGGAACTGAGGCAGTTTTCCCTGAACCCACTGAAGATACAGAACAGAACTGCAGAGCATTCAGAATTTCCTGTGAAGGCAAGATCTTAGACAGAGCTTAGACGACACAAAGTCATGGAGGTGAGAGTAACACGTGCCAAGGCTGTCCCTCTTTGGTGGGTGCTCTTAGTGACAAAAGGGGCAAGGATGAAGTTTAGCACAACTCCAAACTACAAGCAGACCACCCACATTTACGTGTAGTCTATAGCTGTAGGCTAGGGGTTACTGATAGAACCAGTTCTGGCTGTAACAAGACACAAATGCTTCATGCCTCTCTTTCTTTGTAAGAAGATGAAAAATAAAATTGTATGCAAAAAGCCTCTACTTAATTTTCACTTCCAGCATCCAAGCACAACAAAACTTTGTTCTCAAAATGGAGGGAGAAAGGTGTCCTAGGTTAACACCATACCCACTCCACAGACTCTATCTGGAACAGGAGGAGTATAAGGATAGATACCAAACTCCATTGCTACTCCCTTGAGTCACAAGCCTGCTTGCCCCTGACAAAAGGAAAGACAATAACTTAAGTTGGAATTTGGAACTTTTAACTAGACTGTATATTTAATTTTTTAAAGTGATGAAATGGTTTGAACAAAAAGCTTTGAGATCTAACTGAGGTGTTAGTAAGGGGTGGTGGATAGACATAGTAGAACCAGTGACTAGAGAAAAATAACGTTTCACATTTACTCTCCACTGAACTGAAGCTTCTAATAAACTGGTACACAGCTCTGCTGAGAATGCAAAGGAAACAGAAACTCAGAGAGTACAGTTCTATTCTAGAGACAGCTATGCGAGAAGGGACAGGTGAGCTGTGAGTATGGGGGCTAGGTAGGAGAAGGACAGGCATTGGATCAACAGAATAAAGATATAAAGCTCTTGCCCATCCAAAGCAATTTATGTTGGTTTAAAGCTTGAACCAAGGTTTTACAGTCAGCCTCAACTCTTTCGGAATGTTATCTCTCAGCAGAATGGAGGGAGGATTCCTTTGAAAGCTTACTTCTGCTACTCTCTGCTACATACAGGTAGCACCTACAGGTACCCATGGGCACTACCAAAGGAAACAGTTATACCTATTATATAGCTGTCACAGCAAATAAAGCCACAAAGTCAAATAGCTTCCAATTGACTGCCAGGAAAACTCCTGAAGTGTCAATAGAAGAGGAACTAGTTCAGAATGTTTCTCTATTCATCCACTGAACATTCCATACCAACTACATGGGGCCTAGGCTAGACATCAATTAGTTTTCTGAGTTAATTTGAAATGAAAGGTAGAGGATATCAGAATGTACAGCTTTACTGCAGTGAAAGGAGTGGCTTTCAACGAACCTATATACCTTTTCTTAAACATTTACACCAAGTACTCACCTGATCCAAAAGTATTGCCACATGCTTAGATCCTTTGAAAGCCTCCCTTCTGAAAAGTCAGTGACACTCCAGTAAGGATGTATGATCCAGACATTAATGAGCTCTCCAATTACTTCCATCCTCACAGCCCATACCTATCAAAACTGTTTTTCAACTTTTTCTCTATTCAACTTAGGCATCATTTGGATTTATTCAACACTCTTTTCATTTCAAATGTTCTGAAGTTACCCTTGAAAATCCAATGTCCTCTTTAAAGAAAGACCCCTTTAAAGCTGAGATATATAAATACTAAAAGGATTAGATAATTAATGGAGGGCTGTCTTCCAGAGAGAAGTATCCCAAACTACATGAGTCTTTAGTAATGTTAGAAGAAGTCATTGAATGTGACTACCTGTTGACCCCAGAACTGGATCTGGGCAAACAGGCTCCTCATCCCTCCTCTGTCCTTGTTATGAATCCTCTGCCTACCATTCCCACAGTGGGAGTAGGTTTCAAAGGTGCAGCCATGAAAGAGTAGTGCTTTGATGAGACAATCTGGACATGTATGACACTGAACTCCATTGAGGTCTCTATAAATTCTTAAGATTCTAGCTGGGACCAGCTAGTACTGAGATGCAAAAGACGAGCCTCCAATGCAAGTTCCCTTTTTAATACTGCTGTCCACCAACCTGGAGTGGCTGCCTCTGTCTTTGATCTCGCCTTGCCCTCTGCTTATGGGGCCAGTTTGCAAACCAGTAGCTAATGTTAGTGTTTACTTGTTGCTTTTTGGATTTAGCCACTAGATTATATTTGGAACCCTGAAGAATTATTATACAAAAATAGAAACAAAACAAATGAAATAAGCTTTTCCTGGCTAATATCCTCAGGTATTCACAAGATCTCCCAGTTTGATATGGTTTGTGGCAATACTCCCACATGTCAACTTAAAAAGTAATTTTCAAGAGCTCATTTTTCTCATTTTAGTACAAGAAACATAATATTAGTCTAGCTTTTGTCATTGAGCTGTTGTATGAGCCAAATAGACCAGTGTCACTGAAAGTATATTGTAAACCACAAAGCATCTGCATATTTTAGTATCTACAAAAGTGTGTGAAGGTGAAATTGCTTATAGTGTGCTTTTGTTTTATAATCTAATTGGTCTATGTGTGATTCACATTTTAAACAATAGGGGCAAAAAGAATGAGAGAAAAATATTGCTTTTTTTTAAAGGCAGGCACTTGACTTAGTCTTTGGAAGTTCTGCTTCAACAGAAGAAAGTCTTTACAGAGCCAAATAGGCTGCTATTGTTGGAATTCTCCCTGCTCTTTGTTCTTTAAAGGAACTAATATTAATTCAACCTTCAAGGATGAATGAGCAAAATCTGTAGGAGCTACTTCTTTGCTACATGGGCATATAAACAGAATAATGAGGATGAAAGGGACTACTCAACTTAAGACATTCAACTTAAGAATTCAGGGCATTATTGAGATAAATGAGATATTATTGAGATAAATATATATTATTGAGATAAATGGCTAAACAAGATTCTGTTTTACCAAGATTAAATCACAATGCCCAGCAAAATTATATCTTCAATGTAGAGCTTTAAATAAATTTATTCAACTTTTATGAAATAACAAATGCCGTAACAAATATGCCAGTGGTGTTTTCCATCCAAATATGATCATTTATCCCCTGGAAAATGTTAGGTTTGGAAAAGAGATTATGTAAGACTTTGGTGGTAGAAATAGCCATGTTTCTTTTCCCTTCTCCAGGGTATTTTCCCAACCCTGGGATGAGAGCCAGGTCTCCCGCATTGCAGGCAGATTCTTTACCAGCTGAGCCACAAGGGAAGCCCATGAATAGCCTATCCCTTCTCGAGCAGATCTTCCTGACCTAGGAATCCAACCAGGATCTCCTGCATTCACGTGGATTCTTTACCAACTGAGCTATCAGGGAAGCCCTTTTATCTCTGTATTTGCATAAAATTAATCCATCTCCCTCAAATGATCACCACAGTTTCCTCTTTTCCTAGTACAAGTAGCCTTTCTCTCTTTCTTTTCCCTTTGACAAAGACCTCTCCCCACTTCCTTTCTCCACCATACCCTCATTTTCTATACCATCATGTGGAACTTTAGGTATTTTGTGTGATTTATGGTATTATCTTTTAAACATTTTTATAATTATGGTATCATAATTTATCAAAATATTTTACATACTTTTCTTTCTGTGTTTAATTTTTAAGATTTAATCATATTTTATATATAGCTCTGTTGAATTTATTTTAACTGTTTATTCTGTCACTTTAAAATATAGATCATTTATCTGTTTTGCTTTTTATTCTGTGAGTCATCTATGTTGAAATATATAACTAGAGTTCATTTGTATTCACCTCAGTAAATTATTTTATTTAGAAAAGGCCAACAATTTGCTTATCCATCACACAGATTTTCAATATTTTTGTTGTTTCCAAGGTTTTTAATTTAATTTTTATTGTTACCAATCATGATGCAATAACCACACATGAACACATCTTTTCACTTGTTGAATAGTCCATATCCATTCTCTACTGATTAATAATGAGACTAAAGTTTGGTCTACATTACCATATTTCAACAATTATAATACACATATTTTTATATTTTAATATCTCTACAATTAGGACACATGTTAAAATTGATGGTATCTTGCAGTCACTCTAAGCCAGAGGGCATTTGTGATGGGAAATATGCAATGTGTCTACTTATGCATTAATTTAATTGGTATCCCTGGTAGCATGACAGAATAATCATAATCTCTCTGTTTCAGTCAACAAATCATTTAATAATTATTCAAGTAAAGAATATGGGTTCCAGAAATTATCTGAAAATGTTTTATTGATACCTTTTGGTGAGATCAACAAAGTGCCAGCATTAAAATTTAAAGAATAGGTATCTACAGCTTGAGTGAAAATTATGCAGCTAATAGTGAAGCACTTTTTAAGGAAATGAGAATAACCAGCAGCACTCATTATGATGCAAAATATAGTAGCATAAGAAAAAATATAAACAATAATGACTCTGAATGAAAAGGTAATTCAGAAAATTCAGCCTCTGAATAGGAAAATGTTTCCATAGTATCTTAGTCAATTAATTTCACTTGTATTTTCTTTATATATATGCACAGTTGTATATGTGTATATATGTTTACACACTATGCCTACATACATATATATAAGCGTAAGAGTTCTTTTAATACATATAAAAGTAAAAGTTTATACATGTTTGCCATTAGAGAATATTTAGATATATAATTTAATTTGAAAATATAATTTTATATAGTCTAGATTAAATAAAATTCAGCATATTATTTTGTGTTGATATCTGGTATCAGCCTTGTTCTTCAAAACTGTCTTGGATATTAAAGGCCCTTAGTTTTATCATATGACTTTCATGATATTTTTACAATCTTGTTGGGATTTTTTGGAAGTCTGTCAATACATAATTATGGGAGAAATCCAATCTTACAATATATGCTGTCTTCAATAAAGCTTTATAATTTTCTCTATGAAGTTCTGACATATTTTACATAAGGCAAATCATAGTTATCTTAGAATTTTTTATTTTAAAAAGTATCACTTTAAAATGATATTTTATAATTGCTGGTTTATAGAAATGACATTAATTTTTATATATATAGTCAGAACAAACAGTCTGGATGAACTGTCTTACTAATTCTAATAGTCTATTGATTGTCTTGTATTTCTTTTCATATAAGCAATCTTAATGATTTTTTTTACCTTTCTGATTCTTTTATGCTTTATTTATTTTTACTATATAACTGTAATAACAAAAGCCTTTAATACACCACTGAAGTGGTGATAGTGAACATTCTTTTTGCTTTTGAAACTAAAGGTAAAGATTTTTTAAAGTTTTTACCATTGAGTTCAATATTTTTTACAGTTTCTGACAGATATGCTTCATGAGAAAAGTGTGTTAAAACAGAATATATTTTTAGTAATGAAAGTTAGTTTAATAATGTCAAACACATTTATAAAATGATTATATAGGGTTTTTTTCTTTGATCTGCTAAGTAGTGAACTTTATTAATAGATTTTTAATTTGCAAAATATATATTCTCAGAATACACTCAAATCAACATGTGTGTATTTTTGAACACACTATAGGATTCCATTTCCTGCTACAAAGCAGGCTATATATAGTAGTGATAAAATGTGCTTGCCTGCATGCACAGTTGCTAAGTCATGCCTGACTCTGCCTCATCAAGGACTATAGCCCATCAGGTTCCTCTGTCCATGGGATTTTTCCAGGCAAGAATAGTGGAGTGGAATCCAGATTGGAAAAGAAGTAAACCTCTCATTGTTTGCAGATGACAAGATCCTCTACATAGCAAACCCAAAGAAACCACCAGAAAATTACTAGAGGTAATCAATCAATATAGTAAATTTTGCAGGATGTAAAATAATACACATAAATCCCTTACATTCCTATACACTAAAAATGAGAAAACAGAAAGAGAAATTAAGGAAACAATCCCATTCACCATTGTGATGAAAAGAACAAAATACTTAGGAATAAATCTACCTAAAGAAACAGAAGACCTATATATAGAAAACTATAAAACACTGCTGGAAGAAATTAAAGATTACTCAGGTAGATGGAGAAATATACCATGTTCATGGATTGGAAGAATCAATATAGTGAAAATAAGTATACTACCCAAAGCAACCTATAAATTCAATGCAATCCCTATCAACCTACCAATGGTATTTATCATAGAACTAGAACAAATAATCTCACAATTTGTATGGAAATACAAAAAACCTCAAATAGCCAAAGCAATCTTAAGAAGAATGGAGCTGGAGGAATCAACCTGCCTGATTTCAGATTATACTACAAAGCTTCAGTCATCAAGACAGTATGGTACTGGCACAAAGACAGAAATATAGAACAATGGAACAAAATAGAAAGTTCAGAGATAAATCCACACACCTATGGACACCTTATCTTTGACAAAGGAGGCAAAAATATACAATGGAGAACAGACAATCTCTTTAACAAGTGGTGCTGGGAAAACTGGTCAACCACTTGTAAAAGAATGAAACTAGAACACTTTCTAACATCATACACAAAAATAAACTCAAAACGGATTAATGATCTAAATGTAAGAACAGAAACTATAAAACTCTTGTGGAAAACTAGGCAAAACACACTCTGACATAAATCACAGCAAGATCAATTACCCACCTCACAGAGTAATGGAAATAAAAACAAAAATAAACAAATGGGACCAATTAAACACAAAAGCTTTTGCACAACAAAGGAAAATGTAAGCAAGGTGAAAAGATGGCCTTCAAAATGGGAGAAAATAATAGCAAACAAAGCAACTGACAAAGAATTAATTTCAAAAATATACAAGCAGCTTGTGAAGCTCAATACCAGAAAGATAAATGACCCAATCAAAAAAGTAGCCAAAGAACTAAACAGACATTTCTCCAAAGGAGACATACAGATGGCTAACAAACACATGAAAAGATGCTCAGCATCACTCATTAACAAAGAAATGAAAATCAAAACCACAATGAGGTACCATCTCATGCCAGTCAGAATGGCTGCTAGCAAAAAGTCTACAAACAATAAGTGCTGGAGACAGTGTGGAGAAAAGAGAACCCTCTTACAATGTTGGTAGGAATGCAAACTAGTACAGCCACTATGGAGAATAGTGTGAGGAGTCCTTAAAAAACTGGATATAGAATTGGCATACAACCCAGCAACCCCACTGCTGGGCATACACATCAAAGAAACCAAAATTAAAAGAGACACATGTACCTCAAAGTTCATCACAGTGCTGTTTACAATAGTTAGGACATGTAAGCAACCTATATCCCATCAGCAGAGAGATGGATAAGAAAGCTGTGGTACATATACACAATGGAATATTACTCAGCTAATAAAAGGAACACATTTGAATCAGTTCCAATGAGGTGGATGAAACTTGGAGCTTACTATACAGAATGAAGCCAGTCAGAATGAAAAACATCAATACAGTATATTAACACATATATATGGAATTTAGAAAGATGGCAATGATGACCTTATTGCCAAGTTCAGACTTAAATTGAAGAAAGTAGGGAAAACCACTAGACCACTCAGGTATGACCTAAATCAAATCCCTTATGATTATACTATGGAAGTGAGAAATAGATTTAAGGGACTAGATCTGATAGAGTGCCTGATGAACTAGAGATGGAGGTTCATGACATTGTACAGGAGACAGGGATCAAGACCATCCCCATGGAAAAGAAATGCAAAAAAGCAAAATGAATGTCTTGAGAGGCCTTACAAATAGCTGTGAAAAAAAGAGAAGCCAAAAGCAAAGGAGAAAAGGAAAGATATAAGCATTGAATGCAGAGTTTCAAAGAATAGCAAGGAGAGATAAGAAAGCATTCCTCAGCAATAAATGCAAAGAAATAGAGAAAAACAACAGAATGGGAAAGACTAGAGATACCAGGGAATATTTCATGCAGAGATGGGCTCGATAAAGGACAGAAATGGTATGGACCTAACAGAAGCAGAAGATATTAAGAAGAGGTGGCAAGAATACACAGAAGAACTGTACAAAAAAGATCTTCACGACTAAGATATCACTGCAGATGGTGACTGCAGCCATGAAATTAAAAGACCCTTACTCCTTGGAAGAAAGTTATGACCAACCTAGTCATATTCAAAAGCAGAGACATTACTTGGCTGTCTAAGGTCCATCTAGTCAAGGCTATGGTTTTTCCAGTAGTCATGTATGGATGTGAGAGTTGGACTGTGAAGAAAGCTGAGCACTGAAGAACTGGTGCTTTTGAACTGTAGTATTGGAGAAGACTCTTGAGAGTCCCTTGGACTGCAAGGAGATCCAACCAGTCCAGTCTGAAGGAGATGAGCCCTAGGATTTCTTTGGAAGGAATGATGCTAAAGCTGAAACTCCAGTACTTTGGCCACCTCATGTGAAGAGCTGACTCATTGGAAAAGACTCTGATGCTGGGAGGGATTGGGGGCAGGAGGAGAAGGGGATGACAGAGGATGAGATGGCTGGATGGCATCGCTGACTCGATGGACTGAGTCTGAGTAAATTCTGGGAGTTGGTGATGGACAGGGAGGCCTGGTGTGCTGCGATTCATGGGGTCGCAGAGTCGGACACGACTGAATGACTGAACTGAACGGAACTGAACTGATCATACACCTAGAGCCAGACATTCTGGAATGTGTAGTCAAGTGGGCCTTAGAAAGCATCACTATGAACAAAGCTATTGGAGGTGATGACTGAACTGAACTGAACTGATATGTGAGACAGCAGAAGAGACACAGATATAAAGAACAGACTTTTGGATTCTGTGGGAGAAGGCGAAGGTGGGATGATTTGAGAGAATACCATTGAAACATGTATATTATCATTTGTGAAATAGATCACCAGTCCAAATTTGATGCATGAAACAGGGCACTCAAAGCCTATGCACTGGGACAACCTAGAGGGATGGGATGGGGAGTGAGGTGGGAGGGGTGTTTGGAATGGGGGACACATGTACACCCATGGCTGACTCATGTCAATATATGGCAAAACACACAATATTGTAAAGTAATTAGCCTCCAATTAAAATAAATAAAGTAATAATTTTAAAAAATACTGGAGTGGTTAAATGAATGGACTCTACTGTCCAAGTAACCATTGAATTTCAATACAAGATTTATCATTTACCAGCTAATTGACCTTGAATTACTTAACCTCTATGTATTTCAGTTTCCTCATGTATAAAAATAAGTATGATGAAAATAGGGCTGCCCTGATAACTCAGTTAATAAGAATCCACCTGCAATGCCAAAGACCCTGGTTCGACCTGGGTCTGGAAGATTCGCTGGAGAAGGGATAGGCTATCCACTCCATTGTTCTTTGTCTTTCCTTGTGGCTCAGCTGGTAAAGAATCTGCCTGCAATGCAGGAGACCTGGGTTTGATTAACTATGATGAAAATAATAGTTCATCTTTAATAAGAGTCATAAAAACATGTGACAATATTTTGTACCTTAGAAATATAACTTGCATATATTAATTAGCATATAATCCTTGCTTATTTAAAGAAAATAATTATTGGAGTGGCTTAGTTAGACATGCTTATTGTTATTATTATTTTTAAAATTATTCTCTATCCTCTGGTGTAAGAGATAACTAAATTTTAAAATGACTTAAGAAGTATTCACACTTTTTAAACAACTATATATAGGTAAAATTGGCATATAGCAAACTGTGTATATTTAAAACATAGTTTGATAAGTTTTAAAATATGTGTATAAAAGCAAAATTATTACCACAATCAAGATACATCACTCCCCAAAATTTCCTTGTGCCCCTATTAGTTCTTTTTTCCTGCCCTACTGGTTTTGTCTATTCCTCAGGTAAGAATTGGAGAAGGCAATGGCACCCCACTCCAGTACTCTTGCCTGGAAAATCCCATGGGCGGAGGAGCCTGGTAGGCTGCAGTCCACGGGGTCGCGAAGAGTCGGACACGACTGAACGACTTTCACTTTCATGCATTGGAGAAGGAAATGGCAATCCACTCCAGTGTTCTTGCCTGGAGAATCCCAGGGACAGGGAAGCCTGGTGGGCTGTCATCTCTGGGGTCACACAGAGTCGGACATGACTGAAGTGACTTAGCAGCAGCAGCAGGTAAGAGTTGATCTGCTTAGTGTCAGTGTAGATTAGTTTGGATTTTCTGAAATCTTATTTAAGTGTAATACTGCAGGAGGTATTCTTTATTATTTGGCTTCTTTCCCTCTGCAAAATTATTTTGAGAGACATCAATGTTTTTGCCTGCATCAATAGTTCATTCTTTTTTATTCCCAAGTGGTATATCACTGTGTAGGGATACAATTTGTTTAACCATTCACCATTTGAGGAACATACAGATTTACTCAAGCTTTCGTCTATTGCAAATAAAGATGATGTGAATATTCATGTACAAGCCCATGTGTGAACATATATTTTATCATTTATCATAGTAGATACCTGGGAGTGGAATATCTTGGTCAAATGGTAGAAGCATATTTAACTCTTTAGAAAACTGCTGAACAATTGCTCAAATTGTTATACTATTCCATATCCCCACAAGCAGTATTTGAGAGTTCAGATCTTTTACATACTCAATCTTTTCCTAATTTTAGACATTCTAGAACAGGTGTATAGAGGTTTCTCTTTGTGGTTTTAAATTGCATTTTTCTAATGGCAAATGGAATTAAGTATTTTGTTTCCTGTACTCATTTGTCATCTGTACATCTTTGCTGAAAGTTTGTGTGCAATCATTTGCCCATATTTTTATTGGATTGTTTCCATTCTTATTATTGAATTCCAAAAAATCTTTTTTTGGTATTTTAACTGAAAGTCTTGTATTAGAGATATGTTTTGCAATTATTTTCTTCCAAGAGAAATTAAGCTTGTATATTAATTCTCTTAGCAGCATGTATCAAACAGCCTAGGTTCCTAATTTTGATAAATTACAGTTTATCAGGTCTTTAATATTTTGTTCTTTTGTATTGAATCTAACTAATGTTTGACTAATCTCAGATCGCAAAGGAGCTGTTTGTTGTAAATGTTTCATATTTTTCAGTTTTGATTCAACTCTATGATTAATTTTGAGTCAGTTTTTGTATATGGTAAGGTATTGATCAACATTCATTTCTTAGCAAGTAATATCTAATTTTTCTAGTACCATTCTTTGAATCAGCTATTTTTTTTTTCTCCATTGAATTGCCTTTGTGCTTTCTATGAAAACCACTTCTCCTTATATATGTGGGACTACCTCCAAACTCCATTTTGATCATTAAATCTATGTGTTTATTTCTTCATCAAGACCAAGTATAGATTTATAAGTCTTGAGTTCAGATAGTTTTAACTCTAAATGCATTCTCCTTGTTGAAAACTATTTTGGCTATTCTAGGACTTTTTCATTTCTATGAAATTTTACATTTTGTTTGTTAATTATTACAACAATTCTGCTCGAATTTTTACTTGAGTTGTATCCAATCTATGTGTTAATTTCTGGGAAATTTGTTTTGCTACATATTGAGTTTTCTAACTTATGAGCAAAATATTGGTCTCCTTTTGAAAGAGTTGTTGAATTTTGCTAAGAATTTTTTTTTCCAGTTTTTAGCATGCAAATGTTGGAAATATTTTGCCAGATTTAACCCTAAGTATTTTACATTTTTGGCAATATGGTAAATGATAATTTAAATTTTAAATTTCTCAAATTTGTTGCCAGTGTATAAAAGCGAAGTTGTTTCTTGGATGTGGTTTTTCAGCGTGTCAACCTTACTAAATATGCATATTTGCTCTAGTAACACTTTGTAGATTTTATCAGACATTTTATGTATTTATATTTTGTCTGAAAATAAAAATAATTTTGTTTTCTTTTTAATCTGATGTGTTTATTTCTTTTACTACTCTGATGGTGCTAGCTGGCAGTTTTGGTACAGTATGGAATAGAAATTCTGAGAAGTGGCTTTCCTATTTTGTTGTTTGTCCTAAAAGGAAGGCATTTAACCTTTTACTTTTAGTATGACATTTTTCATAGATACCTTTTATTAGGTTGAGAAAGTTTCATCCTATTCCTAGTTTTCTCACAGTCTTTATCAGGAATAGATGTTGAAATTTTTCAAATGTGTCTACTTAGAGGCTTATGTGAGTTTCTTTTTTGGTTTCTTAACTTCATGAATTAAATGATTTATTTTCAAATATTAAATTAATCATCAATTCTTGAAATAAAATACACTTCATCATGGTATATTTTCATTCCTATTACATATATTTTAGGAGAAGGCAATGGCACCCCACTCCAGTACTCTTGCCTGGCAACTCCCATGGACAGAGGAGCCTGGTAGGCTGCAGTCCATGGGGTCGCTAAGAGTCAGACACGACTGAGCGACTTCACTTTCACTTTTCACTTTCATGCATTGGAAAAGGAAATGGCAACCCCCTCCAGTGTTCTTGCCTGGAGAATCCCAGGGATGGAGGAGCCTGGTAGGCTACCATCTCTGGGGTCACACAGAGTCAGACATGACTGAAGAGACTTAGCAGACATATATTGTAGGAATTGCTTAAACTTTGTCTTGAATCTTTGCATGTTTTCAAAGTAGTTTTCTACTTTATAAGTCTGTCTTCTTTTAGCATCAAAGTAATGTAACCTGGAAGAGCAGGAATCAACCTCAATTTTCTACAGGAATTGTGTAAAATTGTTATTAATTCTTTTCTAAATATTTTCATAGAATTTACCAAAGTAGTCATCTGGGCCTGTAGTTTCTTTGTTGAAAAGTTTCAAACTATGAAATTTATATTTTTATTATAAATAAGATCACTTGGTTTATTAGCTATTGAGAACACTTTGGTAATACTTATCTTTCAATGAAAATTTTCACTTAACCTGAACTGTCCAGTTTAGCATGAGCATGAAGTTTATTATCCTTTAAGTATCTATAGAGTGTGTAGTGATGTTTTCTCTCTTATTGCTGATATTGATCGTTTGTATCTCCCCTCTTCATCTTGCTCTTATCCTTAGTAAGACTAGAGTTTTATCCATTTTATTGATTACCTCACAGAATCAACTTTGGGTTACTGTTATTTTTGTTGCTTTTCTCTTTCTGTTTCATATATTTTTACATTTGTGGCTATTATTTCTTTCTTTTGTTTACTTTTAAAAAATAATTTGCTTTTAGCCATACTTTTAAGGTGACAGTTTACTTAGGTTATGGACTTTTTTCTTTCCTAAATACAGTTGTTTGTATTCTAAAATTTTCCCAAAATACAACTTTAGTGACATTACACACATTTGATATGTTATATTTTGATTTTTATTTAGATAAAAAACATTATAGCTTTATTTTGCCTCTATTTTGCCCACTGCATTTTTAAAAACACATTATTTAGTGGTCAGATATTTGTGAATTTTCAGACATGTTTCTGTAATTGATTATTAATTCCACTGTGATTAGAGAAAATATTTCATAGTGACTTGAATTATTCTGTATTTATTAGCAAGCATTATAGTTACTATCAATATGGTCACTATAGAGTAGGAAATGCAACTTACTCCAGTATTCTTGTCTGGAAAATTCCATGGACAGAGGATATTGATGGACTAAAGTCCATGCAGTCACAAAGAATCAGATACTACTGAGAGACTGAGTACATAGTCAACTACAGTCTCTGCCTTGCTAAATTATCTTTGTGCACTTGAAAATAACATGTATACAGTTGTTGTTGGGTTGAATATTTATAAATATCAGTTACAGTGAGTTGGTAGGTAGTTTTCAGTCTACTTGATTTTCTGCGTATTTCTTTTTTTTTTTTTTGAAATGCAAAAAAACAGTCTTTTTTTCTTCCTTCTTTCTGTTTTTAATGGACGATAGTTGCTTTACAACATTGTGTTGGTTTCTGTCATATATCAACATAAATTAACTGCAGGTGTACATATGTCCCCTCCCTCCTGAAACTGCCTCCCCCTCCCCATCTTCCATCCCATCCCACCACTCTGGGTTGTCACAGAGCACTGGGTTGAGCTACTTGTGTCACATAGCAAATTCCCACTTGCCCTCTATTTTGCATATGGCAATGCATGTTTTCATACATATTCGTTTCATTTGTCCCACTCGCTTTCCCCTGCTGGGTCCACAAGTCTGTTCTCTATGTCTGAGTCTCCATTGCTGCCCTGCAAAGAGGTTCATCAGTATCAATTTTCTAGATTCCATATGCATGTGTAATATAAAATATTCACCTTTTTCTTTCTGACATACTACACTCTGTGTAATAGGCTCTAGGTTCATCTATCTCATTAGGACTGGCTTGAATGTGCTCTTTTTTTTATAGCTGAGTAACATTCCATTGTATACATGTACCACAATTTCTGTATCCATGTATCCATCAATAGTCATTTAGGTTGTGTCTATGCCCTAGCTATTGTAAAAAGTGCTGTAACAAATATTGGGGGTACATCTATCTCTCTTGATTATGATTTTCTCAGGGTATCCAGTAATGGGATTCTAATCCAGTAATGGGATCTTAGGGCATATTGTAGTTCTATTAATGGTTTTTAAAGAAATCTCCATACTGCTCTCTGTGGTATGAATTTACATTCCCACCAACAGTGGAAGAGGGTTCCCTTTTTTTCATATCCTCTCCAGCATTTATTGTTTGTAGATGTTTTAAATGATGACCATCCTGATCAGTATGAGGTGATACCTCATTGCAGGTTTGATTTGCATTTCTCTAATAATGAACAATGTTGAGCATCTTCTCATGTATTTGTTAGCCATCTATATGTCTTCTTTGGAGAAATGGGTTTAGATATTTGGTTCTTTTTTTTTTTTTTAATTGGGTTGTTTGTTTTTCCTTGTAGTGAGCAGCAAGAGCTGCTTTTATAGTTTGGAGACTAATCCTTTGTCAGCTGTTTCATTTGCAATTCTTTTCTCCCATGCTGAGGGTCCTCTTTTTATCTTGTTGACTGTTTCTTCAGCTGTGCAAAAGCTTCTAAGTTTAATTAAGTCCCATTTGTTTACTTTTTTTTGTTTGCTTGTTTCCATTACTCTAAAGGGTGGGTCAAAAAGGATCTTGCTGTGATGTATGTCAAAGAGGATACCGCCTATGTTTTCCTCTAAAAGTTTTATACATTCTGACTTTACATTGAAATCTTTAATCCATTTGAGTTTATTTTTGTGTATGGTATTAGAAAATGTTATAGTTTCATTCTTTTACATGTATATCTGTATAGTTTTCCAAGCACCAGTTATCAAAGAGGCTGTCGTTTCTCCATTATATATTCTTGCCTCCTTTATCAAAGATAAGGTGCCCATAAGCATGTGGGTTTATCTCTGGCCATTCTATTTTGTCCCATTGGTCTAAATTTCTGTTCTTATGCCAATGCCACACTCTCTTAATGACTGCAGCTTTGTAGTATAGCCTGACGTCAGGAAGATAAATTCCTTCATATCTATTCTTCTTTTTCAAGATTGCTTTGGCTATTTTGGGTCTTTTGTGTTTCCATACAAAATGTGAACATTTTTATTCTAGTTCTGCAAAAAATACAATTAGTGATTTGATAGGGATTGCATTGAATCTGTAGATTATTTTGGGTAGTATAGTAACTTTCTCAATATTGATTCTTCCAATTCAAGAACATGGTATATCTATCCATCTGTTTGTGTCATCTTTTATTTCTTTCATCAGTGTCTTATAATTTTCTGCATACAAGTCCTTTGTGTCTTTAGGTATGTTTATTTAGGTATGTGTCTTTAGGTATTTCATTTTTGTTGTTGTTATTGCAATGATGAATGGAATTGTTTCCTTAAATTTTCTTTCTGATTTTTTCATCACTAGTCTATAGAAATACAAGGGATTTCTGTGTGTTACTTTTATATACTGTGACTTTACTATATTCTTTGATTAGCTCTAGTAATTTTCTGGTAGAATCTTTAGGGTTTTCTATGTATAGTATAATGTCATCTGCAAATAGTGAATGTTTTACTTCTTTTTTGATCTGATTGCTGTGGCAGGACTTCCAAAATATGCTGAATAATAGTGGCTAGTGGGCACCCTTGTCTTGTTCCTGATCTTAGAGAAAATGCTTTCAGTTTTTCACTGTTGAGAATGTTTTCTGTGGCTTTGTCATATACAGTCTTTTTATGTTGGGGTAGGTTTCTTCTATGCCTACTTTCTAGAAGGATTTTTTTTTAATCATAAATGGGTGTTGAACTTTGTTGAAAGCTTTTTCTGCATCTATTGAGATGATCATATGGTTTTTATCTTCCAGTTTGTTGATATATATCACATTGACTGATTTGCATATATTGAAGAATACTTGCATCCCTGGAATAAATCCCTTTTGATCATGGTGTATCATTCTTTCAGTGTGTTGTTGGATTCTGTTTGCTAGAAATTTGTTGAGGAATTTTGCTGAGGAATTTTGCATCCATATTCATCAGTGATACTGGCCTGAAATTTTCTTTTTATGTGGTATCTTTGTCTGGTTTTGGTATCAATGTGATGATGGCCTCATAGTACAAGTTTGGGAGTTTTCCTTCCTCTGAAATTTTCTGGAAGAGTTTGAGCAGGATAGATGCTAGCTCTTCTTTAAACTTTGGGTACAGTTCAAGTGTGAGGCCATCTGATCCTGGGTTTTGTTTTTGGAAAAATTTTTATTACAGTTTCAATTTTAATACTTGTGATTGGTCTGTGCATGTTTTCTATTTCATCATGATTTAGTTTTGGAAAGTTGTAGTTTTCTAAGAACTTCTCCATTTCTTCCAGGTTGTCCATTTTATTGACATATAGTTTCTTATAGTAGTCTCATGAACCTTTGTATTTCTCCATTTTCTGTTGTGACTTCTCCTTTTTCCTTTCTCATTACATCAATTTGTGTCTTCTCTCTCTCTCTCTCTCTCTTTTTTTTTTTTTTCTTGACTAGTCTGGCTAGCGGTTTGTCAATTTTGTTTATTTTCTCAAAGAACCAGCTTTTAGTTAGATCTTTTCTATTGTCTCCTTCATTTCTTTCTCTTTTATTTATGCTCTGATCTTTATGATTTGTTTCCTTCTACTAACTTTGGGGATTTTGTTCTTCTTCTTCTTCTTTTCCCCTAAGTTGCCTTAGATGTAAGTTTAGATTGTTTATTTGATGTTTTTCTCTTTTCTTAAGGTAAGTTTACATTGCTATAAACTTCCCTCTTAGAACTGCTTTTACTGCATGCCATGTTTTGGGTGTTCATGTTTTCATTGTCATTTGTTTCTAGGTAAGTTTTAATTTTTTCTTAAATATCTTGATTGACCTATTGGTTATTTAGAAGTATGATATTTAGCAGCCATGTGTTTGTGTTTTTTACAATTTTTGGTCCTTTCGTTAATTCTAGACTCATAGTGTTATTATCAGAAGAGGTGCTTGATACAATTTTGAGTTTCTTAAATTTACTGAGACTTGATTTGTGACCTAAAATGTGATCTATCCTTGAGAATGTTCCATGTACCCTTGAAAAAAAAGTATATTCTGCTGTTTTGGGATGGAATGTCTTAAAGATACCAGTTATGTACACCTGGTCTAATGTGTGACTTAAGGCTTGAATTTCCTTATCAATTTTCTGTCCTGATGGTCTGTCCATTAGAGTGAATGAGGTGGTAAAGTCACCTACTATTATTGTATTACTGTTGATTTCTCCTTTTATGGTTGTTAACATTTCCCTTATGTATTGAGGTGCTCATATATTGAGTGCATAAATATTTATAACTATTATATTTCTTCTTGGATTGATCCCTTGATCATTGTGTAATGTCCTTCCTTATCCATTGTAAAAGTTTTTTCTTTTAAAGTTTATTTAGTTTTATATGAATATTACTTCTCCTGCTTCCTTTTGACTCCTATTTGCATGGGATATCTTTTTCCATCCCCTGTTTTCATTCTGTATGTGTCCATAGGTCTGAAGTGAGTCTCTTTTAAGCAGCAAATACATGAGTCTTGTTTCTGTATCCATTCAGCCAGTCTGTGTCTTTTGGTTAGGGCATTTAATTCATTTACATTTAAGATAGTTATTGATATGTATTTTGCTATTGCCATTTTCTTAATCATTTACGGTTTGTTCTTCTTAGTCTTTTTCTTCTTTTGTGTTTCCTGCTAAAGTTCCTTTAATACTTGTTGTAAGGTTGATTTGATAGTGCTGAATTTTCTTAGCTGTTGCTTGTGTATAAAGCTTTTGATTTCACCATCAAATATGAATGAGATCCTTGCTGGGTAGAATAATCTTGATTGTAGGGTTTTCTCTTCCATCATTTTAAATATATCATGCCACTGCCTTCTGACATGCAGAGTTTCTGTTGAAAAATCAGCTGTTACCCTTGTGGGGATTCCTTTGTATGTTATTTTTTGTTTTTCCCTTGTGACTTTTAACATTTTTTCTTTGTGTTTAGTTTTTCATATTTTGGTTAATATATGTCTTGGTATATTTCTCTTTGGGTTTATCCTGTATAGGACTAACTGGGTTTCATGGACTTGGGTGGCTATTTCTTTTCCAATGTTAGGGAAGTTTTTGACTATAATTTTCTCAAATATTTTCTGATACAATTTTGTTTTCTCCTTTTCTTCTGGGAGTCCTATAATTTAAATGTTAAGACTGTCCCAGAGGTCTCTGAGACTGTTGTCAATTAGTTTCATTCTTTTTTCTTTATTCTGTTCCTCAGCTGTTATTTCTATCATTCTATCTTACAGCATACTTATCTGTTCTTCTGCCTCAGTTATTCTACTATTGATTTCTTCTAGAGCATTTATAATTTTAGTAATTGTGCTGTTCATCACTGTCTATTCATTTTTCTTCTAGGTCTTTGTTTCTTGCATTTCCCCCTATTTTCAATATTTTGAAACTTCTTTACTATCATTATTCTAAATTTTCTATTGATAAGTTCCCTATTTCCTCTTAATTTTTTAGTTATTGATAGTTTTTCACTTGCTCCTTCATCTTTTTTTTTTTTTTTTTAATGTGTGGGACTGTGTCCCTGTCTTACTAGTTGTTTAACCTGAGGCTTCCAGCAATGGAGTTTGTGGGAAGTTAGGTAGAGCTGAGTTTTGGTGTTGAAATATGGACCTCTGGGATAGCTCACTCCAATTAACATTCCTTGGACCCCTGGGGTTCTCTCTTACTCCAGTAGTTCAGACACAGTATTCCCACCTGAGGGGCTCAAGTCAGGTCTCTGGCCATCTGTATGTCTCCTCCTATCTGCCTGTCTGCTGGAGGTCCCACACTAATGTCTGGTAGGTATTCTAGGTGTGGGGAGACAAGAACTCTCTGTCTTTCTTCACTGCCATCTTGGCTCAGCCTCAGAATATCTTCATATTTCATTTAATCAATTATTCAGCATGTGGTATTAGAATCTAACTGTGATTAAGGTTTTGTGTGTTTCTTACTGCAGTTTTATCAATTTTTACATTTTGTATTTTGTAACTCTTTTATTAGATAGACAAACATTTCCTATGTCCATTTGATTAACTCATTTATCATTATGATTATGTCATAACATTCATTGCTTTGAAATATACTTTGAGTGATATCCAAATGATCACTCCAGCTTACTTTTGATGAGTTTTATTGTGGAATCTTCTTTATATATATGAATATACATATGAATCTATACATTATATCAGTTCAGTTCAGTTCAGTTGCTCAGTCGTGTCCGACTCTTTGTGACACCATGGACTGGAGCACACCAGGCCTCCCTGTCCATTACCAACTCCCAGAGTTTACTGAAACTCATGCCCATTTACTCAGTGATGCCATCTAACCATCTCATCCTCTGTGGTCCCCTTCTCCTCCCACCTTCAATCGTTCCCAGAATCAGGGTCTTTTCAAATGAGTCAGCTCTTCCCATCAGGTGGCCAAAGTATTGGAGTTTCAGCTTCAACATCAGTCCTTCCAATGAACACCCAGGATTGATTTCCTTTAGGATGGACTGGTTGGATCTCCTTGCAGTCCAAGGGACTCTCAAGAGTCTTCTCCAACACCATAGTTCGAAAGTTCAATTCTTCAGCACTCAGGTTTCTTTATAGTCCAACTCTCACATCCATACGTAACTACTGGAAAAACCATAGCCTTGACTAGATGGACCTTTGTTGGAAAAGTAACATCCCTGCTTTATAATGTGCTGTCTAGGTTGGTCATACTAAATATTTATACATATAATATACACAATATATATGTTTTATATGATTTTTGTTGTTATTGTTTAGTTGCTAAGTTGTGTCTGGCTTATTTCAACCCCAAAGGACCATGACCCACAAGGCTTATCTGTCCATGGAATTTCCTAGGCAAGAACACTGGAGTGGGTTACCATTTCTTTCTTATGGGCTCTTCCTAACCCGGGGATCTGACCCATGTTTCTTACATTGGTAGGTAAATTCTTTACTGCTGAGCCTCCTGGGAATCCCTCTCTGGAGTGGGTTGCCATTTCCCCCTACACGGCATCTTCCTGACTCAAGGATCAAATCTCCATCTCCAGCATCTCCTGCCTTGGCAGGTGGATTCTTTACTACTGAGCCACCTGGGAAGCCTCTTATATATGATATTATATATAATATATGTATATGATGCTATGCATGCTAAGTCACTTCAGTCGTGTCCAACTCTGTGTGACCCCATGGACAGCAGCCCACTAGCTCCTCTCTCCATGGAATTCTTCAGGCAAGAATACTGGAGTGGGTTGTCATTTCCTTCTCCCTATATATATGATATTATATATCAAATTTTTATATACTATATGAAAAGTGAAAGCATTAGTCACTCAGTAGTGTCCAACTTTTTGCTACCCATCAGTTTATATCTTCTTTGATTAAGAGTCTGTTAAGATTTTTGATTAAATTTTTAATGCTGCTGTTTTCTTACTGTTGACTTTCAAGCATTCTATGTTCATGAGATATATTGATCTTCAGTTTTCTTTTATGGTAATGCTATACATATTTTGATATTATAGTAAAGCTGACCTCATAGAATAAATTAAGATACATTTTATCTGCTTCTGTGTTCTGAAAGAAATTATAGAGATTTGGAACATTTTCTTCTGAAATTATTTGTTGAATTCACCAGTGAACCCATTTGGACCCGGTGCCTTCTTTTAGGACAATTATTCATTATTGGCTTTGTTTCTTTAATGGAATAAGCCTATTCAGATTGTCTATTTCTCTTTGTGTAAGTTTTGACAGTTTGTCAAATTGTATAATTTTATTCAGATTATTAAATTTGTGGGCATAGAATTGTTCATAGTACTCATTTATCTTTTTAATGTCCACAGCAATGTAGAAATGTCCTCTCTTTTATCTCTAATATTAGTGACTTGTATCTTCTTTTTTCTCTCATATAACATTCAGTGCTATAAATTTCCCTTCAAGTACTGTTTTCATTATAATCCATAAATTGTGGTAAATTATTTTCATTTTTATTTAGTCCAAAATATTTTAGTTTCTCTTCAGGTTTCTTCTTTGATTAATGAGTTATTTATAAGTGTGTTTTTTAATTTCCCTGCATTTTGAGATTTTCTATTAATCTTTCTATTATTGATTTCCAGGTAGTTCTATTGTGATCTGAAAGCATACATTGCAGGATTTCTAATCTTTTAAATTTGTTAGTATGCATTTTATTTTTTGATCATTCTAACAATCTCTGCCTTTTTATTGATATATTTACCATTGACAGTCAAATGATCATTGATATATTTGGACTCACATGTACCATATTTATTATTGTTTTTCTATTTTGTGCCCTGGTTGTTTGTTTCTATTTTCTATTCTACTTTTTTTCATTATATTTTGAATTCTCAGAATGTGGTAGCAATAATCTCAGAGGAAATGAGCATGTTGTGATCATAGAATAAAGCTTTTGCTGAGCATTATGGAACAGGGAAATACAAGGAGTAAGTTTTTTAGTGAAGTGCTTGAATGCTTCCACCAGTTTTGGATTGCTATATCCCCTATGTTTTGTTACATGGTTTATGCTCATTATTCAGCTTTCTGTTGTTCAAAGAAGGGTAGACCTCATTCTTAAGTGAAATTTTCTAAGTTTTATTTTGTTTGGCTTATGAGGATTTTCTTAAATTAAAAAATATGTATTTATATTAATTGGAGGTCAGGAGGGGTGGTGGTGAGGAGATACCCCTTGTCCAAGGTAAGGAGCAGCAGCTGCACTTTGCTGGAGCAGCTGTGAAGAGATACCCCATGTTGAAGGTAAAAGAAATCCAAGTAAGAGGGCAAGTGTTGCAAGAGGGCATCAGAGGGCAGACACACTGAAACCATAATCACAGAAACTAGTCAATCTAATCACACTATAACCACAGTCTTGTCTAAATCAATGAAACTAATCCATGCCCATGGGGCCACCCAAGATGGGCAGGTCATGGTGGAGAGGTCTGACAGAATGTGGTCAACTAGAGAAGGGAATGGCAAACCACTTCAGTATTCTTGCCTTGAGAACCCCATGAACAGTAGGAAAAGGCAAAATGATAGGATACTGAAAGAGGAACTCCCCAGGTTAGTAGGTGCCCAATATGCTACTGGAGATCACTGGAGAAATAACTCCAGAAAGAATGAAGGGATGGAGCCAAAACAAAAACAATACCCAGTTGTGATGTGACTGGTGATAGAAGCAAGGTCTGATGCTGTAAAGAGCAATATTGCATAGGAACCTGGAATGTCAGGTCCATGAATCAAGGCAAATTGGAAGTGGTCAAACAGGAGATGGCAAGAGTGAACATCAACATTCTAGGTATCAGCAACTAAAACAGACTGGAATGGGTGAATTTAACTCAGATGACCATTATATCTATTACTGTGAGCAGGAATCCTTTAGAAAAAATGGAGTAGCCATCATGGTCAACAAAAGAGTCCAAAATGCAGTACTTGGATGCAATCTCAGAAACGACAGAATGATCTCTGTTCATTTCCAAGGCAAACCATTCAATATCATGGTAATCTAAGTCTATGCCCCACCAGTAATGCTGAAGAAGCTGAAGTTGAATGGTTCTATGAAGACCTACAAGGCCTTTTAGAACTAACACCGAAAAAAGATGTCCTTTTCATTATAGGGGACTGGAATGCAAAAGTAGGAAGTCAAGAAACACCTGGAGTAACAGGCAAATTTGGCCTTGGAATACAGAATGAAGCAGGGCAAAGACTAATAGAGTTTTGCCAAGAAAATGCACTGGTCATAGCAAACACTCTCTTCCAACAACACAAGAGAAGACTCTACACATGGATGTCACCAGATGGTCAACACTGAAATCAGATTGATTATATTCTTTGCAGCCAAAGATAGAAAAGCTCTATACAGTCAACAAAAAACAAGACCAGGAGCTGACTGTGGCTCAGATCATGAACTCCTTATTACCAAATTCAGACTTAAATTGAAGAAAGTAGGGGAAACCACTAGACCATTCAGGTATGACCTAAATCAAATCCCTTATGATTATACAGTGGAAGTGAGAAATAAATTTAAGGGCCTAGATCTGATAGATAGAGTGCCTGATGAAATAAGGACAGAGGTCCATGACATTGTACAGGAGAAAGGGATCAAGACCATCCCCATGGAAAAAAAATGCAGAAAAGCAAAATGGCTGTCTGGGGAGGCCTTACAAAGAGCTGTGAAAAGAGGAGAAGTGAAAAGCAAAGGAAAAAAAGGGAAGATATAAGCATCTGAATGCAGAGTTCCAAAGAATAGCAAGAAGAGATAAGAAAGCCTTCCTCAGTGATCAATGCAAAGAAATAGAGGAAAACAACAGAATAGGAAAGACTAGAGATCTCTTCAAGAAAATTAGAGATACCAAGGGAACATTTCATGCAAAGATGGGCTCAATAAAGGACAGAAATGGTAGGGACCTAACAGAAGCAGAAGATATTAAGAAGAGGTGGCAAGAATACACAGAAGAACTGTACAAAAAAGATCTTCATGACCCAGATAATCACGATGGTGTGATCACTCACCTAGAGCCAGACACCCTGGGATGTAAAGTCAAGTGGGCCTTGGAAAGCATCACTACGAACAAAGCTAGTGGAGGTGATGGCATTCCAGTTGAGCTATTTCAAATCCTGAAAGATGATGCTGTGAAAGTGCTGCACTCAATATGCCAGCAAATTTGGAAAACTCAGCAGTGGCCACAGGACTGGAAGAGGTCAGTTTTCATTCCAATCCCAAAGGAAGGCAATGCCAAAGAATGATCAAACGACTGCACATTTGCACTCATCTCACATGCTAGTAAAGTAATTCTCAAAATTCTCCAAGCCAGGCTTCAGCAATACGTTAACCATGAACTTCCTGATGTTCAAACTGGTTTTAGAAAAGGCAGAGGAACCAGATATCAAACTGCCAACATCCACTGGATGATGGAAAAAGCAAGAGAGTTCCAGAAAAACATCTATTTCTGCTTTATTGACTATGCCAAAGCCTTTGACTGTGTGGACCACAATAAACTGTGGAAAATTCTGAAAGAGATGGGAATACCAGACCACCTGACCTGCCTCTTGAGAAATCTGTATGCAGGTCAGGAAGCAACAGTTAGAACTGGACATGGAGCAACAGACTGGTTCCAAATAGGAAAAGGAGTACGTCAAGGCTGTATATTGTCACCCTGCTTATTTAACTTCTATGCAGAGTACATCATGAGGAAGGCTGGGCTGGAAGAAGCACAAGCTGGAATCAAGATAGCCAGGAGAAATATCAATAACCTCAGATAGGTAGATGACACCACCCTTATGGCAGAAAGTGAAGAGGAACTAAAAAGCCTCTTGATGAAAAGTGAAAGAGGAGAGTGAAAAAGCTGGCTTAAAGCTCAACATTCAGAAAACGAAGATCATGGCATCTGGTCCCATCACTTCATGGGCAATAGATGGGGAAACAGTGGAAACAGTGTCAGACTTTATTTTGGGGGGCTCCAAAATCACTGTAGATGGTGACTGCAGCCATGAAATTAAAGACACTTACTCCTTGGAAGAAAAGTTATGACCAACTTAGATAGCATATTGAAAAGCAGAGACATTATTTTGCCAACAAAGTCCATCTAGTCAAGGCTATGGTTTTTCTAGTGGTCATGTATGGATGTGAGAGTTGGACTGTGAAGAAAGCTGAGTGCCGAAGAATTGATGCTTTTGAACTGTGGTGTTGGAGAAGACCGTTGTGAGCCCCATGGACTGCAAGGAGATCCAACCAGTCCTTTCTGAAGGAGATCAGTCCTGAGATTTCTTTGGAGGGAATGATGCTAAAGCTGAAACTCCAGTACTTTGGCCACCTCATGCGAAGAGTTGACTCATTGGAAAAGACTGTGATGCTGGGAGGGATTGGGGGCAGGAGGAGAAGGGGACGACAGAGGATGAGATGGCTGGATGGCATCACTGACTCGATGGACGTGAGTCTGAGTGAACTCCCGAAGTTGGTGATGGACAGGGAGGCCTGGAGTGCTGCAATGCATGGGGTCGCAAAGAGTCGAACATGACTGAGTGACTGAACTGAATTGAACTGAACTATTTTACAATATTGTAGTGATTTTTGCCATACATAGCATGAATCAGCTATGGGTGCACATGTGTCCTCCATCCTGAACCCCCCTCTCACCTCCCTTCCCATCCCATCCCTCAGGGTTGTTCCAGTGCACCAGCTTTGACTGCCCTGTTTCATGCATCAGACTTGGATTGGTGATCTATTTCACATAGGGCAGTATACATGTTTCAATGATATTCTCTCAAATCATCTCACCTTCACCTTTTCTTACAGAGTCCAAAAGTCTGTTCTGTCTCTTTTGTTGTCTTGCATATAGGGTTATTGTTACTATCTTTCTAAATTCCATATATATGCATTAATATACTGTATTTGTGGAGAAGGCAATGGCATCCCACTCCAGTACTCTTCTTGGAAAATCCCATGGATGGAGGAGCCTGGTAGGCTGCAGTCCATGGAGTCGCTAAGAGTCGGACATAACTGAACGACTTCACTATCACTTTTCACTTTTCACTTTCATGCGTTGGAGAAGGAATGGCAACCCTCTCCATTATTCTTGCCTGGAGAATCCCAGGGATGGGGGAACCTGGTGGGCTGCTGTCTATGGGGTCACACAGAGTTGGACACAACTGAAGCGACTTAGCAGCAGCATACTGTATTTGTGTTTTCCTTTCTGACTTACTTCCCTCTGTATAATAGGCTCCAGTTTCATCGACCTCATTGGAACTGATTCAAATGTGTTCTTTTTAAAAGCTGAGTAATACTCCCTTGTGTACATGTACCACAGCTTTCTTATCCATTCATCTGCCGATGGACATCTAGGTTTCCTCCATGTCCTAGCTATTGTAAACAGTGTGGCGACGAACATTGGGGTACACATGTCTCTTTCAATTCTGGTTTCCTCGGTGTGTATGCCCAGCAGTGGGATTGCTGGGTCATAAGGCAGTTCTATTTCCAGTTTCTTAAGGAAGCTCCACCTGTTCTCCATAGTGGCTGTACTACTTTTCATTCTCACCAAGAGTGTAAGAAGGTTCCCTTTATTCCACACCCTTTTCAACATTTATTGTTTGTAGACTTTTGGATCATAGCCATTCTGATTGGCATGAGATGGTACCTCATTATGGTTTTGATTTGCATTTCTCTGATAATGAGTGATGTTGAGTATCTTTTCATGTGTTTGTTAGCCATCTGTATTTTTCTACTTTGTTTATATTTCCAATTATAAAATTATATATTTATAAGTAGCATATATAGAATTCTTATGGTTCATTCATAGCATTTAGAACTTTTTTTATTGATACTCTGCTATGAAGAATATAGGAGAAATACTCCTATTACAAATTAACTATCTTCTCTGAACTTTGATCCTCATATTTAGTAAGGTCTCCATTCATTGTGTCAATCAAAAACACCATCATACACATCTAAGTATCTCAGGGGATAGCACTGTATCTTTTGAAATCTAATGGTTTACATTTCCTCTGATATCTTTTAGTAAGATTTTGTTAATTCTTCTGTATATATTCTGTATCTAATTTATTTTTTTATACAAATAGATTATACATTTCCATTGGTCTTTCAAAAGCTAATTTTGCTCATGTAACTTAAAAAAAAAAGTTGAATCCATCCATTTCCTAAGCTTTCTTATTACTTCTATTAAAGATTTACAATTTCTTTTAGTTTTTTAATGCAACCACATTACCTGTTATTAATTATTTTATTTTCTCTTCTCTCTCTCTATTATCCTCTCTTGAATGGACTAGAGTTACCAATACAACATTGAATAGATAAACTGGTAGCTGTATTCATTTCCTGAATTTAAAAGAACTATTCTAGGTGACTCACTAGAAAGTCTGGTGTTGATGGTAAATCTCTAATATTATTTATCAGCTTAAGCAAACTCCTCTCTAGTGGAATCACAAATGAATGAAAAATATTATTAAGTGTTTTTAAAAATGGGCTGTTGAAAGAGTCATGCTATTTTTCTGCTTTTTTAATGTGGTAAATTCTATTAATATATATTTTTTCTTAGCCTGAATATTATACATTAGCTTTACTGTTTTCCACTATACCAACATTTTAAAAACTTCTTCCTTGCTTAACCAACTTTTTTGTATAACATTCTTGTTATTTAGTCATAATTTTGACAAACCTTAATATCTTTAATATATTTAAATATATTTTTAAGAATTAGATTTCAGAAATCAGGGATAAAAGTACATACTTTAGGTTTTTGTTGATTCTTACTTCCATTGACTTAATTTTTCCTATCAATGATTGTTTTGCTAAATTTCATATATATGAATTCTTATTAGACTGAACTGAAGATGCCTTTCCCCATAGAGAATTTTTTTCTGTTTTCTTATATTGTTTTCTTTTTTTAATATATTTACTTTTAATTGAAGGATAATTGCTTTACAGTATTACATTGGTTTTCACCAAATATCAACATGAATCAGCCATAGATTTGCCTATGTAACCTCCCACTTGAAATCACTCCCACCTCCCTCCCCATCCTACCCCTAAAGGTTGTTACCAAGCCCTGGTTGGTTTGAGTTCCTTCAGTCATACAGCATGTTCCCATTGGCTATGTATTTTGCATATGGTAATGTATGTTTCCATGTTTCTTTCTACATACCTCTCACCCTCTTCTTCATCCCCCTTCAAAGAGATAATCTGTTTTCTTTTCTGAATATAAAATAATGCTACCAATCATGGAACACTGTACTCTTAGCTTGCATTTTCCATGTAGGATGTGTAAATGTGAATTCCAGAATCATGTAATAGCAAGACTATTACTATAAGTTATTAGGTAAAATGTACATATTATATTTTAATATAGTAAATTATAACATGAGTCTCTGCTGAGTATATTTTAATTAATATAATTGTTTTATTATTCTTAAAATTTTTCATCTAGAAGCATCATAGAAATTGTTGTTGTTCAGTCACTCAGTCAGGTTCCACTCTGTGACTTCATGAACTGTAGCATACCAGGCTTCCCTGCCCTTCACCATCTCCCAGAGCTTGCTCAAACTAATGTCTATTGAGTCAATGATTCCATCCAACCATCTTGTCCACTGTCATCCCCTTCTCCTCCCACATTCTATCGTTCTCAGAATCAGGGTCTTTTCCAGTGAATTGGCTCTTTGCATCCAGTGGTCAAAGTATTGGCGATTCAACTTCAACATCAGTCTTTCCAATGAATATTCAGGACTGATTTCCTTTAGAAATGACTGGTTTGATCTCCTTGCAGTCCAAGGTACTCCAAAAGTCTTCTCGAACACCACAGTTTGAAAGCATTAATTATTCAGTGCTCAGCCTTCTTTATGGTCCAACTCTCAAACACATACATGAGTACTGGAAGAACCATAGCTTTGACTATAATCATAGAAATAGATAGGCTTTACTTCTGACATATTTTTCTAACTTGTGGATAGCTTTTTTCTAGCTTATATTGTCACCAAAAGTGTAAACCTTTCAAAATTCTGGACTTATGGAGCACCAATAGTGACCTCAAGTTCAGCCTACATGAAGCCTAATTTAATTTTATCAAAGTGCTATACCAGATCTCCAGGTAACTGGAAACAATATTGTCTCAATAATATTCGAAGACTCTCTGATCACTTACCACTGTGGCTTCAATAAAACTATATAACTATATAACTATATATATATATAATTTTAGCCTAAGTAATCTTATGAATTGTGTCTTAATATAATTAATGCATTCAAAGGATCTTGTTTAATGACTTTATCCAGTCCCCAGGTGTTTTACAATTAGTAGGTTTTCAATATATTTTGCAGAATTTTTAAAATAACAAATAATTTTCTTTCTTCATCACATCTGTTTCACTGCACTTGAACTCTTATGTTCTATTATCTCAACATGATTATCTTCTCTCTGGATTATTCTCTTGTACAGATGGGCTACTATTAAGACCTATTGGATTTGTAGAAATCATATCTGCAGATTGTGGGGGGATTCACAGGTGGTGACCAGCTAAGTAATTAGAATTATTCCTTGAGGTCATGTGTATTAAAAATGCAAGTAAAACGTAGTCTTACCCATGAATAAATGATAGTGTAGTAAGAAAGAAAGTAAAAATATTAGTCACTTAGCCATGTCTAACTCTCTGCAACCCCATGGACTGAAGCCCACCAGGCTCCTCTGTTCATGAGATTTCCAAGGCAAGAATACTGAAGTGGGTTTTCATTCCCTTCTCAAGGGGATCTTTTTGACCCAGGGAGTGAACTCAAGTCTCCTGCATTGCAGGCAGATTTGCTACCATCTGAGCCACCAGGAAAGCCTAAAAGAGAAAAGCATGTAAAATAATATTTCTATTTCATTTATAAGAAATCTATGAGCTTATGAGAAAATTAAATAATACAGTAAAAATTTAGAGGTTTGTGCAGAGTAGTGGGGGACAGTGGAGTTAGTGACCCATACTGCCTATGAAATGCAAGAGAATTTCCTCCACACCCAGGTGTGAAGTAACAGCTTCAGACCATAGGGACACATTTGACAGGCATTGGATTAATGTCTTGCTTTTAACTCAAAGTTATGAAATTGGAGAAATTTTGGAAGTGGTGCTACTCAGTTCTAAACAATAAAGCAGGATTGATGTGAATAACTTGACTGAAAGGAAACTGCTGTTTGTTTACAATATAGTCCATGTCTAAGTCATAGAAGTCATGGGTATATTACATTATCTTTCTTTTAATTATTCCTATGTTTAATTTTGATATTTACTTGCAGCCTTTACTTTCTGTTCAGGGCATGAAGGCTCTGTCAGTTGTGTTTTTGGCCCCCCCCCCCCCGACCCCCACCTCTGATCTCCACACTTAGCACACTCTTTTTTTTTCTTTCCAATCAAGCCACTCAGAGGAGTTGAAAAAACACCTTTGTTTACTCTACACATACTGAATCTCTAAACCTAACTGGCTGTTTATTTCAGAATATATTGGTTTTTCATTAAAGGATTCTATTAGCATAAATCAGTATTTCTGTTATAGGAAAAATAAAAGATTCAGTGTATACACCTCACCTATCCATCCACTCATCTAGTCAAGCTTTCTAGATCACTTGCTTGCATGTTTACCTTCACACAGAAAACAGAGTGCTTCACATAAGGATCTGGGGAGTGAATTAAGGACGTTACCTGAAATCCAGGATTTACTTACGTAAAAAGAGGTAGCCAGAAGTCATGTTCGCCAAAGTCCATTTTAGCTCTAACATATAACATTCTAAGCAACAAAATGATTGATTGTGGTCTAGGGAATTAGATTCTTATTAAACCAGAAACAGATTAATAAAATATTCTTTATATACAGGGAGAAATGAAACATGATAGAAATGGGTAAGCAATACTACCACTCTCAGAATTATAAATAAAAAATAAGTAGTATTAAAGAAATAAAGGCCACCTAGCTGACAGTGTTTAATATCTGGCCAATCATGTGCTCATCTTCTAGGTGACATTTTCATTATCATAGAAAAAAGGATGGTGGGGCTCTCAAATACCAATTTTCACCATTGTATTCTACTTGAAATAGTGTATGCATCAACCAAAACATAAGTATATTCTGAGAGATTATGCCTCAAGGAACTTTTACCTATTGTAGACATAAGAAACATTAAGAATACACCAAGCATAAAAGTTAAGAAATGGATACATACACTAAGAGAAGAAACACTGGACAATAATCAGGAGACGTTATTTAATCTTGGGTATATCTTTAACTGGTTTAAGAACACTGGACAATCATTAATGATTTCTGGGTTTTCATTTCTTCAACTGTTAAATAATTTTATTGTTAGATGTTTAAGATTTATTTGTCAAATATAACAGGAGTCAGACAGTAGTTAAAACAATAACTATAGATTTTATTTAAGAGCTATGTCAATAGGAAAAAAAAATGAGACCTCAGTATGGAGATGATGGAATACCAGTTAAGCTATTTCAAATCTTGAAAGATGACACTGTGAAAGTGCTGCACTCAATATGCCAGCAAATTTGGAAAACTCAGCAGTGGGCACAGGACTGGAAAAGGTCAGTTTTCATTCCAATTCCAAAGGAAGGCAATACCAAAGAATGCTCAAACTACTGCACAATTGCACTCATCTCACATGCTAGTAAAGTAATGCTTAAAATTCTACAAGCCAGGCTTTAGCAATATGTGAACCGTGAACTTCCAGATGTTCAAACTGGTTTTAGAAAAGGCAGAGGAACCAGAGATCAAATTGCCAGCATCCACTGGATCATCGAAAAAGCAAGAGAGTTCCAGTAAAACATCTATTTCTGCTTTATTGACTATGCCAAAGCCTTTGACTATGTGGATCACAATCAACTGTGGAAAATTCTGAAAGAGATGGGAATACAAGACCACCTGACCTGCCTCTTGAGAAATCTGTATGCAGGTCAGGAAGCAACAGTTAAAACTGGACAAGGAACAACAGACTGGTTCCAAATAGGAAAAGGAGTACGTCAAGGCTGTATATAGTCACCCTGCTTATTTAACTTATATGCAGAGTACATCATGAGAAACGCTGGACTGGAAGAAACACAAGCTGGAATCAAGATTGCCAGGAGAAATATCAACAACCTCAGATAGGTAGATGACACCACCCTTATGGCAGAAAGGGAAGAAGAACTAAAGAGCCTCTTGATGAAAGTTAAAGAAGAAAGTGAAAATGTTTGCTTAAAACTCAACATTCAGAAAACTAAGATCATGACATCCAGTTCCATCACTTCATGGTAAATAGATGGGGAAACAGTGGAAACAATGGTTGACTTTATTTTTCTGGGCTCCAAAATCACTGCAGATGGTGATTGCAGCCATGAAATTAAAAGACACTTACTCCTTGGAAGGAAAGTTATGATCAACCTAGAAAGCATATTCAAAAACAGAGACATCACTTTGCCAACAAAGGTTTGTCTAGTCAAGGCTATGGTTTTTCCAGTGGTCATGTAAGGATGTGAGAGTTGGATTATAAAGGAAGCTGAGTGCCGAAGAATTGATGTTTTTGAACTGTGGTGTTGGAGAAGACTCTCGAGAGTCCCTTGGACTTCAAGGAGATCCAACCAGTCCATTCTAAAAGAGATCAGTGCTGGGTGTTCACTGGAAGGACTGATGCTGAAGCTGAAACTCCAATACTTTGGCCACCTGAAGCAGAGAGCTGACTCATTTGAAAATGCCCTGATGCTGGGAAAGATTGAGGGCAGGAGGAGAAGGGGACGACAGAGGATGAGATGGCTGGATGGCATCTCCGACTTGATGGACATGGGTTTAGGTGAACTCCGGAAGTTGGTGATGGACAGGAATGCCTGGCATGCTGCAGTTCATGAGGTCGCAAAGAATTGGACACGACTGAGCAATTGAACTGAACTGAAGAGTATGTAATCACCAACTCAATGGACATGTGATATTGGTTTAGTTGCTAAGTCATGTCCGACTCTTGTGAACCCATGGACTATACCTTCCAGACTCTGTCCTAGAAATTTTCCGGGCAAGAATACTGGAGTGTGTTGCTATTTCCTTCTCCAGAGGATCTTCCCAACCCAGGAATAGGACCCAGGTCTCCTGCATTGCAGGCAGATTCTTTACTGACTGAAGATGGAAGCCCCAGTGGACATCAGTTTAAGTAACTCTGGGAGGTGGTGAAGGACAAGGAAGCCTTGTGTGTTGCAGTCCACGGGGTCACAAAAGTTGAACACAACTGAGTGACTGAACAACAACAAATGGATCTATATATGAAATTCAAGTGGTATATGACGCAATGAGCAGAATGGGGAGCTGGGTAGGTGGATGAAAAATTACTAAAAGAAATATCCCCAGAGGATAGGAAATTTTTACTGAAATGATGTAGTAGGCTTTTTGCTGAAAGTAGGCCTGGGTGACCAAATATCTGGGTGTGGTGGAAGGTGAACTCTCACTAAGCTGACTTAGCAGGATTATTGTTAAATCTGAAGTAGGCAGCCTCAACAGGAATGGTGGCTATAGCCTAAACACAATTGAAAATAAGGTTCAGAGGAACCAGACTAAAATTGGTCAAGGAAGCAGTTTTTGTAGTCTTCCATTCTTAACAATGTATTCAATACTATTCCATGAAAATTAGGTCAATAGGCCAGAATTTACTTTGATCTGAGAGTATAATCTCAGAGAAGCAGGGCAAGGAGGGAGATGCCAGGGTTTGGCATGAAAACTGCCCTTTAGAGCTAGAGAGGCTCAAGCTATAGATGTTGCCGGGGAGGTAGAGCAGCTGGAGAAGAGTTGCACAGTGTGCGAGCTGGACTAAATCTAGATATAAAAGTCTACATGAGAGTCCCAATTGAGTGATGACATTTTCTGAAAACAAGATGAAACAGAGAAGAAATAGTCATCTTAGAAAATTATAAGCTGCACAGAATTGTACAAATGAGATTTAAGGATTCCTATTCAGATTATATTACCTCAGTGAGTTAACTGAAGCCCAAAGAGATTAAATAACTTGGCCAAATTTACTAGGCAAAAAGTAGGAGGTTAAATTCACTTTTACAGCATATTTCAGTTTTAAAAAGAATGCTAATTCTCGGAGAGACAAGGTATCTCAGGAACTTATATACAACTTACAATGCATACAAATTCACATAATCTTAAGAAATCAACAATGAATTACAGTGTCTCTGTAGGTCTATCTGATCTGTGTTCTGTGCTGTTGATGCAATAAGATTAAAAAAAAAAAAAGAAAACTTTAGAGAAATAGTATTTCATATCTGCTTTTTTGTATCTTGCAATATCCTTTCTGGTCAAGTACCCTATCTCAGGAGCAGGTATTGATTTTTTTTTTTTTTTTCCCAGCTACAGTACAATGCTTCACCCTTACCCTCCACATTCCAACAGTTTCTAGCTTATAATTATAAAATGTTAAAGGCACAGTAAGTCATGTAGTTTCCCATGCCTGTTAGAATATTAAAAAGTTAGCTGCAGCTTAGTAATAAAATAACATTATTGACAATAATGAGTTTCAGGAGAGAAGCAGTGTCCTTGTTTGCCAAACCATTCAGTGAAAGGAATATGAAGACAACAGCTGGCGGTTACTCGTTGCTCAGTTCATAAAACCCTATTTTTTTCCTGCACTCCTGAGATCTCCCAAGCTGGATTCAAGGTGAGAAATGCAGTTTACTTAAGAATCCTGTGTAAGAGTATCTGTTTTCTAGTCCTGGCTCTGTCAGTGAGTCATACTATTACTGTTAACTTCAGGGAGAGGTTAGAGGGAGACTCTTTTTGCTAGCTGTGAGGTTGGGAAAAATGTTTTCTATAAACATCTCATGAAAGTTTTATGGGATAAAATATATGTATTAGAAAGAATATAAAATTTAATATTGTTTTACTTTTTTCTTGGGCACAATTTCAAAAAAAAACATTACTTTTATTCTATGGAGGAGTATTTTACAAACAATTTTTTTTTTTAAGCATTAATATTATTTGCATCTGAGTCTGGATGAGAAACACAGACTGGTGTTTTTATATTGTTGGTAAGGTGTACTTTGAAGGTTAAGACTTGCGAATGACATGACTCAGAAATTGTAGGATGTGGTCTTCCCAATTAAAAAGTGAGTACCCTGACCTCTTTGTGGGGAATACTAAAGGGTTTTCTGTGTCTGCATTTCCATTCTGCTGAGAACATCAAGAACTAGACTCTAAATCTGGTTTTACTAATAATGATGCTCATTTGCATTCCAGAGGAGCCCATATACTGGATATTTCAGTGGAAAAAACATCATTTACAAATCATAACAAGCAAAAAGAAAATAAGCATTAATTCTAAATAGTGAGATGAAACTTTGTCTATGTCATGAAAAGATCTGTATAAAAAGTGAAAAAATAAATGCATTTAAACACCCAGGTTATTTTGGTCTACCTATCAATATATGTGAGGAAATTAGATTTTTTTTCCCCTCTTTTCTTCCAGGGCTTTTAGAACTATGATGGATGTATTCTGTATCTGAGCTAATAGCAGTAGTCACATTATATGTGACTTAAACACAGAGTCACTTAAAATGTGGCTACTGCAACTAAGAATTGACCTTTTAATTTTATTAGTTGATTTGCCTGTGAACAACTTCTTGTGACTGTGACTACCATATTATACAAGGCAGATCTGGATGTTTATTTATAGCCTTTATTGCATTTTCAGAGAAACTTATTGTAAATAATCCTACCTGATGGCTGATTAGACAATTGTTACTTTCTCCCATGCTCTTTGTAAATTTCAAATTCAGGAAACAAACACCTATTAGAATGAGCCTCTCTCTGATGTTAGTTCTTATCCCCTAATCCGATTATGGGAAATTAATCCCTTTGACAGAAGCTGCTTTTTATTTACTTAATAAATATAATTTTTATTATTTTTTCAGTACAAAATTATTATTGCACTTCACTAATAAAAAATAAAAGCTGGCAAAAAGCCTCTGTTAGCTCACACACAATGTTAACCTAAATACACGTGATGTACACAGGGAAAGACACTCGTGACTTCCACAGATATAGGGACTACCTGCTTTGTCACGTCAGATGCCTTTCAAAGCCAATCTCTGTTCAGGATGCAATTCATCACAGTTATCCTAGGTCACCACGTGTTCCTCTGTGGCATTTCACACAGGAACACAACATGACATGATGTAATTAAAGGAACAGCAATGTGGTGGCTCCCATTAGAAAGAAAAGACACATTTTCCAGATCAGCTCATAGGTCTCCACTCCAGCTGCCACAGAGAAGCTCTGAAGCTTCTGTGATAAAAGCTGGCGATCTTGTGTGTTCCAATGCACAAGGTCTCTGCATTTCTGCCCATTTCTATTAAAAGCCAAGTCAAGCACTGTCAGAGAGTGTTACAGACATTCTCCCTCAAACTGTGATCTTGTCAGATCTTATAAACCAAACAAGGTTGGGGTTGGGTGGGTACTTGGAGAAGAGGCTTAAAAATAAAGATGATTGTGATTGAATCAGGAACTCAATCCATTTTCCCAATCTAAAGAGCATCCCAATGGCCATCCTTGCTCTTATTGCCTTGACCTGTGAGCCTAGGCTGAAAGCATGCTCACACACCACACTTTGCCTTCTCTTTCCCAAAGTTAGGGAGAATCCTGTCCTGCTTGCCTGGCTCTGTTCCAGCTCAGCTAATTGCTTCCTCTTGCTTTAAATTCCCCCTGCGGTGTCTATTGAAGGCTGTCTTCTTCATTTATGATTCTAAACGATTGTGCCATGTTGCTGGGCACTGGCAAGCAGCTGTTGCTCTCCATTCCAGCTGTGGTGGAATTTTTGTAGTGGCCACAGTGAATTGTACACATGCCATACTCAATTGAGGAGAGAGAAGTCGTAAAGTTCTGGAGCTCATCCCAACGATGCATGCCATTTTAGTGAAAAATTATTCTATATAATCATATAGATGCAAATGCAGATATATACTCCCACAGTCTAGACTTGTTAACTCACTACCATCTGTCTGAGACAAATTCTCCAAAGAAAACCAGGGTGGTGAGGCAAAGCGTGGGCTGGGAGTTGTGAAACTGGAAACCCTTAGTTTCATGATTTTTATTTTTTGCTGTAGCAGGAAGATGCTAATTTAAATCAGTCACTGTAAAAATGTACCCATATCAGTTTACAGACTATCATTTGAAAGCTATTTTTCTGTTTCTGATTTTAAAAGGGGTATAATGTTTTGCTACCCTTGAGAAGAATTTTAATATTAAAAAAATGGAGATCATAAAATATTTGTCTTGGACACATATGTGAGGACTTGAGTAAGCATTCAAAGTGACTCTGTTTTTGATAAAGATCATCCCTAGATTCTTTCTAATTCCCTTTTATTCCACATTTCCATAATAACTATGAAATATTTTGATCATTGGGAGTTTGCCTCTATGATACTCTTCATTTTAATCTACACTTGCCATTCACAGTACCTCATACCCCTAAACAACTCATCTTTACATATAGTTTCCCCATTTTAGACCCTCCATTTTCTCACTAACAAGCAATCTACTTTAGTTTGAGAAGAAACAGCCTGCTTAAAACAATTTCTACTAAAATGAGCATCACTGTGTTTGTTTGCCTGGTTCTGTGGTCCTTTAAACTAGTCCAACACATCCAGACATGGGCTTTAGGTTCCATCTTGCAATTTCCTTATCATCCCTTCATTTGTTCCAAATCTGATCTTTTTCTAACTTAACCTCCACTAAACTTTGAAATACTGGCACATGACTCACATTGCAATTCTGCTACAGGCGGTATAGATTCTTCACTTCACTTTTGATTCTTGAGTTTCCACTTGTTGAGGCTAGACTAGGTTTAACTCCAACTCTCCTTGCATTGTGGCAACATGTTTTTGAGGTAGAAACCTGTCCTCCCTTGAGTCACCTGGGCACTGCTGTAGACAGGCCACATCTGACAGCCTCTTATGGAGACTGAAGGAGGTATGGAGGACTAGATTTATAGAACTGACTTTAATTATCTTCCTTTGATGACCCAGTGGGTAGAGAATCTGCCTCCAATAAAGGAGACACAGGAGATGCAGATTCAATCACTGGGTTGGGACAAACTCCTGGATTAGGAAATGGGAACCTACTCCAGTACTCTAGCCTAGAAAATCCCATGGATGGAGGAGCCTGGTGCAGGCTACTGTCTATGGGGTTGCAAAGAGTCGGACATGACTGAGCAACCTCACTTATTATATTTGGAAGAAGTATTTTGGATTAAAAATCAAGAGACCTGACTCTAATTCAAAAATTGTATTTATTTTCTGTATCTTTTGGTAAGTCAGACAATCTTTTTAGTTGAAGAAATTATACCAGATATAGAGATTTTTTTTAATTATTAGAGATCATCAGATTAAAAAAAAATACTCAGTTCATCTGGGAATTTGTGAACCAAATCCAACATAGATTCCCATCCAGATGAGACTGTTTATGAGCACTTGGAAACTTGATGCTTCCAATGTTCTTGACTTTCAAAACACTCAGTTGATTGCTTCTTTGACAGATTTTCAGGTTAGGGAGGAAGCTAACTAACACTTAGAAAGAATCTATTAACCTTAGTTTAATTGTATACACTGTTTCACTTTCCCGAAGTGTAATCTGCTACAATAGATGTTATTTGTAGTTGGTGAAGCTGACGCAGAGATTTAAATAACTTTCCCATGGGACTATAGTACATCATAAGAAACGCTAGGCTGGAAGAAGCACAGGCTGGAATCAAGATTGCTGGGAGAAATATTAATAACCTCAGATATGCAGATGACACCACCCTTATGGCAGAAAGTGAAGAGGAACTAAAAAGCCTCTTTATGAAAGTGAAAGAGGAGAGTGAAAAAGTTGGCTTAAAGCTTAACATTCAGAAAACGAGATCACGGCATCTGGTCCCATCACTTCATGGGAAATAGATGGGGAAATAGTGGAAACAGTGTCATACTTTATTTTGGGGGGCTCCAAAATCACTGCAGATGGTGATTGCAGCCATGAAATTAAAAGACGCTTACTTCTTGGAAGGAAAGTTATGACCAACCTAGATAGCATATTGAAAAGCAGAGACATTACTTTGCCAACTAAGGTCGTCTACTCAAGGCTATGGTTTTTCCAGTGGTCATGTATGGATGTGAGAGTTGGACTGTGAAGAAAGCTGAGCGCTGAAGAATTGATGCTTTTGAACTGTGGTGTTGGAGAAGACTGTTGAGAGTCCCTTGGACTGCAAGGAGATCCAATCAGTGCATTCTGAAGGAGATCAGCCCTGGGATTTTTTGGAAGGAATGATGCTAAAGCTGAAACTCCAGTATTTTGGCCACCTCATGAGAAGAGTTGACTCATTGGAAAAGACTCTGATGCTGGGAGGGATTGGAGGCAGGAGGAGAAGGGCACAACAGAGGATGATATGGCTGGATGGCATTGCTGACTCGATGGACGTGAGTCTGAGTGAACTCCGGGAGTTGGTGATGGACAGGGAGGCCTGGCGTGCTGCGATTCATGGGGTCACAAAGAGTTGGACACGACTGAGCAACTGAACGGAACAGCAGTGTGGATAAAAAGTTTGACTCTCAACCTTTGTGTGGTATCCCTTCTCACCCAGGAGTGACACACCAGCTCTGAAACTTCCTTCTTTTGCAGTTATGGAGTCTACAAAGAATTCTTCACTTGTCTGTGTGTGTGTGTGTGTGTGTGTGTGTGTGTGTATGCTCAGTCGTGTCCACTCTTTGTGACTGTATGGACAGCAGCCCACCAGGCTCCTTGTTCTCTCGTATTTCCCAGGCAAGAATACTGGAGTGGGTTGCCATTTCTTTCTCCAGCAGATCTTTTCTGATCCAGGGATCCAACCCATGGCTCTTGAATCTCATGGATTGGCACTGGTGCCACTCGGGTTAACTATATTGATACTTATCTGACACTGTCAGTCAGGAATTAAAGACTCATAGGATTTCAGCATTGTCAAGTCTTTTCAAGGCTACTTGCTTTATCTTTCTTAGCAGATTTACATGTTTTCTCTAGTCATTATTGTCCTTATAAATGAGAGTTTTCCTGTTCATCAGGGACACAGCTGGCATGAAATAAAGAGCATGTTGCCATCACAGTCCCCAAAACTGATATAGAAACTCCTGCAGAAAGCTTTTGATTTTTTTTTTTTAAACTAAAGAATCATTAGAGACAGAAATTGTTGTTTTTGTTGTTTGGTCACTAAGTTGTGTCTGACTCTTTTGCGACCCCATGGACTGTGGCCCTCCAGGCTCCTCTGTCCATGGGATTTCCCAGGCAAAAATATTTACCACTGTGCCACCTGGGAAGCCCAGAGATGGAAATAACAAGTGCTAAAGACTAATCAGTTCTTAGTTTAGTGTTTCTATTTCACTACAGAGATACGAACATAAGAGTAAAGCAAAATTGTAAAAAAAAAAAAAAAAAAATGACTTTCACTGCCCTGTAGTTAGGTACCCATGATATTTTGACTTCTTCAGCATTCAGTTAAACCAGAGTGAAGAGATGAGACCCAAGTTCACTGTACTTTGTTAGGCTAAAGTTAGCTCTCCAAGCTCTTCACACTCTTCAGCTTTGACTGTTCAAAACTGCACCTAGGGTTGGCCGGCCACATTTGGAGTTCGATGGGAATCTCCCAGGCTCACCTCCAGAAGAGGACCATCTGAAGGTGCTCATAGCAACATTGCTTTACTTCCCAGGCTCATCAACAGGCCCAAGAGAGCTTCTTTTCACTTCTATTAATCCTTTTCACTTCTGTTAATCTTGTTAACAATTTAATTCCTTCCATGAATTCTTTTCTGACCACATTTATATAGGCTTCTATATGTTTCTTCTGAAATCAAGGACTCACAACACATTTAATAGCATTGTGTTAGATCTCTGTTCTCTTGTTTTCCTTTTAAAATTATAGTCAAGGACAATATATAGGTGGTATGAGTGTTTATTACCAAAGAAAACAGTAGAAGATACTCAATAAGTCATCGCCAAATGAAAGCCACATGTTTCACTTACATCTCTGTTATCTCTGAATGAAACCCAAACAAAGATCTAAAATGGGGAGCACATTTGGACAGACCCGATGTTCTAAACACAAACCCATCTATTTTGTTCAATGCACGTGTATGCTTCATTTAATGAAATCTAGAAAAGCATTGCCTGGTCTTTCAACCCTTGGATGAGCATCTCACCAATAACTGCCTGGGTCACTGAGAGAAAGTATCTGAGAGTATATTTCTTCCTGGATCAGGCTGTCCATTTAATCACTTTCCAACAGCCTCCTCTATTCACATGTCCACTTGATCTACATTAATTATTTTAACCGACATCCTTGTTAAGTGAAATTGTTTTTCCTAGCCAGACTATAAATAGCCTCCAACTTGTTCATCATTTATCTCTTTGGAGATCACACTGGCTGCATTTATAAAGAGAGAAAGTCATGACTTGGCCAAGATGCAGAAAGCAGCCCTCTCTAGGGGCAAAGGAATTTCACAGTTATTGGAGAGACACAGCTTATTTTTTTCCTGACAACACACCCAGGACAGGGCATTGGCTTTCTTTTAAGTGTGAAAGATTGCTTTTTGTAGTGTTCTTTCTCTGCTGTCCAAGGAGGAGGCAAAGGAGAAACACCAGTAATAAGGGAAAGCTGCAGGAATAACCAAAATTAAGAAAGCTTCATCTTCTGTCAGCCTTTCTCATCCACACAACAATATACACGCACGACAAAGAAAGGGTTCCAAGATTAGGTTTTATTTTAAAGAGAAGAACAAAAAAGTAGTAACTTTTCTGTGACTATATGTAAAACAGTTAAGATTACTTAATCTCTCAATTTCTCTAGTCCAATCAAAGAATTGACTGCTAAAAAGGAGACAACATTCAGTGTGGAATATGTCCAAAAAATTCCAGCTCATATTACTGCTTTTCTACTGAGATATTATGACCTCCTTATATTGTTCAGGGCCTGATTATTCTACACTAACAAGCAGCACCATAATTTCAGTGGCTCAAAAAATCAAAACTTTCTTACTCATGCTGTTTCTCCACTTATGATCAGCAGTGTTTTATATTCCATGTTATCTTTAATCAGGCACTAATGGAGATTTCATAATTTTGAATGTTGCTAGTCACCTACAAGGGTACAGGTAAATAGCAAGTCACACATAGTTTGTAAGGACTTTTGCTCAGAAATAAGGTGTCACTTCTGTTAACATTTTATTAGCCAATGTAAGACACATAGCCTGGTCTAGCTTCAAAGGAATAAGCAAGTGAAGACTTGCCATGTTTCTGGAAGATGGGTAGCAGCAGACATATTTGTTAAACAACATTCATGACTTCCGTGAATCACTTCTTTCAGTATTAAGTATTAATTGATATATATTTTTTTTTCATGCAGACTTTCCTCTACAAGTGAAATCATATTCAAGTGCCCCTGATTCAATTAAAAGTCCATAATCTCTTAGAGATGCAGAGCAGTCTCTACACTAGGTTTGATTTTGCCTACTCTTGATCCAGACACCTACAAATTCTATTTTTTAAAAAAGTCACTTTGTATGGGCATCATATTGACTAATCAGAGGGTGACCAGCAAAAAAATCAATGAGATTGTCATTTTCTCTGGTTAAAACAAATTGGCTGTCAAATTTATTATTTTGCTGATCTTAACAATTAAATTCAAACAGATTCTACCATCTATTTGATTATGTGGCAGTTTGTTATTATGACCATAGGGAAGGTGCATTAAACTAAATAAGAAAGACTGAAGCGCTGTATTTTGATCAAGAGAATACTATATAAAATACCTGGATATTATTTCATAGTATTCTAGTTTTTCTTCTGAGCATTTTTTTTTCTGTTTGTTTCCCATTAGCTTTAACATTTCATTTTTCTCTTGGCATAGTTATGTGAGTGGAAAATTAATAATTTCTAATCATATTTAAGTTTATGGTATCAGTTTCAGAAATTTCGAATCATAGCTAGAGTTACAAATTGGCTAATGTTCTTCATTCTTTCATTTCACTCTCATTTCTCATTTTCTCAACACTTCTTATGGTCTCAAGGTTTATTCTTCAGCTCTTTTTTCTTCTGTCCCATTTATTGCATCTAACATTGCAAGGTGAAACAGATTCTGGAATTTCCCAAATGATAAAATCTCAAATTAACTATAATTTCAAAGAAATGAACATTTCCTAGGAGAAGAATAGACAAAAGATGAATATTTCCAGATTAGCCAAATTCTTTCTGTAGCAAGGAATAGATTCCTGATTCAAAGTAGGTTATGTTTTTTTTAAAGCATATATATCAACTACTGGTCTGTAACAAACTGCTTCCAAAACTCAGTGCCCTAAAGTAACAATCACTTATTTTCTTTCAAGAGTTAGTAGGTCAGCTGACCTCAACTGAACAGCTCAGCTTTAAGGTATAGATATAGCTGCTGCTGCTGCTGCTGCTAAGTTGCTTCAGTCGTGTCTGACTCTGTGAGACACCATAGATGGCAGCCCACCAGGCTCCCCTGTCTCTGGGATTCTCCAGGCAAGAACACCGGAGTGGGTTGCCATTTCCTTCACCAATGCATGAAAGTGAAAAATGAAAGTGAAGTCGCTCAGTCGGTCCAACTCTTAGCGACCCCATGGACTGCAGCTACCAGGCTCCTCCGCCCATGGGATTTTCCAGGCAAGAGCACTGGAGTGGGTTGCCATTGCCTTCTCCCATAGATATAGCTAGGCATAGCTATACTATGGGTTGTGTCTGTTCCATGAACATAAATTATGAAGCTCAGAATGAAGACAAGTAGCACTTTTAATGGAGATGAAAGAGACACTATAGGGCAAGTTCAATGGCACAAATACATTTTAAACCTCTGTTTCCATCACATTTGTTAGCATCCCATTGGCAAAACAAGTCATGGGGAAGAACTCAACATCAATGTAGAGGAAAGTATGCACCTCCCATGGAGGTGGTAGAAAGGGAAGGAGTAATTCAAACAGTGTTCTCATCTTCTACAATGAACATTATATTGGTTTATGTATCTGGGAAGTCCAAGGGCAGTAATTAGACTGTGTGCACAGCCAGATTCAAATCAGGTCATTGCTTTTCTCCTTCTCTTTTCTTCTCACTGCCTCCATCTCCTATCCTCAATCTCTCAGTAGGTTCATTTTATTCTCAGGCAGGTTTCCCAAAGTGACTCAAAATGTAGCCTCTGGTTCTTTGAGGCTTATGTTCTCGCATGTTACTATCCAAATGGAAAAGAGACTTTTCTTCCTCTAGAATCTATACAAAAACCTCAGATAAGATTCTGATTATCTGATTAGTTTAATAGCCTTAAAATCAGGGGAATAGTCTCTGGGATCGAAAAACCTAAATAAAGTGGGGCATGATAATTGACAGCCTCAGTAGAATTCTGTGCATTGGGGAGAAGATGGCACCACAAAGGAAAACTGGCTGGTGTTATAAGCAAAGAAGTGATTAATGCTGAGCAGATAAAACAAAAGATGTTCATTATAATAATACTGTATAATTACTATGTGTAAATACTATGCAGCTCGCCAGACTCCTCTGTCCATGGAATTCTCCAAGCAAGAATACTGGAGTGGATTGCCATTCCCTTCTCCAGGGGATCTTTTCAATCCAGGGATCAAACCTGGGTCTCTCACCTTGCAGGAAGATTCTTTACCATCTGAGCCACCAGGGAAGCCCCATAAATACCATACAAAATAGTAATTATATGATTCCACAAAAAATAAATAGATGTGGAATGGATTTTAAATGGAGTTTACCCATTTACAAAAGTTCAGGTTAAACCTTCATCTGAGTTTTCAGAAAGGGAGACTGTTCCCTCAGTTCCAGAATACAAAGGTATCTTTTCACTTACTACTTACATAAAATGTGCTTATTTTCATTTTACTTTTAAATGTATAGAAAACAATATCTATATTTAACTGAAATGTTTAGAATGAGCTTCTGATAAAATTTATTGAGTGGCCAAGGAGCATAGTAGTCCTATAATATAGCCTGCATACTAAGTTATTTCAGGGGCTTCCCTTGTAGCTCAGTCAGTAAAGAATTTGCCTGCAGTGTAGGAGACCTGGGTTCAAACCCTGGGTTGGGAAGATCCTTCAGTCATGTCTGAAGTTGGAGAATGGGGAATGTGAACAAGATGTGAAGATTGTTCATGTCTGACTCTTTGGAACCTATGGAACACTCCAGGCTCCTCTGTCCCTGGGATTCTCCAGGCAAGAATTCTATAGAAGGTTGCTGTGCCCTCCTCCAGGGGTTCTTCCTGAAACATAGATGGAATCCATGTTTCTTAGGTCTTCTGAATTGGAGGCTAGTTTTTTATCACTAGCACTCCTGGGAAGCCCCTATAACATAGTACACTTATTTAAAGATAAGGAGAGAGATGTATTAAGATAGCAAGTGATTTTGTCAAAGCCATAGCTAGATATTGACAGGACACAGCCAAATCAGATTATCAAAGCTAAAATAAACAAGAAAAACAAAATGGCTACTTTGAGTTTAGTTTCAACCAGACCTGTTGCTTAAATAGATTAGCTTAACAGATGGATGGCGAGGCTAACCTTCATTCCTTAATTTATAGAAGCAAACCATCCCTTTCAAGACCACATTCCAATTAGAAAACAATGAAAGTTCTAGTCATACAAACTTTCTACAATTAGGAGATAGGCAGAGATTTTGAAACACATCCCCTACTGCCCCATGCCCAGTGTTGTAAACAATTACATCTCTCTTCCCCTTTCCAAATTCCATCATGGATTTCTAGCCAAAGCCTTGCTACCTGGCTGACCCTTGACAAAATGAACTTCAATCTTTAATTTCCTAGTTTTGTTCCTATAAGATATTTGGGGATAGTAAAGGAGTAAAATGTGCAAAATAGAGGATCATCATGAAGAATAAAGAAATTCAGTCAAAGAAATAGTATATGTATTTGGTGAGAAAATCACATCAGCAATCATTACAATGTTATTTGTTTCTTCTCTGGGAGGGCAAGCATAAAACTATATATGCAGTGTATGTGTGCCCACCTGACAACTTTTAGTGGGGAAGAGGGAAAAAAAGACTTTTAGTTCAGTTAGAGCGTTAGCTGAATTGTGTTCTGTTCTTCCTCACTTTGGCCAGAGCCAATTTAAGCAGATCTTCATTTTCTTCTCATGCTCCATTTCCACCAAATGACTTTTCAGTTCAGATAAAGCCTCTCTCAGCCAGACTTTACTTCTGTCTTGCACTGGCATAATTACAGAAAATTGCACTGTTTGCTCAATTTTTGCAAATTGAGCTAATGTAAAACTATGTAAATTATTTACCAAAAAGGAGCAAAATCAAACAAGTAAATGGGTTTGTGCTGCACATTAAAGGAGCAGAGTGGCACATCCGGCATCTTGGTTACAGAGCCAGCTTGATTAAGTCAGCCCAGAGCTATAGAGTCCTTGCTTGTCTCCAGTGAACATTCAAAGGGGTACCCCTTACTGGACTCCCCAAAACCCTAATCAGTTTTTTTTTCAACTTCTGAGTCAGCTGGACGATGTGGAGAGGTCAATATTTTACAGTCTGATTAAGGCTCTTCTATTGCTTCTAGTCTTCCTCATTCTTTCCTTTCTTTCTTCTTTTTGTGTTGCCTTTTTACTTTTTCCTTCCTTCTCTTATCTTCCTTCATCATAAAGGGGTTGGCATTTTGGAACAATGAGAGATTTTGTGTTCTCCATTTTTTTTTTTCTCTCTCTCAAAACACTTTCCCCAGACAATCTTGTTGATTGTCACATCTTCAACTGTTATCACCAAGGAGATGACTAATAAATCTTAGAATTTGTTGCATTTTGACCAACATTCTGCACCCCATTCCCTCCTTTCAGTCTGCCTTCTGAGTTGAATATTGCTGTGTGGGTGTCTGACATCTGAAAAATTTCTAATAACATTGTTCTTGCAAGCATTTGTCTTTCGGTTTTCCACTTTTGTCTAATAGAAGCACCATTCTCTTAGTTACCTGGGCTCATAGTCCCAGAATTATATTTGGTTCTTTCTTTTCTTTTGTCAAGTTAAATCATTAAAAAAATTTTTCACATCTTGTTCATATCCAATATTGGTTGCTTCCCTTGTTCCTATTTCAAACTCTTAGCATTTCTGTTTGCTGTCTGTTTTGTGCTCATTGTCCATCCCTCCCATTCCCCTTCCAAGAGACATTTCTCTAACATGAGACTCCATCTACATCCTTAACCAGTGTCAATGACGTAAGAGATCAAGTTAGCTACGGCTGTTAGAAAGTTGAGAACGTCATTTGAGATCACCTCCAACAAATTTAAAGAAATTACCTATTGTGCTACAGACTGACCTCACATTTACCTTCATTTTATCTTTCTACTTTTCCTTCGTTGTTTATATATTGTCCACTCAACTTTTATTTTAATATTTTATTTAATTGTGTTTAAAGACTTTTTGAAAAGTGCTATAAATAATAATGTTCCAGTCATCAAATACCCCATAACAAACCATGTGCCATTAAACAAAACCAGTCTCTCATTTTTATCTCTGTTTTGAAAGATGACTGACTGAGATCAGTTAGATAGTTCTTAGAGTTTCTTGTAGAGTTGTAATCACACAGTATCTGGGACTGGAGTGATCACCAAGTCTTCTTTATTTGCATGTTTGGCCTCTGAGCTGGGAAGACTCAGAAGCCTGGCAGAGGAATAGCCAGAGATATTCAGGCATCTCTTCTCATTGCTACGTGGTCTCTCCAGAATGACAGATTCAGGGTAGCTGGACCTCTTAAAAAGTGTCTTAGGGATCCAAAAGTGCAAATCCTGAGGGAGAGCTGGGTAGAAACTCTATCCTCTTTCATGCCCTCAACTAGGAAGCCATGTGCCCTAACTTGTGAATCACCTTATTGCTTAAGGCAACCACAAAATTTGACTCAGTCTCGAATAGAAGAGATGAAGACTGCAGCTCTTGGTGGGGAGTGGCAGGATTCTGAAATACCATGTACAATGTAAGATGTTATTGCATTCATTGTTGGAAAATACAGCCCGTCATCTTGAGTTAAGATGTAACATAAGCAAATATATTAAAAACATAATTTATCTTGCCACCTCCAGTGTCTGTCACCTACTGACTTAGCTTGCTAAGGATTAATCTTTCTACAGCATAAACATTTATCCTATGACACTCTTTCAATCAATAGATAAGCATTCCCACTTTTGTGATGTCCCTTTGTGTCCTGTGATAAAAAGGTTTATGTGGTCAAAAATTGTTAAAACATTTAAATAAATTTCTATACCACAGAGCTTGTAAGGATGCATTGTAAATATTTTAAAAGGATGTAAGTCATATACAATATTCTTACAACAGTTTACAGAAGCCTTTTTTTCAGAGTTCCTATTAACATTTTACAGTAATTGTATTCTGCTGGATACATTGTGGAAAGCATCTAACTACACAACATTGTCACAGCTCCTTATGTACAAGATAATCTTGTAATCTGCTATTAAATCCAGGTACTTTTGAGAGACCAAAGGTTGCTTTTACTAATCAAAGCTGTTAACATCCAAGATAAGAGTCATTCTATTCATAGTCTATAGACTATCCATTCTGGATTCTAAAGCAACCTCATTCTTGTATGCTTATACATTTTTGTATACTTAGCAGGATAGCCCCAATCTCCTGGACTCACAGGATTTTTGGACATAGCATATTCTTTGCACACTCTATGCCTGTATATTTTCTCACCTTGAAAATGTTCCCATTTCCATCAGGAAATGTTTAAATTCCTCCAGTGAAATGTACCATCCTCTTGAATGAAGCACTTCCCCAAGGAAACCATCCTAGCCTGTATAAATATTCCCTACTCTTCAAAAATCTCATTTTTGACAGTTCACTTTTATGAAAGACCTACATTAATACCTGTTTTTCATTGACTGACAGAAATCTGAAGAAGATATTTTCTTTTACAAAAAAAAAAAGAGGCAAAATCTAAAAATCAGATTCAGCATTTTTTTTGTCCCATCATGGAGACAGCGGCACCCAAAGCAGTGAAAGTGGCATCACCAAGCTCCTTCCCTGAGAACCACACTCAGCATCTCAGCATCTCTCATCAAGCAGCCACAGCTTTGAACTGTGTCAAAGACAAAGTAGCATCTCTGCTTAATCTCAATGTATTTTGTGCCTTCATTAGTTAAGATTTATGCTTAGGTAATTGCCTCTTCACTTTAGGCCATTTGGCTTATGAGATTTCATAGGAACAGTATAACTTCAGATACCAGGGGAAACCTGTACTACAGCTACTTACATCCATGCCTCCTCTTTCCTTTACGTTGTGAGATCTGGGAGTGTTGGGTTAATAACTAATTTTGTTTGAATTGATAGACATCAAACTATATCATGTCTTAACTACAAGCAGATGGGTATATCTCACATACTGAAGTGTTAAGGTAGAAGTCATTTTTACTCAAATATTATTAATTAAAAACAGTTTGGAGGACTTACTATATCAGCCTTTCTTAAAGTGCTGAGTATCAAAGGAGAAAGAAGATATTGCCCACAATTTTGAAGGGGAGGGGAGATTCACACATGTGATATGGTGAGTACAAATATATGCAAAGGTTCAAAGAAACAAATCATTGCAATGAAGATCTATTGACTTTATAACTATTGACAAAAAAAAATCTATAATAATGTAAAATGAAAATATCTCCAGACATGTCAGTAAACAAGAAATGTCACAGCTATCAGTGATTTCTGGCCTTCAAATGTGAATGAGGGCTCCCAAAACTGAGATCCAGCAGATTCTGCCACTCACCATGATGACTGCTGAAGAACTTAGGGGGAAGGCCGAAGTAGCCATCTGCCACTCCTTAAGGTGAACAAGGAAAGGGACTTGGCCCCAGAAAGCTGGGATGCATATGAAAGGAATGATTTCAGTGAGCCCAGAGGCTTGCATCTTCCCATACAAGAATGCTAAATTCCTTAACTTGATACTTGATTTTGATGTTCACATTGTCTGCTGTCTTACTTGTATATTGCTCAATTCTTCCTCCCACCTCCCTGGAGTAGTTTTCTCAGAGCTACTGAGATGCTGTCTTTGCATATTGCTCACAAGTTTTTCCCCAGAGCCTTGGATGTAACTCTACATCCATGGAGGAAGATCCCACCTTTGAAAAAGATAAATGAAATTGCAGACATCCGAGTGGTGGGAATACTCAATGGAGAAGATGTTAGAAGATGCAAGGAAGTGATAAAAGCTAGAAAAGAATGACTTACATAATTATGTTGATTTGAAATCAGCAAAGACAGTGTGGTAGTGGGAAGCCTAGTAATAAGTGGGAAGCCTAACAAATATGCACATGAGTAAAGCAGGGGAGAACTTTGAAGTCAAAGAAAATATATTTACATTTTTTAAAAGATTCTAAGGGGTTAGCTTGAGGGAAAGAATGGCCTGTTTATTGAATAGCAGAGAGACTTGTCAAAAGCATTCTGAATTATACGCAAACAAAAGCTGTGGAGAAAACTTGACACTGAAGTCTCCATATAATGAACATTGAGTAATATTATGAATGATAATTTTACTAGCTCTATTTACTGGCAGAAAAGGTGTACAATTAACATATATGATCAGTTATTATTTTGATCTTCAAATAAGCCAAGAGGTAATTATCAAAGAGTCAATCTACACAGATAAGTAAGAATAAATAACTATAGCTACTAGAAAACCTATGATCTCAAATTCTCATGTACCTTTTATCCAGCTCCCCAGTTCTATGTCTAATTCAGTTTTAGGCTATCCTAGAAATTGAGTCATCAGTTTACTGGGGAGCCCTGTCATTCATGGTACCAAAAAAAAAAAAAAAAATCAAATTTTGAAAAGAGTCCTCTTCCCACTTTTTTAATCACCCATACACGCATACTCCCTGCCTCAACAAGCTTATCCATCCCTACTTCTTGAATTACCAATTATAAGAAGATAACACACAAATATACACATTCAGGTGACATATCTCTGAACTTCAGGTGTGTTTAGCCATTTGTTCACCTTACAGCTCCTCCTGTAAATATTTCATCTATTTCAATCTCAGTATGATTAAAATTCAATCTGATGTAATCTTCTTACATATTTCTTACCTTTGCACAGGGCCCCATCATACATCCATATACAATCTGGAAACTAGGGTTCGTTCTGACACTAACTATGCATGGTTGGTGCCAAATCTTACTCCTGCTGCTGCTGCTACCATGGCTGTTACTGCCAGGTCACTTCAGTTGTGTCTGACTCTGTGAAACCCTTTGGAGTGAAGCCTGCCAAGCTCTTCTGTCCATGGGATTCTCCAGATAAGAGTACTGGAATGGATTGCCATGCCTTCCTCCAGAGTATCTTCCCAATCCAGGGATCGAATCTGTACTGCTTATGTCCCTTGCATTGGCAGGAAGGTTCTTTACTACTGGCACCACCTGGGAATCCCAAATATCTTTTTATCCCATCTGTTTCTTTTCATATGCACTTCTACAACTTTTGTCTGGGTTGCCATCTTTTCTTTTTAGAATTTTTATATTAACTCCTGTACTTGTCCATCTTTATCTCTTCTCTTCTCCATGTGTCTCTTTCCCATATTCTAGTTAGTGTTATTTTCAAAATACAGATTAGAATCATGCCTTTTTTTCAGCTTAAAATCATTCAAATTTCATTGTTCTTAAATTTCTAAACTCAGTCTTCAAAATTTGACATGATCTAATTCCTACTTACTACTTCTTCAACTTATTTTATCACTTAATCTACCTCACACTTTCTGTTGCATTCACCCCAATCTTCTGTTTCTTTATTTTAGATTCTGTGATCAAACCTTCCTTGCATTTCAGTAGCTTGGAACTTTCTCTGTTTCCAACTTAAAATGTTTTGCCTTATCATCAGTCATTACTCTCATTGTTCATTTCCTCAGTGAGAGGTCCCAAGCCTCTGTAGCTGGATAAAATTCTACCACTTATGGTACTATGTACTTCAACTTTAGAACATTATAACTGTTATAGTTTTGCATTGGTTTGTGTAGTTGATAATGTTTGTCTCTTTTATTAGAATGTGTTTAGTGATATCAAGGAACTCATTTACTTTACTTTATCATTGTATTCTCAGGATCTTGGACTATACCTCACACATATTAGGCATTCAATAAAGATTTAATAGGTGGATACATGTATCAATCAATGAATCAAAAGATACATGATAGCCCAAATGAATATAAATATATCTTTTTGTTCTCAGCAGAAATATGGTAAAGTTGACTCAATATAAATGATAATAGTACAGAAATGTTTTTAATTTTTGAGTTTGTTTTACAGTAAACTTCAATGGCATGCATTATACCAGTGAAGGATCTTCTTAATGGCCAAGGTTGGTATGCCAAGGTGCTAGGACTGTTTTTAGGCTTTTATGAAAATGATGAGAAATAAAAAAAAGATGTACAACAGGCTAGAGCCAGTTGGCAGTAATGAGGAAAGGGGTGATTGCCAACAACTACACTTTTCAGTGAGAAAATAATGTGATCAAAGTGATTATAACCTCAGGGATCACACATCAAGTCAGTGTACTTGCCAGCCAGCAATCAAATCTTCCAATGTACCAGAAAAGGCCCTGGCAAGAAATCAGAGCCAATTTGTATATTGTTAGGCAGTGTTTTAGTTTTATCAACTTTAGGAGTGTGGTACTTCATCTACTTATTGTCCTAGAAAGGTTGTTTAACAGGAGTTTCAAATGAAAGGCTCAGTTGTCAGTCTTGAGATAGATAAGCCAATCATATGGATTGGAGACTATAGAACACAGATAACACAGAACTCTCCTCAAGTTTCAGTTTTGTGTTAGGCACTGAATTATGTTCTGGGGTGCTTGTGTGCATGCATGTGTGTGTCGGGGGTGGAGGGTGCATGTGTGTTTGAAGGCGTTATTGAAGTCTTTGTCTGAAGGGGTCACTAAAGTCTTTGTCTTCAATGAACTTATTTTAGTTTAGCATTCAACAGTCTCACCTTCCCTCTGTAACCAGAAGTTGACTAACAAATTATAAAGGGCTTACTCTGCCCCATGCATTATTGGAAATATCTCATGTGCCCTACTTAATTTAACTTTCTTGCGTAATTGATGTTACGGATTTTTATTACTATCTCCTTTGAGAAGATTAGGAAACCAAGACATAGGTAGACTGAAAAATATGTCTGAGATGGGGATTGAACACAGGCCATGTTACTGTAAAACCTATGTGTTAATCACTGTGGGGTTTAGCTTCCAATCTGTTTGCCAACTGTAAATATAAGCTGAACAATTTGTTTAATCGAACATTCAAGAAATATAATCTTAAAGCATCAGTGTCATGATGTATTAATTTAATGACATGACCTGAGAGAAAAAGGAGGCTAAACATTTGAGTTTTATGTCATTTGTCTATGCCAATTTCCAGAAATACTGATTAACAAAACAACAACAACAACAACAACAAAAAAAAAAAAAAAAAACAAGCACCTTAGCTATTCATACTATTTTGCAAATAGTGAAGCTTTAGGTAAAATCATCCATATAATTGTCACTTGGCCCTTTGAGTTGGCAAACATACATGCAGTTTGAGTCTGTCCCTGAAGAAGAAACTAAAGTGCAGCATAGTTGATAAGCCATGACCAGGAATGTCAGGTTAATCCCTCTTGGGTTTCTGTGATTTGGAAGAAAAAGGCAGCATGTACCCATATTCTGGTCACCTGAAGACATAGTTATGATGAGATTGGACCAGATGCTGGTCATTGTTATAAACCTATATATAATAAATAAATTATATATAATTTTATATATAGACTCTGGATATATGCTTTTCATCCTGAGAAGTTTGGAAGACTTAATAAAGTTGTTGTAACTTCTCTGGAACAGGATTATGTACCAAAATCTAGATTAGCTTATTGCCACCAGCCTCTGAATGTAGGGTCTCCACTGAGGAACTAGAAGAGCATATTCACCTAATCATTATCATCATCATTTCCCTGATCTATGTAATTTATTACTTTTTCCTAAATATGTATTCCCTTGGCTCATTTAAGCAATCTGTAAGATATAATATCTATAGGGCTTGATTTCATGCCTACCAGAGTCTGTTTATATCTTTTGGTCCTTTTAACTAATGGTATTCATTTTCAGAGTTCCAGAAAAACATCTATTTCTGCTTTATTGACTATGCCAAAGCCTTTGACTGTGTGGACCACAATAAACTGTGGAAAATTCTGAAAGAGATGGGAACACCAGACCATCTGACCTGCCTTTTGAGAAATCTGTATGCAGGTCAGGAAGCAACAGTTAGAACTGGACATGGACAACAGACTGGTTCCAAATAGGAAAAGGAGTACATCAAAGCTGTATATTGTTACCCTGCTTATTTAACTTATATGCAGAGTACATCATGAGAAACACTGGACTGGAAGAAACACAATCTGGAATCAAGATAGCCAGGAGAAATATCAATAACCTCAGATATGCAGATGACACCACCCTTATGGCATAAAGTGAAGAGGAACTAAAAAGCCTCTTGATAAAAATGAAAGAGGAGAGTGAAATAGTTGGCTTAAAACTCAACTTTCAGAAAACTAAGATCATGGCATCTGGTCCCATCACTTCATGGCAAATAGATGGGAAACAAAGGAAACAGTGAGAGACTATTTTCTTGGGCTCTAAAATCACTGAAGATGGTGACTGCAACCATGAAATTAAAAGACGCTTACTCCTTGGAAGAAAAGCTATGACCATCCTGGACAGCATATTAAAAAGCAGAGACATTACTTTGCCGACAAAAGCCTTGTAGTCAAAACTATGGTTTTTCCAGTAGTCATGCATGGATGTGAGAGTTGGACTATAAAGAAAGCTGAGCACCAAAGAATTGATGCTTTTGAACTCTGGTCTTGGAGAAGACTGTTGAGAGTCCTTTGAACTTCAAGCAGATCAAACCGGTCAATCCTAAAGGAAATCAGTCCAGAATATTCTTTTGAAGGACTAATGTTGAAGCTGAAATTCCAATACTTTGGCCACCTAATGCAAAGAACTGACTCACTGGAAAAGACCCTGATGCTGAGAAAGATTGAATTCAGAAGGAGAAGGAGATGACAGAGGATGAGATGGTTTTTGGCATCACCGACTCAATGGACATGTGTTTGAGTCAGCTCTGGGCATTGGTAAAGGAAACCCAGAGAATCCTGGCGTGCTGCAGTCCACAGGGTCGCAGAGAGTTGGACACGACTGAGTGACTGAACTGAACTGAAATAATATAGACAATGAGAAATAATGTTGAAGAGTCATGTGAACCCCCAATGTTCATCGCAGCACTGCTTACAATAGCCAGGACATGGAAGCAACCTAGATGTCCATCGTCAGATGAATGGATAAGATAGCTGTGGTACATATACATGATGGAATATTACTCAGCTACTAAAAAGAATGCATTTGAATTAGTTCTAATGAGGTGGATGAAACTGGAGCCTATTTTACAGAGCGAAGTAAGTCAGAAAGAAAAACATCAATACAGTATATTAATGCATATGAATTGCATTTAGAAAGATGGTAATGATGACCCTATATGCGAGACAGCAAAAGAGACACAGATGTGAAGAACACACTTTTGGACTCTGTGGGAGAAGGTGAGGGTGGGATGATTTGAGAGAATAGCACTGAAATATATATTATCATATGTGAAATAGATTGCTACTCCAGGTTTGATGCATGAGACAGGGCGCTCAGGGCTGGTGCACTGGAACAACCCTGAGGGACGGGATGCGGAAGGAGGTGGGAGGGGGGTTCAGGATGGGGAACACGCATATACCCATGGCTGATTCATGTGCATGTATGGCAAAAACTGCCACAATATTGTAAAGTAATTAGCTTCCAATTAAAATAAATAAAACATAAAAATAAAAACATCAAAAAAAAAAAGAAATAATATGTGCTGGCGACCAATGAAACTGTTACTTAGTGGCTGTTAGGTATGGAATTAAGAGTATTTTTGACTCTCCCTGCCTCACCTCACTTTAGCTGCTCCATTCCTGTAATGGCACATAGACCACACTGCAGAAGCAGAAGTAATACCCATGATTTATATTGATACCTGTACAATGAGAATTTAAGTCAGTTTTACCCTGTCTACAATATTTGCATTTTATATGTTATGTTTCAGGTTCAGTAAAAATTTTTCAGACTGTTAAAGGAACATCAGAAAACTGTGAGGGCATGGATGGATATTGTGTGGGTGGAGGGGAGGGGTGTGGAGGGTAATGAAAGGGCTTCCGGTGACCCTAAAATCGCACAGCAGAAAGGATACTCGGCTGCCCATGAGAGTCTAGCTGGCACTGTGAAGGGGGACAGCAGACAGATAAAGTGGCTCTTACTTGATGCACTTGTACCTAAGCCTCCAAATGGCACCCACAGCATCCTTTCCATACAGCAGGCTCCCTTGACATTAGAGGAAATATCACCGATACCAGCCCGCCATATGGGCTTCTCCAGGCAGCACATCTGCTGTGTGCTCTGGTGGCACGTGGCAGAGACGAGAAAGGTTTAACATTTTTCATTAGTGTATGCCATAGACAGTTGAACTCCATTATAATGTCTGCAGGAAGAATCTGATCCATTCCATTATCACAGTGACAAAGAGAAAGGATGGCTTGTGATTTCAGAAAGGTCACAGTGAACCGGTGTTCAGCTGTAAGCACTCAAGGTATGATGATAATAATGGGAGAAAGGGTTTAAAAGATAAAGTTTGCAGTCAGACAAAAATTAACATTTAAAAAGAAACTCTTATCTATGAGATATTCCTATTCCTCTCTATTTCTGTCTCCTAGAATTTGCTGGTTGTTAGTGTATTTATATATAAATATGTTCTTTCTCCTTCAAGAATTCCTATCTGCTGTCTGATAGGAAGAAATGCCTGTTGCTATGGGAGGGACTGTGATGTCACATGCAGAAGACAATCATTTCATTGTGTTATTAAACAAAGGAAAGAAATGAATTGGGAAGGGGAAAGCTGATAGTTTATCTGCATTTCAGGCTATAGGTGGCTAATTATTATTTATTCTGTTGGCAATCTTGGAAATAACATTAATCATTAGGGAATTATTATTATACAAACACGTTTGGGGTGTGGCACGTAACTCTACTAGAATCCATATTTTATGGTGACATGTCTAAAATAGTGACAAAAATTAACTGGACATTTTAGAACATCATCTGCAGAACTGATAACAAGAATCAGGCAACTGGCTGCTTCCTCCTCCTGAAAGCTTCTCTAATTCTCTAACTAATGAAAACCTCTCTGATATTTGTTTACCTGCTAGCCATCCATTTCTTTACTTGATATCACTTTCCTATGCAGGAGACGCTGGTTCAATCCTCGATCTGGGAAGATTCCTGGAGAAGGGAATGGCTACCAACTGCAGTATTCCTGCCTGAGAATCTCATGGATAGAGGACCCTGGTGGGCTACTGGCCTTGGGGTGTCACAAAGAGTTAGACACATTTCAGTGACTAAACATTATGCCAAAAAAGGGAAAACATTATATAAATTCAATAATTATAACACATTTCCTTCATTACATTGATTATAGGAAATAAGTATTTAGAATTACCAGGACCATTTTTTTGGTTTTGTTTTTCATCTTTCTTCACTCTGCCTCCTCAGTCCCTAGCTTTTGTTGTTTCTGTTTTTCATGATGTTAACTAAGTATTCAGTGAATACTATCTGAATTGAATCTAGTGTTAGTATTCCAGACTCTGCAGCTTTTCGATGACACATTTACCTCTGTGTCTATACTGCAGTTTCTTCCCAATTAAAATCAACAAATACATGTTAGCAATCTGTCTGCTGCAATCAAATTAATTATTACATTGAAGATTCAACCCTAAATCTAATTCAAGTATTGGCTCTTAATGTTACCAGCCTGCCTGATCAGGACAAATTTTATTCTAGTTCACCCCATGATGAAGACTAGCATGCTGGACATGGAGACTCCATGTTTTTTACTTTTTTTTCCATGCACCTAATAAATTCTGGGTCTTAACTTTCTTCCCATTCACTTCTATAGCCAGATGACCTCCCAAATTATCTAATGCTACTTTTACTAAAACAATTGCACAATTTCAAGATATTTTTTAATACTTACTGCTCTGGGCCACTGTGACAATATTTGATATTGTGGACATTTCTCCTTTTTTGGTATTTTTTTTCCCCCAATCTCTTGGATTTTGCATGCCAGTCTCCTTTTACCTTTCTCCTACCCTTTCATGTATTCTCTTAGAATTATTTTATTCTACTCATACTCACAATGTACACACAAGTTTAATTCTTTCCTTGGCCTTTTCATCTTCTCACTCTAGACATTTTTACCTTGGAAATTAAATTTATAGGTTGAATATCCATGATAAGTTGCCACTACTATGTATTTGTCTAAATATGAAAATACTCAAACCAATGTCTCAAGCTCAGAACTGTTAACTAAACTGACTTCGTATTAAATGTCATTACTCAAATGTCCCATAGATGGTTTCTATGCAATTTAACTCTAACACAAATTAATTAATTGAGCAATGAATTGACCTTCCACATATATAAAACTTGCTTGCCTTAACAACTTCCTGTTTCAGTCCATGGTCAAATTATGCAAAGATTATCAACATCCAAGTAATTTCAGAACCTGTGGATTGTGCTTCAGAAATATTTCTGAAATTCTTCCCTCCTTTCTTGATTCTCATAGCAATACTTTAATTTAAACTCTCATCATCATTGTGCTGCTTGGTTTTCTAACTGGAATTCTTATCTCTAGTCTCTCCTCTTCTCAATCATCAACAACTCTTCACACAATTGTGAGTTTCTACTTTCTCAAACACAGATACACATTCTTCACAAATCACCTGAAGCTTGACCAAACTGAGCAATTTAGCAATATGTGTTAAAAGCCTTAGAATTTGTTTTAGCAATTATACTTTTAGAAACATTCCATTAGGAAAAAATAAACAAGTTAACAATTCTGTACATAGGAAAATATAAACTAAATTATCATTAAAAGATATCAAAAATTACTCTCAAATAATGCTGCTAAATAATGTGTGAAAACTCCATATAATGCAATATAGTAAAAATGACTAAATATTCTTAACAATTATGTTTTTTTCCACAAATAAGATCACAAATATATCTTTAATCTAAAAAATATAATTATAGGAAATTCAGTTTTGGCCAAGATGGAGAAACAGGGGACATATTTACCCTCTTACCTGAAAAAACTAAAAATTTAGACAAGGGATATGAAATTATGATTCTTAAAATGTTAGATATGAAAGGACAGTGATCCAGGTGAAACAGGAAGCAAATGAAGTGAGCTCTACAACTGTCCCAGCTTGCAGCCTCTATAAATTTTCCAAGCTTAGACCTAAAGTAAGTAAAACACAATGGAGCCTTGAAGTCTTCCTAAGGTAGATGATACAAAGCTGGGAGTGTGGGGAAGCCAAGAGAGGTAGATTTTTACAGCATAGGGCACTACACAGAAGAAGAACAATTTGGAGTTCTGCAGAGAATCTTTATCATGTTTCAGCTGAATACTGAACACCTCTTACATATAAAGGAAGTAATGAAGATTGAGGAAAGAGATACACAAAAATAATTTAGCAAACAATGCTCAGAAATTTCAAAGGACTGGAAATAGTTCTTATCACAACTAGCCGAATAGAAAAACCTCATAATCCATGGGACAATAGTGGTGTAAGAGAAGGTATTGGGATCAATAGTGGAGAGAAAATAAAATCTAGAAACTTAAAACTGAAACTTGAAGAATCAATTGAATCATTTAAAACCAGTGATAAAGAGGCTTCCCTGGTGACTCAGTCAGTAAAGAGTCTGCCTGCAATGCCAGAGACTTGTCTTCAATCCCTGGGTTGGAAAGATCCTCTGGAGAAGGAAATTGCTATCCACTCCAGTGCTCTTGTCTGGAGAATTCCATGGACAGAGGAGCCCGGTGGGCTACAGTCCATACGGTCACAAAGAGTGGGATATGACTGAATTACTAACATTTTCACTTTCAGTGATAAAGAGAAAATCTTAAAAGCAGCCAGAAGAAATTGGCACATTATATACCAAAAAAAAAATAAAATAAATAAATAAATAAAAAACTATAATAATAATAATAAAGAAAACAAAGTCAGCAAACTTCTTTTTGGAAGCAACTGGAGTCAAAAAAACAGGAGAGCAACACTTCAAGAGTACTGAATGAAAAGCTATTAGCTTAGAATTCTATACTAATGAAATGTTTTCCAAAAATGACAGTGAAAGAGAAGCAATTTCAGACATACAAATGTTAGAGAATTCATCATCAGCAGACCTGCACTTCAAAAAATATCAAAGAAATTCCCTCCCTCAGACAGAGAAAATAGTACTAGGAAGAAATCTGGGTATATCAAAAATAATAGAGTACTGTGGCTGATTCATGTTCATGTATGGCAGAAACCAGCACAATATTGTAAAGCAATTATCTTTAAAAAATTTGACTATCTAAAACAAAATTTAAAAATGCATTGTGTACAGATGTGTATAGCGGACTTTTGGACTCAGAGGGAGAGGGTGAGGTGATTTGGGAGAATGGCATTGAAACATGTATAATATCATGTAAGAATCGAAATGCCAGTCTATGTCTGATGCAGGATATGACACGCTTGGGGCTGACGCGCGGGGATGACCCAGAGAGATGTTGTGGGGAGTGGGGTGGGAGGGGGGTTCATGTTTGGGAACGCATGTACACCTGTGGTGGATTCATGTCAATCTATGCCAAAACCAATACAGAATTGTAAAGTAAAAATTAAAAATAAATAAATAAATAAATTTAAAAAAATGCATTGTGTAAGCTATAATTTAAGTAGAAATAAAATGTTTAACAATAAGAATCCAAAGACTGGAAAAGGAGAAATTGATATATACTGTTTTAAGTTTCCTAAACTATATATGTGAAGAGGTAAGAGGTGAAATTGCCAACATCCATTGCATCACAAAAAAAGCAAGGGAATTCCAAAATGCATATACTTCTGCTTCACTGACTACACTAAAGTCTTTGACCATGTGGATCACAATAAACTGGAAAATTCTTAGAGATGGGAATACCAGACCAAATTACCTGTTTCCTGAGAAACTTGTATGTAGGACAAGTAGCCACAGTTAGGACTGGACATGAAAAAATGAGCTGGTTCAAAATTGGGAAAGGAGTATGTCAAGGTTGTATATTGCAACACTGTTTATTTAACTTATATTCAGAGTGCATCATCCAAAATGCCTGGCTAGATGAAGCACAAGCTGGAATCAAGATTGCTGGGGGAAATATCAATAACCTCAGATATGCACATGATACCACCTTTATGGCAGAAAGTGAAGATGAACTGAGGAGACTCTTGATGAAAGTGAAAAATGAGAATGAAAAATCTGGCTTTAAAATCAACATTCAAAAAACGAAGAACATGGCATCCAGTTCCATCACTTCATGGAAAATAGATGGAGAAAAAGTGGAAACAGTGACAGACTTTATTTGCTTTGGCTCCAAAATTAATGTGAATGATGAACAGCTGTGAAATTGAAAGACACTTGTTCCTTGGAAGAAAAGCTATGACTAGTCTAGACAGCATATTAAAAAGCAGAGACATCACTTTGCTGATAAAAGTCCATCTAGTCAAAGCTATGATTTTTCCAGTAGTCATGCATGGATGTGAGATTTGGACCATAAGGAAGGTTGGGCACCAAAGAACTGATGCTTTCAAACTTTGGTGATGAAGAAGATTCTTGGGAATCCCTTGGGCAGCAAAGAGATCAAACCAGTTATCCTAAAGGAAATCAAACTTGAATATTTATTGGAAGAACTGATGCTGAAGCTGAAGCTCCAATACTTTGGCCACCTGATGGAACCAGCCAACTCATTGGAAATGGCCCTGATCCTGGGAAAGACTGAGGGCAAGGGGAGATGGGGATGACAGTGGATGAGATGGTTAGATGGCATCACTGACTAAATGGACATGAGTTTGAGCAATCTTTGGGAAATAGTGAAAGACAGGGAATGCTGGCATGTTGCAGTCCATAGGATTGCAAAAAGTTGGGCATGACTTAGCGACTGAACAACAGCAACAATGTTACTTGAATAAGATAGATTGTGATGAGTTAAAAATATGCACTATAAACCCTAGAGAACTACAAAAATTTACAATGTATGAGCTAGCGTAGGATATATATAGCATGGAATTCTGAAATTTCTCAATCCAAAAGAAGGCAGAAAAAAAGAAGCAAAGAAGAAATAGCCTACAACAAATGCTTGTGGTAAGAATACTGTCTAAAAGCATCTATATCAGTAATAAGGTTTCCCTGGAGGCTCAGTGATAAAGGAACTGCCTGCAATACAGGAGATATGGGTTTGATTCCTGGGACAGGAAGATCCCCTGGAGAAGAAAATGGCAATTTCCAGCAATCTTGCCTTGGAAATCCTAAGGACAGAGGAGCTTGGTGGGCTACAGTCCATGGTGTTGCAAAAGAGTCAGACACAACTTAGCAACTAAACAACAACAACAACAATATCAATAATAACATTAAGTATAAATGGCTTAAACATCTAAATTAAATGGCTCAGATTGTGATAACAAATTATAGATTCAATCCCCCAATACCTAGAATAGAAGTAGATGTATCATGATATAAATAACTAAAGGGAATCTGGAGAGGCTATATTAATATTTATATTTTATTTATACTTTGTAAATGTATAGTTTATAAAAATTTATGTTTATTTTTAATAAAAATAAAAGGCTTGCCTCATTGACATTATGCTCCACTGGTCTAGAGGTCCTAGTACCAAAGGGGAGAATGCTTTTATCAGTTCACATAACAAAGCTTCTGTTGAACTGATAGCTGTAACTGCTGGCTGGTTGCTTTGGGCTCCTCATACTTCTAAATCAATAGGAAAAGAAATGTGTTACTATACTGGCTGGAGCACTTGATCATGATAAATGGAGAAAATTGGGTTGCCACTACAAAATAAAGGTAAGGAAGAGTGTGTCTGGAACATAGAAGATTCCTTAGAGTGTCTTTTAATGCTATGATATCCTAGTATTAAAGGTATTGGACAACTATGATAACTAAGTTAGGGCAGGGTTTCTAATGACTCAGATCCTTCAGGAGTGAAGGTGTAAGATATACATCAGTAACAAGTTGACAAGAAGTGGACTATGATGGTTAGATTTATGTATCAACTTGGCTAAGCTTTAGTCCTCAGCTAATCAATCAAAAACTAAACCAGGTATACTGTGACATTATCCTGTAGGTATGATTCACATTTATAATCAGTTGACTTTAAAGCAGGTTAACTGAACCTTATGTGCAGAAATGAAGTTTCTCTAAAGAAGAAATTCCATCTGTGATATACAGCTTCAGCTCAGGCTCAAGAGTTCAAACCTACCCTTTCTAATGACTTATCATATGGATTTTAAGCTTGCCTATTTGGGGGGCTCCAAAATCACTGCAGATGGTGATTGCAGCCATGAAATTGAAAGGCGCTTACTCCTTGGAAGAAAAGTTATGACCAACCTAGATAGCATATTCAAAAGAAGATACATTACTTTGCCGATTTAGGTCCATCTAGTCAAGGCTGTGGTTTTTCCTGTGGTCATGTATAGATGTGAGAGTTGGACTGTGAAGAAGGCAGAGCACCAAAGAATTGATGCTTTTGAACTGTGGTGTTGGAGAAGACTCTTGAGAGTCCCTTCGACTGCAAGGAGATCCAACCAGTCCATTCTGAAGGAGATCAGCCCTGGGATTTTTTGGAAGGAATGATGCTGAAGCTGAAACTCCAGTACTTTGGCCACCTCATGCGAAGAACTGACTCATTGGAAAAGACTCTGATGCTGGGAGGGATTGGGGGCAGGAGGAGAAGGAGATGACAGAGGATGAGATGGCTGGATGGCATCACTGACTCGATGGATGTGAGTCTGAATGAACTCTAGGAGTTGGTGATGGACAGGGAGGCCTGGCGTGCTGCAATTCATGGGGTCACAAAGAGTCGGACACAATTGAGCGACTGAACTGAACTGATCCAGTCTCATACTTGCATAATCCAAATTCTTGTAATGAATATTTTAATATATATATCCTACTGGTTATATCCTAGATCCTATATCCTATATATCATATCCTATATCCTGTATATCCTATATCCTATATCCTCTGTTCCTCTGGTTGAATCCTATCATTGACTGATAATGATAGGTACTAAAATTTTACTGTTGATTTTCTCTGGATAATTTCATTTTCAGTAGTTTGTTTGCTCATTTTGAATAAACATTGCAAAATAAATGTTTCTCTTTAAAATGAAGACATTAATATTATTCTTTGTTTTCTGAAATTTCCTATGTCAATGTCTTCTATTTTTTTTAACTTTGTGTGTGGTGTGTGCTATTGTTGGTCTTTTCACTGTGCATTGCAGTTATTTGTGCCTATGTTTTTTTCTTCTACTGTTTTGTTTGCCCTCTTGCAATGCTAACGTAAATATGGACAAGTTAGATAATATTTTATTGAATTGAAAATTTGCTAACAAATTTACTATACATGGCCCCCATTCTGAGACCTGAGCTATTTTCAGAAGATGGCCATGCATATCTTGCAGCCAGAGATATCATTCATTTCCTGAGTACTATTTTTGTTTATGGGTTCTTAGTGTGCATGAGGTGGTATCTGGTCTATTTCATGCATGTTCCTTAAAGAGAAAACATTTTCCCCATAGCAGACAAGGTGCAAAGGAAAGTCTTGAGAAATTAAGTAAGAAGGAGATAGGATCAGTCAGGTTTATTTATTTATTTATTTATTTTTCATAGTCTTCTGTTCTGTTTAGTTGCTTAGTCATGTCCAACTCTTTACAACCCCATGGACTGCAGCATACCAGCCTTCCCTGTCCTTCACCATCTCTCTGAGTTTGCTCAAACTCATTTCCATTGTCTTGGTGATGCCATCCAACCATTTCACCCTCTGTCATCCCCTTCTCCTCCTGCCTTCAACCTTTCCTAGCATCAGGGTCTTTTCCAATAAGTCGGATCCTAGCATCAGGTTGCCAATCTATTGGAGCTTCAGCTTCAGCATCAGTCCTTCTAATGAATATTCAGGGTTTATTTCCTTCCAGACTGATCTGATCTTGCTGTCCAAGGGACTCTCAAGGGACTTTTCATAACCTACTATACATCATTTAGGGGTGATAAGGGAGATGTCCCATCTTGCTTCTGGAGTTGCTGTATGTCAGTACTTGGATATCAGGACAGTTATTATTTACTCCAACAGACATAGTGTCTAGGATTAAGGGCAACAATTAGATCAGGTGTTGTAAATAATCAGCTTAATTACTATAGTGTGAGATGGGGGAACTTGACCTCATAGCAACACCTTGATGCTTAGTACATCTCAAAGCATAGCCCTTGCCTACTCATGACTAACCTTTCCAAAAGAAATGTTGCTTGTATAGTACTTTGTAAGGCTGGTTTGGAAAACTTAACCCTGATATCCACACATAGGTAGACATCTACACATACATGTGTATATGTCACATGACATTTTCCAGTATAAGCAATTGGATATAATGGTCCATCATTTCTTTGGCTTTAGTCAGTTGATCCTTTATAGCCACATAAGCTCTTCCTTTGAGAAAGAAAGAAAAAATTATTATATTTTTGAAAAAATTAAGAATGGGAATTAGCCTAAGTACAGTTAATTAGCATTAGAATAATCTGGTGATGTTGAAAACTTAGCATTATCTGGGTCCTACCTCCAGATATGAGATGTAGACATGAGCATATGCCATTCAAACTATAAACTGTATGTCCTGATTTTTTGGTCCTGGTGCTAACTTAGGGTAGTTCTCGGCTTCCCCTGTCTAAGTCAAGGCCCTGAATTATGTTGTATTACAAGGAAGAATTTGTTTTCACACAGGTAAGCTGGATGCTCAGAGGTCTAAACAACAGCAACAAAAGCCATACAAATAATAATAAGAATATAAAATAACATGGGACTTTTCCAGGGATTTTTCAATGGGAAAAATATCAGGGAAGCAAGACTTAGAACATGAATCTTAGATAGACCTACACCAAAATACAGGTACATTGCTTTAAAAAAAAAACATGATTGTTAAAGGAAGAGAGTTAGTAATGTGGGTCAAGAATGGGTATTCATGACATGGGAACTAAGTATATTTGAAGCACGTGAACACAGGTAACATTAAAAAAAGGGACAGACATTAGATTTATTAAACCAATCCTATTGGACCACACTAGATCCTAACTTTTGTGTTTGTCCTCTTCTCAGCACTGAGACTTATATACTGACAAGAGGCAGAGTGTACTCAAGCCCTTTCACAATCCCTAAATCCCATCTTGATGGTAGTATCCTGTTTTTTTGTTGGTGAATCTCCCCTAATTCTGAGTGCCTGCTTGCTTGTACTTATTTTCCCATTTATGTGATTTTCTCACTTTCCCTTCTCAATATAAAGATTTTGTTTTGTGCCTGTCCCCCTTAGCCCAGTAGTTTTTAAATCTATGTGGTGAAACATGCTGTTAGGATCTTCTCTGTTTATATCTTAAAATGTCATCAGCTTTGGTTTTGTTTTTCCCCTATCCATGCCTCTTATTTTACCCTATGGTACACCCTATGGGGCTTCCTCAATGGCTCAGAGGGTAAGGACTCTGTCTGCAGTGCAGGAAACACAGGAGACAGAGCAGACATGGATTTCATCCCTTGATCAGGAAGATCCCATGGAGGAGGAAAATGGAAACCTACTCCAGTATTCTTGCCTGAAAAATCCTATGGACAGAGGAGCCTGGCGGGCTACAGTCTAACGGGTTGAAAGGGTTGAACACAGGTTGAACTGAGCGACTGAACACACAACCTAGGTATAATATGAAGAAGATGTGGCCCCTCCTCTTTACTGACACAGCTAAGTCAGATACCAGATAAATTCTGGATTTTAATCCTGAGAAGCAAGCGGAATTAGCTTCTTCTGAAGTGAATCCGCTTTTATCGTTTGCCTAGGTTAGGAAGTGACCAACCAGGATGGTGAGATCACTCAGCATCAGCTCAACTCAGAGTGACAAAAAGCATCATGTCTAGTGCTTAGGTGCTTTTTCTTTTCTTTTTTTTTTTTTTTTAAAGTAAATTCCATATTTCTCCCCAAAAGTTTTTGACTTCAAGAATGAAAATAAAATAAGCATATTTGTCTCAATCCAAATACAGACACCAGAAAGACAAACTGGGACTATACAATGAAGTAGCTTGCGGGATAATACTGAAAATGTAATCATGCATAAATCATGCACAAAGTAGAAACCACAAATTCTGTATTTGGCAAGCCTTTGATTCCCTTGCATAATTCTTTCATTTTCATCTTGCTGCTTCCATTCTCTTCTCATAGAAATAGCTACATAAAACAAAGACATAAACTGTGTGCAATTAAAATGGGGAAATAGCTGAAAGGAATGTATTGATAATTATGTTAAAATCTATACCGTAAGGATTCTTGCATTGTTAGGTATCTAATTTGTCATCTGTTGACATCAGCATCTCGGTTCTCCAGCATCTGAAGCTTTCTTTTAGGCAACTTCTTTGAAAGTAAGCAAACTTATGTACCATTCAGTTGACAAAAGTATATCTTATAGAAAGAGACCATTGAGAAGTCTATGGCACTTATATGGACATCCATGAAGATGCAACAATCTGTGAGAGGCAGATCTTGGAGAGACAGCTTCTTGCAACTAAAGCAAGTGCTAGAATTGTGCTCTCAGGAGCGAGGTTGGCGGTGGTTGACTGGAACAAGAAGGAAAACATTTAGAGTCATTTCCAGTGTGTGGAGCCCTGTTTTACCTTTATAACCTTGAATGAAGGGAGTTTATTTGGGGAGGGAGAAAGCATTGTCTTTACATATAGAGAAGGTGCTAGCTATTTACATCAGGATAGGGACAATTATTATAGCCTCCTATATCTTTTTAATTATCATTGCCTGGTCCATGAAGCTCAGATATGTATGATTTCTTCTTTCTGTCACAATCTATTAGAAAATTAAAGCTCTAAATCTCATTTCCATTGGGGCTTAAATGTTGCATTATAACTTAAAATCTTGCTCTGATGTTAAAAATATTAAGGTGAGAAGCAGTATGGTATAGTGCTAATGAGAGCTTTGTAGTTCTTCCTGAATGTAAATCAGTGATGATTAAAGTTGTAATAATAATATTACTAATTTATATGATTGCTGTCAGGATTAAATTAGATAATATATAAAAATAAAGTGTCTGCCACTAATTACCATTTATTGAAATTTTATTGGCAAAAAGAATAAAGAATAGATAAAAAGGAAAAAATAAGAAAATAAGGACAGTGGTAAGATCTAGTAAGTTGAGGTATGTGATAATGTAGGGAACAATTTTGGGGCTCTTACTAAAGGCCAGAAGATATTGTGTTCAATACTTTCAAATCTCATTCTTCTTTGAAGTAGGTAATAATATCTCCATTTAATGCTGGGGATTAGCTTAGCAAAAATTACACTTCTAGTAAATGACAGAATTTGAATGAGACAATGGAAGCTGAATTCTTGTTTTATTTTTTTAAAAAATAAATTTTAAGTTGTTCTTAAATATTAATAAATAGAATCAAAATAAAGCAAATCAAAGTCAAGTCATTGCTTATGTTGTGCTTTCCCTCCCCTCCCTCTAGTGGGATGTAATGAGAAAAACGTTTGTATGAACAATTGGGATACTGTGTTTTTATCACTAATGCATCACATTGGGGGATCTGTGTGTAACATATAAAAGTGTTTTGAAAACATGTTAAGACACTATATAGACAAAAGACATAGCAAAACATTTCACAGGGACTGCTGGGGATTTGCTATACTGATGGTATCCAATCCTAGTTATCATGCATGAGCCTGCTGCCTGAATTTTACATTTCAAAAACTTAAGAATATGCAACTAGGATTTATATTTCAATTTTTTTCAAATATTGCATTCATTAAAAGAATACACTCTTCCCTCTCACCATTAACTAGCTTCTGTCCTCACCGTGTTTACTAGTCAATGAGACTTTCTTTTGTGTTCGCGCTCAGCTCTATTGTCACATTTTCTCCAGGATTGAGACTGCCAGAAGAGTATGAGAACCAAAAGAGACAAAAGAATCTAGTCTAAGGAGTCCTGTGTATAATTGCCACTAAGTTCATTACAGTGGCAATGGAGAGAAATAGAGCATTCATAATTTGGTTGAGAAGGAATTTAAACATCAAAACAGACTGCTGTGGTACAGAGCAGTGTCAAAAAGACACAGTTGGCTCTGCTCTGGAGTGACTTGTGCACCCATTTCAAGCCCTTATTTATTAATAGAACTGCAGGGAGCATGGCCAATGCAGAACACAGCGATTCAGTCAAGGTTTGGGCCCATTGGGAGAAATTTGGGTGGTGAATTAAGAACTAGATACAATTTTCTAGAATCCATTGCCTTTTGTTTTCCTCCCAGTGTTGTGTCCCACCCTTCTCAAACCTGTCTATCACAGTGACTTCACAGTCGAAAGTTTGCCACCAGTCAATTTCAAAACCTTGCAGGAGCATCTGCATCTTGCATTTGTTGTTCAACCTGCATTGTGTCACATACTGTCATTAACTCATGTACACCCGTGGCGGATTCATGTCAATGTATGACAAAACCAATACAGTATTGTAAAGCAAAATAAAGTAAAAATAAATTTAAAAACATAAAATAAAGCCAGAGAAGAGAAAAAAATAAAAAATAAAAAAAATAAAGACAGCAGGGTCTTCTCAATCATTCATGGGTGGTGGACCTCTTCTTTTCTATATTAGCTCTTATATATTAAGTACTGGTATATATGTATTAGTATAGGGTTAGGATTTATTAATCCTCTTTTACAAACAAGAAAGCTGAGGTTCAAATAGAAGTGACCTACTTGAAATAACTAAAATATCAGGCTTCAAAGCAACATCTAACTAACTCCAAAATGCAAGCCTTTTTATTAATCCAATTTTTCTTTGTATAAATGTGCTCTGTAGACATGAGAAAACAATGTTTCCTTTCTCCAAACATTTTATGAAATGTGAAAAATTAATTCTATTCTGTCAGATGTTGCTCAGTTTTTGGAATTCAGCATCGACATAAGCAAAAAATAAACAAAAAGGAGAAAAAGAAGAAACCAATGAAAACACAATGACTTATTTTGCATCTTTCACATCTTTTAAATAGTTTGACCTTTTATATATATCAAATTACCTTTTTTCCTGGTCATTTTCACAGTAACACCTTTCCACTGAATTGCAATATTTATTTCCAAAGACACAAGTTCAATGAATACCCATCTATTCCACATAAAAGCTTGGGTTAATATGGTTAATATAGCAACTACTTTGCTCTTTCTTACTGATGTTCCTTCACTTTCTGCTTGCATGTTTCACTGTTTTTTCCTCTGAATTTCCTGAAATGCTGCTTCAAATCACTCTTATGACTTTAAAAATGATGCATCCTTTTGAAACCGCAATTGTTCAGCTAATTATTCCTATAAATCTGGAACAGGTTTGAGACAAAAGTGTTTTCATCAAATGAGGTTGCCTGCTTCTCTTTCCTTTTCCAGAAGTCTTGTGCAATGAAGATGCAAGCTGAAGCTTTGAGAAGACATCTCCATTGGCAGAGGGCCATGAAAAGTTTAGATACAGAGTGTAGCACAGTTAAGTGCCTCCCTTCACTGTACCAACATTAAAAACAAAGAATAGAATTATTTTATGATCCATCAAAATGGAATATCTAAGGGAATTACTTTTAGAAAAAGCACAGAACTTTTGAAGTTTTATAGCACTTTTATTGGAAAAAATTTATTTTAATACTGAAATAATTTCTCTACAATCAAATGGAAAATTTTTTAAAGCATGTTTATGCTAGTTTTATTGTGCTAGCAAAATAGTTTCTCTTTCTTGGCTTATCTCAGTAAAACAAGGTAAATTCTGCCTAGCAAAATGCCTCCAAATGCAAAGTGACAAGATCTGAGGAGCTTTCAGAAAACCAAGAAATCTGATCACTGCTGAGGGCATTTTAATATACGTAATTCAAAAACTATTTAAGTCCTGCTTTCTTACTCTGATTCTCTACTAGAATGAGAGGCTCAAAGAGTATTCTGATGGTCATCTTTTCTCAATCCGTATTAGCACTCAAAGAATCTTTGCTAATAAAGCAGTATCTCAATAAATATTTATAAACCCTTCTTCTGTGCAGAGCTCTTAGCAGGATATTAGAGGGAATACATAAACATAAGAATATTTGCCTTCTAGAATTATGTGGCTCAACAAGGTGTTAAGTGGGCACCTCCTTGTGGCTGTGAGGTAAAGAATCCATCTGCTAATACATGAGATGAGAGTTTGATTCCTGGGTTGGGAAGATCCTCTGGAGAAGGAAATGGCAACCCAGTTCAGTATTCTTATCTGGGAAATTCTTGCTATGGACAGGGAAGCCTGGCAGCCTACAGTTCATGTGGCCACAGAGTCAGATATAACTTAGCAACTAAAAAAAACAACAAATAAGCATAATAATATTTGCCTACCTTAATCATGTGGGTCAACAGGTATACCTAATACTGTTTTGAAAAACTAGAGCAATGAAATTGGTCCAGTAAAGGCACGATGTGGGAGTGCAGCCCAGGATGGATATATATTGTCTGTCTCCCAAACTGGAACCTACAGCAAAGAAACCAGCTAAGTTTGGAACAAGGATCATTTTCAGTGGTCTCATTTGGATTGCATATGTAGAATAATGTTTGCAGTGACATGTTTTAAGAACCACTGTGCTTCAGTTCTCATAGCCAAAGGGATGGAATGGTTTGCCCAAGTTCACAAGCAGTATTAGAGACCAGGTCTTCTAACGCTGAGCCCTGTCTGTTTGGACCAATTTAGGGTTGCCTTTTGTTCTCTTTATCAGTAGTACTCAAACAAGGGGACTTAGGCTGATGCCCAGCAAGGAGAATATTAAAAGCCTAAGTTTCAGAATCAGTCATCCTTCAACTTTGGATTTTTAACTCCAAAGTAGAACTTCTCCGAACACCTGAAGAGGAAGTGGGGAGCACACTCATTGTTCCAGGAGTGGGAAAGGACAATGGAGAATGTCTTGTTAAATTCTTGACATGGGCTTACTAATACTTTCCTTCTTTTTTCATTATAGAGCTAAAACGTATTTATCTGTTTTAATGGAATTGATTGTCCAGGTAAATAGAAGTGGAAGAATAGCTTGTGGGTTTGAAAAGTATCTGTTTTCTCAGAACCTAAGAAAGTGTTTAGAGGAGAGAAGGGCTTCCCAGCTGGCACTAGTGGTAAAGAGCCTGCTGCCTGCCAATGCAGGAGACTTAAAAGACAAGGTTCGACCCCGGGGTAGGGAAGATCCCCTGGAGGAGAGCAACCCACTCCAATATTCTTGCCTGGAGGATCCCATGGACAGAGGAACCTGGCAGGCTACAGTCTATACGGTCTCAAAGAGTCAGACACGACTGAAGTGACTTAGCACATCTGCACGCAGTGGAGACTGAGGTTGTGGTGAGACTGTTGTTTATTTACAAGACATGGATTAGGTGAATGTGTATTCTGGGGTGAGCACTTGGTGCATATGAGTAAATGAGACAATAAGGTCTTTATACAGACTCCACTCAAAGGTGTATTAGAGTTAATAATATGAATATGGAAAGAGAAACACCTGGACTCCATAAGCAAATGAAAGAGCTATTCCAGAAATGAAGCCCATTGGGAGAACAAGGAAACTTTCTTTTAGGAGGGGGAAAAAAAAAACAAAACTTTAATTTGAAACCTGAAATAGGCTAAGTAGAGGAGCAGAGAGAACCAGAGAAATAAATGTCTAGAGAAAAAAGAACATGGTTCATTGGAAGAATAGGAAGCCCTTTAGTATGTTACCAGGTAGTCTGAGGTGAGTAGTAACAAATAATGAGGTTGGAGACACAAAAATGTGGCATTATACAAAGCCAGTATATATATATATATATATACATATATATATATATGAGTTTCTGTAAGGTTTTGTGCACATGTGTTTGTTTTCTGGGTTTTTTGTTTGTTGTGTTTTTGTTTGTTTGCTTTTGTCCTTAGACTTTGGAAGCCACTGACATATTTTAGAAAGATTGTGGAGAGACTTCCCTGGTTACAGTGAGGAGAACAAGACTGGAATGGGTAGTTGGCAGGTAAGGCAACCAGTTAAAGTCCTTGTAAAATTCAAGCACTGGTGATGATACTGGAGAGGCACTGGTACTGAACTGGATGGTAGTCTTTGGGATGACACAAAGTGAAAAGACTTTCAGCAGTTAGAATTAACAGGACTTGGTAACAGATTAGATGTGAGTTGTTGAGAGATAAAAAGTGATAAATAGTATCGTGATTTCTGGTTAAAGTGGGTGGATAAAAGGCTGCAATTAAGGAACCAGTCATAATAGCTGTACAATCAAGGAAGAGAAGTAGGAGCACGTCACGGAGAGATAACTTGGATGTGACACCCAAACTGCCGTCAGCATGCCAACGCACCTAGACTTCCATTTACTAATTACTGGCAGAAGTCAAGATCCAAACATGAGTGAACTTCTTCTGGCGCTTTCCAGAAGAGCTGGTGATTACTGAACCTCAAGTCATAGAGAGTAGCATGAAGGATAGCTTTCATAAAATATTAAATTGACAATTGAGTTTTAAAAAGTGAGTAAATAACAATTTAAAGCTTAGGAGTAACAATATATTATCTGCTCAAAACAAAGAAAAAGGCAAATAAAAATAGTAGAAAATCTCATTTTTCCAACCATATCAATTGTCCTTAGAAAGGAGAATAAATAGGTAGATTTGCTCTACTCTCCTGCATATTTTTTCTTCTTGATTGTTTTTAAAATCATGAGAATTGTTTAAATTTTGACCTTTATGGATTGTTAGCCATGCTTCCCCATGTTGAACAAGATTCATAAAGATTCAATTTCCCATCATCCATCAAGTTATCTTACTATAACATAGTTGTATCTTTTCTGGAAGGGGCAAAAAATAAATGCCATTCCTGACTATTATCAAGGGGCAAGAGAATGGGTGGGACCAAGGATGTTGGAGCCTCCTCAGAAGGCCTCAAGAGGAAATTGATCCTTCTAGAACCTTTGATATATAGTCTCTCTCTTTTTCATATTTGTGGTTTTATAAGAAGTCTTGGGAAGTAGATGGTAAGTGGACACATGGTCTCTCTGTTGGAGAAAAAGAGGGGCATAGACATGAGAAATGAGGAGATGTTCTGTGGTCTCCACACAAATCAGGGGACATAACTCTGCCCTCTTTAGAACCTTTATTTCAGGTCCTTTCTTACCAAAACCAAAATGTGACTATGACAGAGAAACAGGTCAGAAGCCAAGGTTTCATTATCCCTATGCCCCTATCCCCTAAACATGCACAATTTTATTTACTGTTTAATTAATTTTACTGGAGGATAATTACTTTACAACGTTGTGATGGTTTCTTCATACATCAACATGAATCAGCCACAGTTATCCATGTGTAACCCTCATCCTGAACTGCCTCCCGCCTCCCTCCCCACCCTACCCTTCTTGGTTGTCCCAGAGCACCAACTTTGGGGGCCCTGCTTCATGCATGGAACTCACACTGGTCATCTGTTTTACATATGGTAATGTATATGTTTTAATACTATTATTTCAAATCATTCCCACCCTTGCCTTCTCCCACTGAGTCCACAAGTCTGTTCTTTACATCTGAAACATGCACAATTTTAATTCAGTGATATGCAGTCCCACTTCCTGCCCCTCAAGCTGAGTGGTGTCCAAGTGTATCTGGGAAACCATGGAGAGGAGTCTCTATTTATTAGCATCAATCTCTTTGTTACTTATACCAGATAGTTAAAGGTTAGCTTTTGTATTTGACCTATCATCTCCGCTCCTAAACTATGTGGCTTGATTTTATTTTTCACATATTGCCCAGGAAGGGAATTGACTATCTTTACCAACTGGCTATCTGTCACTCAAACACAAGGGGGATTTAAGCATACAAATAAAATGTGATTGCAAGAGTACGGCATGCATCAGCCAGAGGCAGGAGCCCCTCACGGATGACTGGTGATGCCAGTCTCACACCTGTTCTTCAGAATGCTCTCATCAAAGGGAAACTGGAGAATGCTCTTGATGAGGAAAAAACCAACTCCAGTCAGGACTCTCTTCTGAAAAACTAAGGACTGTTTCCCAATGTACTCCCCATTGGGAAGTCTGCCACCAACCAGCCAGCAAAAGGAGAAGAGTAGAGAAGTCAATTGTTGCTGACCTTTGGGTCCATTTAGTTTGGTCACTCAGTCATGTCTGACTCTTTGTGACCCCATGGACTCCAGCACGCAGGCCTCCTTGCCCATCACCAACTTCTGGAGTTTACTCAAACTCATGTCCATTGAGTCATTGATGCCATCCAACTATCTCATCCTCTGTCACCCCCTTCTCCTCCTGCCTTCAATCTTTCCCAGCATCAGGGTCTTTTCCAATGAGTCAGTTCTTCACATCAGGTGGCCAAAGTATTGGAGTTTCAGCTTCAGCATCAGTCCTTCCAATGAACACCCAGGACTGATTTCCTTTAGGATGGACTGGTTGGATCTCCTTGCAGTCCAAGGGACTCTCAAGAGTCTTCTCCAACACTACAGTTCAAAAGCATCAATTCTTCAGCACTCAGCTTTCTTCACAGTCCAACTCTCACATCCAATATGACTGCAGGAGAAACCATAGCCTTGACTAGACGGATCTTTGTTGGCAAAGTAATGTCTCTGCTTTTTAATATGCTGTCTAGGTTGGTCATAACTTTTCTTCCAAGGAATAAGCATCTTTTAATTTCATGTCTGCAGTCACCATCTGTAGTGATTTTGGAGCCCCCCAAAATAAAGTCTCTCACTCTTTCCACTGTTTCCCTCTCTATTTGCATGAAGTGATGGGACAGGATGTCATGATCTTAGTTTTCTGAATGTTGGGCTTTAAGCCAACTTTTTCACTCTCCACTTTCACTTTCATCAAGAGGCTTTTTAGTTCTTCTTCTTCTTTAGTTCTTCGGGTAAATTTTAGTCTTGCCTTTTTAGCATCACAAGAGCTAGGAGTGGAATACAGGTGATTGAGATGATATGTATCATCTCTTCTTTATCTTGTGCTCAGACCTTACCATGGACCTATGCTGTTGTCTCTTTGGTGAGAATGAGGTCATTTTTGTTGTTGACTGACCTTCCTCAATTGGAACAAAGGATAGGAAGTTCAATCACTTTAGCATTCAAAGGATCTGGGTATAAAGTTTGTGTGCAAGGTTTTGTACAGTGTGATGTGTGAAATATTTGGCTCAAACCTTATGGATAACAATTCAAGCTTTAGAAAAGCAGCCCATTGCATGATCTTGATTGATCCACCTCATGACTAAGAGACTGAATTGTACTCAAACTGTCTCATAGCACAGATGTATCATGCTTGTCCCACCCATTTTTCCCACATGATTTACATAGGGGGATAATATAGAAAACAAGTAACATTTATCACTCTAATACAAGTGGAAGAAAAAAACAATGAACCAAATACAAAAAAAATCAAATCAAAATCTGCCTAACACTATAACTCTGTTTTCTGTTGTGTGATTAAATAACTTTGTATACATTGTGCAGTTAGCTTTGCCACAGTAGCTGGATTCATGTTTAAAATAATGGCAATATTTAAGGACAAAAAATACACACTGATTATCGCATTCCCCTTCATAAAGGTTACTTACTGAGTAAAGCAGCACGTAGACCCATAGACCCATTTTATGTGGCAAACCTTAATTATTCTACTTCCTCAAAGATACTGCTAGTATTTAAAGTGTATTATTTTAGAATAAAGGTTTCACTTTGCCTAAGCATTAAGACTTAAAAAAAAACATTTAACTTTGACATTTCATTTATAGGCATTTTAATTATCTGGATGGTTTCCTTTAAATGCTAGATGTAGGCAGAGAAAATTTGTACTTATATAGAAGAAAGTGCTTCTAGGACTCCCTAATTTTCATGTGTTATGAATTTTAATGCCTTATGCAGGTCAGGTTTTCATAGCCATGAAGAGGGAATACATTGACCTTAAACCATTGTACAGTTGTAACAGTATTTTTAGTCTCTGTTTGTTATGGGCAGACAGGAAATATATTTTGTGTATGTTTTCTTTTTCAAAAGTTCTTACAGCAGAAGTAAGAGAGCCCCAGGCATCTAAGAAAGGTCTCTTCTTTTTTGCTATTTCCTTTTCACTTAAAAAAAAACAAAAAAAACCTTTTTTTTAGACAATAAGGTAGCAATAAAGCAGACTGTATCTGCATGGCTTAAAATCTGGGAGGCATTGCCTTGCAGGTGAAGGTGGCAGCAGCCCCTCCCTGCAGATAGGATCACCCATCTACTATAGTGCAGAGCAGATAAAATTGGCTATCAGAGCCCTCCCTTCTTCCACTGTCTGCCCCCAACCCCTGACAAGACCCTTTTACCCAGGTATCCAGTTTCCAATAGCAACTCAGTGCTCTGGCATTTTCCCAGCTTCCCTCCATCTCTCACTGTACCAGTCCTAGCTATGTATTTCTTGGATTTTCTTCTATCATATCAAAACTTGCCCAACCTCTCTACTATCTCTATTCAGGGTCTTGATAGGCAATTCAATCAATAGATTTAGGACAAGTCATTAGGAATAGATGCTATCTCAACTACTCTGTGGATTATTGCATATAAATACAATGAATGTGTGCATAGATAAGTGGATGAAAAAGAAGATGCCAAAACATCACCTGTCATTGTTTCCAGACAATATATGCCCTTCAAGTTTTAGCTACCTGGAGGCACAATATTTAGGCTATAATAAATGAATCACCAATGGTGTATTTTGCAGGTCTTAGCAAGTAGATGTGGGGTAACATCTGTGCAGATAAATATTCTTAAAAGCATGGCTACAGCATGTTGCCATGAAGGCAGTTTGGTTATTTAGATAATGAAAACTGCACTTGTGATTTTGCAAAACTTAAATAATGAGGAACTCTTCTTTCTTTTTTTTTTTTTTTTTGATATTGATAACAAATATGCTTTCTTTTCTAAACTCCCAGAATACAAATATCCTCTGCCATCAATTTAATTCCTGATGAATGACTGAGATTTACTGCTCTCTGCTAGTTTATACATGGAAATACTGTCTCTTCCACATGATCTCTGAAATAGCATCTTTTGAATTCCTCACAAGTGTCAAGCACAGACTAAGCACATGACAAAACATTAATATGGACTCATTATAAATACTCTTGAAGTTCTCTTGTGTTTTAAAGTTCCTGAGTGTTAGATAAACCACTGCCAAAAGCCTAACATGGTCCTGTAATAGCACATTTGCTGATCCCCGGGAATCAATTTAAGGAAACTCTTCTACAGCTTAAAATAAAACGGTGCCAGTTTCTTTCATGATGTAGTTAAGCCATAACCTTCAAACTTAAATGAAATGGAATATTTTCAAGGTCAGCAAAGTCTAGGAAGGCTCTGTCCCCTACTTCCTGAACTCCCTCCCTGGACCTGGAATGGCCATCTGTTGCTCTGGCAGATTTACAGTTCATTCACACTGTGAATGATAGGAGGAGGAAGTGAGCAGAGCTAATCAGAGCTAAGTAGTTAACGAGCAGAGGGCTAACGAGCTGGTGAGTTAACGAGCTAAGCAGAGAGCTAATGAGCTGCTGTTTCCCACTACATGCAGCAAATATATCTTTCAGGTGATTGTTTACCTTTAGCATTCTTAGCAGATGTCCACAATGATAGAGCTAAGCTTTGACCGCTCCCTGAACATCTCAGTCTAAAAAGAATTCAGTGGTATCTTCAGTCTTAAGTGTATGAGCCATTGTTGTGACCTTGAAGTGAAGTAACTTAATTTTGTTAACTTAGGCTAGTGGCAACTCCAACAGATTATTTTTAATAAATATTATGGTTGCTTACATAAAACTAGTAAAGATTACCTACTGGGCACCTATTTTCTACAAATTAACAGATAAAGTACTAATGATATGGGAGAAAAACAAAATTTAAAAACTAGTGTCAGTCCCTCAAGAACTGGCAATATAATGGGGAGGAGATCAGTAGGCCAGTTAAAGAAATAGAGAAAATAAGTATTAAGTATCAGTAACGACTGTCACTAGGAATTCAGAGAGTGAGGATACCATTGTGTAGTGGAGTATAGAATGGGTCTGCATGGTCAGGGAGTTTGTGCTTTATTCATCTCAAGTGTCAGCCTTGAGACTGAGGTCATGACTTAAAAGATACATTCTAGAGACAGGTGGCCTGAGTCAAAATTAACCAGTTATGCCACAATTTCTCCAAGTCCAAGGGTGCATCAGTTGGATGTGAAGTACTCCTTGCTCCCTACAACTGAGTCCAGTGTGCAGAGTTACTGGAAGATCTGGAGCTCACAGGAACCCATGGGACAGCTGACGAACTTAGGTAGGGTTAAGTCAACCTACTATGAATATGAAGGGTAAGGTGAAGTCGCTCAGTCGTGTCCGACTCTTTGCGACCCCGTGGACTGTAACCTACTAGGGTTCTCCATCCATGGGATTCTCCAGGCAAGAATACTGGAGTGGATTGCCATTTCCTTCTCCAGGGATCTTCCCGACCGAGGGATCGAACCTGGGTCTCCCGCATTGGAGGCGGACGCACATCAAATTTCACTAAAAAATCGGTTAATCTAAGCCATTACTCTACAGATAACTCTACTCTGTAACTTTCTCCCCTACTCCTGAGATCAGTGGGCTATCTCAAATATAAAATAACAAGAATCAGTTACTAATGCAAACTGGCAATGCAGAAAAAGAATCACAAGTTGGTATTCATCTATGTAATTAATGAATAATAAGCTATTACTTTTAGATGTAACAGTTATTGATTATTATAAGAGACTCCTAAATAGTTTTTCCATTTTCTCATGTCTCTTATTCATTCATTTTAAAAGAAGAGTGTTAATTGAGCTTATCCTGTAGCAATAATTGTTCTTGGCAACAAAAATAGAATGACGACCATGGAAGTCACTGCCATCATGGAGCTAACCTTAACTGGGAGTGGTAGGAAACAACAAAACCCACAAAGGTATAGAGAAAACTATTTCTTTTAGTAATTGCTAGGTCAAAAAAACAAAGAACAATGACAGGAAAGAAGATGAAATTGGGTAGAGAGCAAGTTTTCATAGAAAGATGAATCAGAGAAGATCTCACTAAGGGGGTGACACTTGAGCAAAGAGCTGAGTGGGGAAAAAAATGAAGATTTCAAAGAATCTCAGTGAAAATGGTTCCAGGTAAAGCTATCCAGTGTAACATTTTAGAAAGGGTAAAGACATAGGTTTGAACAGTTTACTGACAGCAAGAAGACCAGGATGAGTGAGTCTTAGTGAGTGAGGGATAGAGAATGAGTGAGCAGAACTCACATGGAAGGACACTACAGGTCAAAGAAAGGAGAGTGTGTTCCACTCAAAATATGATGGCCAGTTATTGAATGATTTTTAAATAGAGGAGTGTCTTTCAACAATTTTCATTTTAGGACATTTATTTCCGGTGATCTGTGTATCAGTTTAGTTCAGTTCAGTCGCTCGCTGTGTCCGAATCTTTGCAACCCCATGAATCGCAGCACACCAGGCCTCCCTGTCCATCACCAACTCCCAGAGTTTACTCAAACTCATGTCCATTGAGTCGGTGAGGCCATCCAGCCATCTCATCCTCTGTTGTGCCCTTCTCCACCTGCCCTCAATCCCTCCCAGCATCAGGGTCTTATCCAATGGGTCAACTCTGCATGAGATGGCCAAAGTATTGGAGTTTCAACTTCAACATCAGTCCTTCCAATGAACACCCAGTACTGATCTCCCTTCGAATGGACTGGTTGGATCTCCTTGCAGTCCAAGAGACTCTCAAGAGTCTTCTCCAACACCACAGTTCAAAAGCATCATTCTTAGGTGCTCAGCTTTCTTCACAGTCCAACTATCACATCCATACATGACTACTGGAAAAATCATAGCCTTGACTAGACAGATCTTTGTTGGCAAAGTAATGTCTCTGCTTTTCAATATGCTATCTAGGTTGGTCATAACTTTCCTTCCAAGGAGTAAGCGTCTTTTAATTTCATGGCTGCAATCACCATTTGCACTGATTTTGGAGCCCCCAAAAATAAAGCCTGCCACTGTTTCCACTGTTTCCCCATCTATTTCCCATGAAGTGATGGGACCAGATGCCATGATCTTAGTTTTCTGATTGTTGAGCTTTAAGCCAACTTTTTCACTCTCCTCTTTCACTTTTCATCAAGAGGCTTTTTAGTTCCTCTTCACTTTCTGCCATAAGGGTGGTGTCATCTGCATATCTGAGGTTATTAATATTTCTCCCGGCAATGTTGATTCCAGCTTGTGCTTCTTCCAGCCCAGCCTTTCTCATGATGTACTCTGCATATAAGTTAAATAAGCAGGGTGACTATATGCAGTCTTGATGTACTCCTTTTCCTATTTGGAACCAGTCTGTTGCTCCATGTCCAGTTTTAACTGTTGCTTCCTGACGTGCATATAGGTTTCTCAAGAGGCAGGTCAGGTGGTCTGGTATTCCCATCTCTTTCAGAATTTTCCACAGTTGATTGTGATCCACATAGTCAAAGGCTTTGGCGTAGTTAATAAAGCAGAAATAGATGTTTTTCTGGAACTCTCTTGCTTTTTCAGTGATCCAGCAGATGTTGGCAATTTAATCTCTGGTTCCTCTGCCTTTTCGAAAACCAGCTTGAACACCAGGGAGTTCACAGTTCACGTATTGCTGAAGCCTGGCTTGGAGAATTTTGAGCATTACTTTACTAGCGTGTGAGATGAGGGCAGTTATGCAGTAGTTTGAGCATTCTTTGGCTTTACCTTTCTTTGGGATTGGAATGAAACTGATCTTTTCCAGTCCTGCAGCCACTGCTGAGTTTTCCAAATTTGCTGGCATATTGAGTGCAGCACTTTCACAGCATCATCTCTCAGGATTTGAAACAGCTCAACTGGAATTCCATCACCTCCACTAGCTTTGTTGGTAGTGATGCTTTCTAAGGCCCACTTGACTTCACATTCCAGGATGTCTGGTCTAGGTGAGTGATCACACTATCGAGATTATGTTGGTCATGAAGATCTTTTTCGTACAGTTCTGTTTATGCTTGCCACCTCTTCTTAATTTTCTGCTTCTGTTAGGTCCATACCATTTCTGTCCTTTATCAAGCCATCTTTGCATGAAATGTTTTCTTAGTATCTCTAATTTTCATGAAGAGATCTCTAGTCTTTCCTATACTGTTGTTTTCCTCCATTTCTTTGCATTGATCTCTGGGGAAGGCTTTCTTATCTCTTCTTGCTATTCTTTGGAACTCTGCATTCAGATGCTTATATCTTTCCTTTTCTCCTTTGCTTTTTGCTTCTCTTCTTTTCACAGCTATTTGTAAGGCCTCCTCGGACAGCCATTTGGCTTTGTTGCATTTCTTTTCCATGGGGATAGTCTTGATCCCTGTCTCCTATACAATGTCACGGACCTCCATCCATAGTTCATCAGGCACTTTGTCTATCAGATCTAATCCCTTAAATCTATTTCTCACTTCCACTGTATAAGCATAAAGGATTTGATTTAGGTCATACTTGAATGGTCTAGTGGTTTTCCCTACTTTCTTCAATTTAAAGCTGAATTTGGCAGTAAGAAATTCATGATCTGAGCCACAGTCAGCTCCCAGTCTTGTTTTTGTTGACTGTATAGAGCTTCTCCATCTTTGGCTGCAAAAAATATAATCAATCTGATTTCAGTGTTGATCATCTGGTGATATCCATGTGTAGAGTCTTCTCTTGTGCTTTTGGAAGAGGGTGTTTGCTATGACCAGTGCGTTCTCTTGGCAAAACTCTATTAGCCTTTGCCCTGCTTCATTCTGTACTCCAAGGCCAAATTTGCTGATCTGTGTATAAAATGGGTTAAAACCTAAAGATTTCTAAGATGAAAGAGGATGGGGAAGAGTAGATCTCTTGGATGGTGATATGGGGGGTGGGTTCTTTAAAGGTTTTTTTAGATGTTTAACTGAAAAGAAAATTTGCTATATATCACATGAGCTATTGGGATGAAGATGCTGAGTCAAGGAGTCAAGAGAAGGTGAGGGTCAGAAAGAACTTTGCTCAAAATCAGATTCTTGAACAGTTGAGTTGTAAATGACAAAATCTAAGATGTAAACATAGTAATGCAAGGCTACCAAGTGGTAGTAGGAAGTGAAGAAGTAGTTTATAGGAATACATCCAATAAAGCTATTGAATTGCCAAGGATGATGGCAAAGACAAGGAGACTGATTGATTGATTAAAAGGTGAGAGATAGTGCTAAACTGTAAGATCTGTAGAAGAAACTAATAAGACAGAGTTGTAAAGTGTGATAGTCTGTACTTCCAAAGGAGTTGTAAATTGTGATAGCTGAGAAAAGAAGAGAAGTGAAAGGCAAATGAGAAAAGGAAAGATACATCCATCTGAATGCAGAGTTCCAAAAAATAGCAAGGAGAGATAAGAAAGCCTCCCTAAGTAATCAACACAAAGAAATACAGGAAAACAATAAAATGGGAAAGATTTGAGATCTCATCAAAAACTTAAAGATAATAAGGGAATATTTCATGTAAAAATGGGCACAATAAAAAACAGAAATGGTATGGAAATAACAGATACAGAAGATTTAAGAAGAGGTGGAAATAATACACAGAAGAGCTATGCAAAAAAACATCTTAATGATCCAGATAACCATGATGATGTGATCACCCATCATTCACCTAGAGCCAGACATCATGGAATGCAAAGTCAAGTGGGCCTCAGGAAGCATCACTACAAACAAAGCTAGTGGAGGTGATGGAATTCCAGCTGAATGATTTCAAATCCTAAAATATGATGCTATTAAAGTGCTACCCTCAATATGCCAGCAAATTTGGAAACCTCAGCAGTGGCCACGGGACTGGAAAAGGTCAGTTTTCATTCCAGTCCCAAAGAAAGGCAATGTTAAAGAAGTTCAAACTATCAGACAATTGCATTCATCTCATACTCATACATATTAACAAAGTAATGCTCAAAATTCTCTAAGCGAGGCTTCAAAAGTATGTAAATGGAGAGCTTCCTGATGTTCAAGCTGGATTTAGAAAAGGCAGAGGAACCAGAGATCAAATTGCCAACATTCATTGAAGAATAGAAAAAGCAAGAGAACTCCAGAAAAACATCTACATCTGCTTGATTGTGCTAAAGCCTTTGACTCTCTGGATCACAACAAACTGTGGAACATTTTTAAAGAGACAGGAATACCAGACCACCTTATCTGCCTCTTCTGAAACCTATATGTAGGTCAAGAGGCAACAGTTAGAAATGGACATGGAACAACAGACTGGTTCCAAATTGGGAAAGTAGTATTTCAAGGCTGTATATTGTCACCCTGCTCATTTAACTTATATACAAAGTACATCACGTGAAATGCCAGGCTGGACAATGCACAAGCTGGAATCAAGATTGCTGGGAGAAATATCAATAATCTCAGTTGTGCAGATAACACCACCTTTATGGCCCACAGTGAGGAAGAACTAAAGAGCCTCTTGATGAAAGTAAAAGAGGAGACTGAAAAAGCTGGCTTAAAACTCAACATTCCAAAAGCAAAGATCATAGTATCTGGTCCCATCACTTCATAGCAAATAGATGTGGAAACAATGAAAACATAGACTTTATTTTCTTGAGCTCCAAAGTCACGGCAGAGGGTGACTGTAGCCACAAAATTAAAAGATGCTTGCTCCTTGGAAGAAAAAATATGACCAATCTAGACAGCATATTAAAAAGCAGAGACATTACTTTGCCAAAAGGTCCATCTAGTCAAAGTTTTGTTTCTAGTAGTCATGTATGGATGTGAGAGTTGGATCATAAAGAAGGCTGAGCACAAAAAAATTGATGCTTTTGAACTGTGGTGTTGGAGAAGACTGTTGGGAGTTCCTTGGACTGCAAGGAGATCACACCAGTTAATCCTAAATGAAATAAGTCCTGAATATTCATTGGAAGGACTGATGCTGAAACTGAACTTCCAGTACTTTGGCCACCTGGTGCAAAGAGCTGACTCATTAGAAAAGGCCCTGACACTGGGAAAAATTGATGGAAGGAGGAGAAGGGGACAACCGAGGGTGAAATGGTTGAATTGCATCACCGACTCAATGGACATGAGTTTGAACAAGCTCTTGAGATGCTAAAAGACAGGGATGCCTGGTGTGCTGCAGTCCATCAGGTCTCAAAGAGCCCAGCACGACTGAATGAGGGAACAAATTCTCAAAGGAATTCAGGATTGCGATACCAGTGCAGAAAACAAAAATGATATGAATCTATCAATGAAGAGAAAAAAAGACACCAGACATATGTGAAGCATGAGAAAGAAATAAAGCATGAAACCACTACTTCTGATTCCAACAGTATTAGCAATAGTCTCAGAATACAGTCAAATTTACTCAGGTCAAAAAAAGTATGACGTATACTCTATAGGAAATTTTGCCAAAGATACTAATAACACTGAGTACTATTCATTAAGCGCTCTATGCTGTGCTGTTCTTAGTTGCTCAGTCGTGTCTACCTCTTTGCTACCCCATGGATTGCAGCCCGCCAGGCTCCTCTGTCCTTGGGGATTCTGTGGGCAAGAATACTAGAGTGGGTTGCCATGCCATCCTCCGGAGGATCTTCCCAACCCAGGGACCGAACCCAGGTCTCCCACACTGCAGGCAGATTCTTTACTGACTGAGCCACCAGGGAAGCCTTAAGCACTCTACAAGGAGAGTTTTTATAATTTTATTTTGTTGTTGTTCCAAATGTTATACATTTATTCACAACTTGAATTCTCACAGCAACTATATTACTATGTATTTTTATTTTTTTCTTTCTCATAGATATGGAAATTGAGGCTCAGAGAAGTTAAGTAAACTGCAACCAGGGAAAATCCAATACCAGGCAGTATGAACTGTCCAAAGAGTATATTAAAATGTACATTAGATCTGATGGGTCAGAAAGAAATGGAACTTAGAGAAAAGTGTTAACAGTAAAGAATTCAAAAGATCAAACAAACTGGGAGTCTGTGTGATGATGGTGGTCCTAGAGTTATACTCCATCAAAGAGATAGAAGAAGAGGGAGAATTTGTGATCTAAACCCTTATGGAGGGTGCGAGATGCCATAGGCTATGGATGTCTTAACTGTGTCTGGGTAATCTTACTAGGGGCAGTAAAAGGTACTTAGATATTCTTTCTAACTTGAAGCTATGTCACCATTCTATTTCATTTTCCTGTTATTCCTGTTTGCCCCACCCTCCGTCCCCTTGCTTCAAAGCACAGCTCCTCTATATTATTCTGTGTATTAACAAAGCAGTATTCCCTCATCTTCTTGTCTACAGAGTAAACTTCAAGCTATTTAAAATGGCATTAATATTCTTCCATTAGCTAGGTCCAGTCAACCTGTTTTTGATATTCTCATGATCTTCTGAGGACTGGTCAAATCAAATGACCAGTAGTAGTTCTTATGCTGCCTTTTTTTTTTTTTTTTCTTGAAATATACTCCACTGAGACACCCTTCAGATATTTCTACAATCAAGAATATTTTCGTTCTTCCCAACTCTGCTCAAGGATGGATTTTTACTGGCAAGGATAGAGCAACTTTCAGTTCCTCTGAATTCTGCACAGTTGTGAGTCTATGTGTTTCCTGTCACTCTTTGTATTTCCTCTTCTGTGCTCTAAGCTTTTTTAAGACAGAGATTGTGCCTGCTTTACCACCATTAGTTTGGAAAGCTTAGCTTGGCACCTTCAAAGTGGTTATTTATTAACAAAAATAAAATAGTAAAATGACTGGTCAGGGAAGTCATTGTAAAGGAAGAAGGAATTAGAGTGAAGTAGAAAGATGAGGCAGGCTTTGGGTGATTGAGGAAAAGAGGGAAACACAATTATTGGGGAAAGAAACAGAAACTCTGAGCTGTGAAAGTGGAGGGTGCCTGCAGAATGGCCAGGGAGAGCTTTGCTAGAAAGATCGTTCTGGATCAGATTGTGTGTGATTTTTGAGTGCTACACTGAAGAGGATTGAATCTTTATTCTTTTATACTTTCCACCTTCTTATATTTCAAAATAGACTTATAAAACATCATACTGAAGCTAAATGAAACTGAGCACCTTCAAGTAAGCAAATCAGTTGTCATTCAAGATGGTATCAAAGAAAATGGATTGCAAAAAAAGCTTAGATGATGATTCTATAGGGCTCAAAATAGTCTGCAGCTAGTTAGTGCACATGGCGTTGTAGATGAAAACCCTGAATGCACTCTGCTCTCCAAAGGGCAGCTAGAACCACGACTTGGACATAGAGTTAACATATAGGCATATATTAGCAAGAATTATGCGGATAAGAGTCTAGAGAGATTAGACTGGATGTGAAACTGACTGTCATTGACTTAATGTTCACCCCGCTCCCAAATTCGTATGTTATATCCTATTGCCCAATGTGCTGATAGGTGGCAGTGGGGCCTTTGGGAGGCAATTATATCAAGTTGATAGATCCTTCATAAATGGGTTTCATACCCAAATAAAAGACTACAGAGAGTTCCTTTGCCACTTCTACCAAGTGCTTCTTCCTATAGAAAGAAGATGGATGTCTACAAACTGGGAAGTCTGCCTTCACCAGATATTGAATGGGCTAGCACCTTGATCTTTGACTTGTCAGACTATTAGAAATAAGTGTTTATTAAGTTTACGGTATTTTTGCTATAGCAACCTGAACAGACTAAGTAAGACACTGACCCATGAAGGATAAAGGCCAACTATTTAAATTATAATATTCTGGGAAACCAGTAAATATCTATTTAACTTGTTCTGCATGGATTCATTAATTCCAAAATTACTTATTGGGTTTTTTCTATGTATCAGTCATTGTTATAGGCAGTAAGGATCTAGAGGTTAAAAATGAGAGAGACTGAGAAACAGAAAGAATCAGAAAGAAGTAAGTCTTTGTGCTCATGGAGCCTATTTTCTGGACAAACGGATCTGAGCTTGTAAAATGATCCTCATGGACAGACAACGAGGCTCCAAGGAGTTTTTTCTTAGTTTGAAACTGAACTAAGGTCAATACATGCATAGAGTCATGTCCTCTAGGAAAAGAAGACGCTAGAGTTCAGACTTCACTGTGGGGAACTGGAATACTCTAAAAGAACCCATGCAGCATGACCCTGGGACCTACTGGGCATGTATATCTGTGGAGGTGGGGAACATCGCAGCAATGTTGGTATTTAGGTCCCAAGCTGGGTCTAGGAAGTCAGGTTGCTTCTACATCCTAACTCCTGCTGAGAATGCATCTCTCATTCTGGTAAGCATTTTCTATTTAAGAAGATGAACTGAAATAAAGGTTTAAGGACCCTGGTTTTCTGTGTGATAAAGGAAGGGCAGCACAGGGCAGTGGTTTCACAAAAGGATTCTGGCAGTAGCTAGATTTCATTTTCATTCCTTGCTAATTGTCAGATGCACAGCATTCCCACTTCATAGGTAAACTGTATGAATATGTCACACATGTGGGACCACTAGAAGTGGCAGCCATTCTTATCCCATTTTAGTTGCAATAATTAATAACAATAGAAACACAATCAGAGTATAACAGGGTTAGCTTGAAGCAGTGGATGATAAAAAAAAGACAAGGGAGATGTATAAGGGGGGAAAGAAAAAGAAGGATGGGAGCTTCCAGACTCACACAATCTCAATTTCCTCTCTGGGCAAGTGTTATTGGTGTTCAGTTACTCAGTCATGTCTAATTCTTTGTGACCCCATGGACTGAAGCAGGCCAGGCTTCCCTGTCCTTCATATCTCCCGAAGTTTGTTCAAACTCATGTCCATTGAATTGATGATACCATCCAACCATCTCTATCATCCCCTTCTCCTTCAATCTTTCCCAGCATCATGGTCTTTTCCAATGAGTCAGCTCTTTGTATCAGGTGCCCAAAGTATTGGAGCTTCAACTTCAGCATTAGTCCTTCCAATGAATATTCAGGGTTGACTTTCTTTAAGATTGACTGGTTTGAACTCCTTGCTGTCCAAGGGACTCTCAAGAGTCTTCTCTAACACCACAATTCAAATGCATCAATTCTTTAGCACTCAGCCTTCTATAGAATCCAACTCTCATATCCATACATGACTACAGGAAAAATCATAATTTCGACTATATGGACCTTTTTCAGCAAAGTGATGTCTCTCAAGTAAAGGTGTATAAACCCTGTGTAATAATATAGCATTTTATTCACAGAAATGTGGAAAAAGACTGAATCTCCCAGGAGAGATGTAACCTGGATATTGATTTGCACATAATCAATTAAACCAACTGAGTTTCAATTTTCTTATCATAAAATGAAGACAATATTAAATTTTTTCCCACAAGAGTGTCTTGTGCATCAATAAAGTCATGAGCGTTAAGAGTACCCGTTGCCACAGTGCTTGAATTTATGCTAAGCACTCAAAAAAAAAAAAAAAAAATTGTTCATCCAAGTCTATTTGGGGTTGGACTAAAAAAAAATATTTAAGATTAGATCCTAACATGAAGTATTGTCATGGTTAGCTTTACATGTCAACTTAGCTGGATTGTAGTGCTCAGAATAATTAATCAAACATTACGCTCGGTGTTTCAGTGAAAGTCTTTCTCGGATCAGATTACTCTCGATAATGGGAATGGGCCTCATCCAATCAGATGAAGGCCTTAATAGAGTGAAAAGGGACCCTTTTCAGAGAAAGAAGGACTTCTGCTGATACACAGCCTTGGGCCCCAAACTGCAACTTTTCCTGAGTCTCCATCTTGAGGGCCTCACCAGGCCATGACATGGGACTCACCATGCCTCCACAATGAGGTTGAGCCAATGTCTTAACTTCTTAAAATTCTTTGAAAGTATTTGTATCTATTCATAGTTTCTCTGGAGAACCCTGACTAAACACATTTTTCTACCGGGATTGAGCTTTGAGTGTTGCAGTCAGAGAAATTGACAACACCCAGCAGCCTTTCCCAGTGGGATACATTAGTATCAAGTGTGGTTCTGGCAGGCAGCAATGTGGCAAAAGACTGAGAAAAGCACAGACAGGTACTAACTAGTACTGAGATAACAAATGAGTCCCGCTTACTATAAGGGTTCCCTGAAGAGGTGTTGGTGGATAGCATCCTATAAGATCCCACTGTAAGAAAAAAGCTATATACTATTGGACATACACAAGTTTTAAAAAATTATTACTGAGTGAAACATTTTTCCATCTCATAGTCAAATTTAGCTTTCTTAATTAATTAAAGCTTACAGTTAAGAAAACTGTTTCAAATACATGTTTAACATTGAAATACTTTAGTTGGGTGGATCTCACTGGCACTTTAAAACTATCATATTGCTATTTTTAAAAAAAAGTCTACAGTAATTGTTATGGACTGAATGTTTATGTCCCCCTAAGATAAATGTGATGAAGCCCAAGCATACAATGTGATGATATTTGGAAATGAATCTTTCGGAAGTAATTAGGGTTAAATGAAGCCATGAGTATAGAGTCCTAATGAGATTAGTGACCTTATAATGCCAGAGAGTCCTTTCTCTCCCTGCCATGGAGAACATAGTAAGAAGGTCGTTTTCTGCAAGTCAGGGAGAGGGCTTTCATCAGAACCCAACCATGCTGGTCCCCCATTCTTGGACTTCCAGATTCTAGAATGTATGTTGGTTAAGCCCCTGAGTCTGTGGCATTTTGTTATGGCACCCTGAGGTGACTATCACAAGTATTTTGTCATTGAAAATAGCATTTTAAATTAGAACAACCAAAGATTCTTATACAATCACTTTTTATTCATTTATATTATTATAGAGTATTAGTCTATATGTATGGATATTTCTAACTTAGCTGCTCTTCATAGAAGTGCCTGCATTTGAAGTCATTGTTCATCTGCAAACACTGAGTAAATCAAGTCAGTTCATGGCTTACAATTCCACCAAGCTCTTTTTAAACAGAAGTTTATGAACATGTGGAACCCAAAAGATATACCTTAGCCTATAAATTTAATTTATATCTTAACCCATTACATTTTATGATCACGATTATATGACTATTTTTAAGTATATATGCCCTGGATACCATCACAGTAACATTAGCATAAATAGTGTATGTTAGTTCCACTTACATAAATGGTTTAAACTGTGACTATTATTATCATTAGGTGTATTAATAAGGAGTCCTGTTCTCGGAGAAGGCAATGGCACCCCACTCCAGTACTCTTGCCTGGAAAATCCCATGGATGGAGGAGCCTGGTAGGCTGCAGTCCATGGGGTCGCAAAGAGTCAGACACAACTGAGTGACTTCACTTTCACTTTTCACTTTCATGCATTGGAGAAGGAAATGGCAACCCACTCCAGTGTTCTTGCCTTGAGAATCCCAGGGACAGGGGAGCCTGGTGGGCTGCCATCTATGGGGTCGCACAGAGTCAGACACGACTGAAATGACTTAGCAGCAGCAGTGGCAATTCTAATGGAGTCTGTTTGCAGTTGATGGCCCTCAAATTAAAGCTCTTCTTTCAAGCAAGTTTAAGTGTCTTTCTACCCTTAAAAGAGGACCTGCACGCATAATATCTTTCAAAACCCTTTTCAAAATATATATTATTAGAAGCTTTCCTTTGATGGCAGAGACATATAATCAGAAAATGTAGCATCTCACTTCCTACAGGTTTTAGGTAAGTAAGAAATAGCATGGATCTCAAAAGTCTTCATGAATCAACCCAACTGGGAACTACTCCCTGAGAAGTTACTACTACCATACCCAGTCAAGATTTGGATGCCAGTGGTACGCTACAATTAGATGTTGGCTGGCCTCTCATTAAACAGCTAAAAGTCAGGCTGCTTGTTCTACCTTTAACATTCAGTCAAGGTCATCATTTCTATTACTCCATATTTCATAACAGATAAAATACCCAGTAGTAATAAATCTCAGAATGTGAAACAGAGTTGCACAGGGAACATTCAGTCTTGTAGATATTATATATTAGTGTTAAAGGGCTACATATTGGTGTTTTTGAAGGATTCTAGGAAGAAAGTTGTTTGATGTGGAATTTAGGCATCAAACTAAAGAACTCGAACAGTATTTCTTTGTGTGGGAGTATAAGTGAATGTGTATGTGTATATGAAAGAGAGAGGACAAAGGAGTGTTTCTTATTTATTTATTCTAATTCTCTGTTTCTGGATAGGAAAACAACAGCAAATCCGGAATAGTGAATCAATATTTGTCTCATCTATTATGTCTTCCAAGAAGTCTTCCAAGACTTTCAAGTTTTTCTGTTGGTGCATACCTTATATTTTCCTCCAACTGATCCCATGATTTTGACAACTGCAAACAATCAGTTAAGACTCTTGACTATAAATTGTCATGTTTTCCTGAATTTACTATGAAGCTACCCAGTATAGGAGGGCAGTTAGAAATGCAGAATAGATTTTTTTGAGGGAGTAGCTTCTATTTCAACCTACCTTATCCAATCAAGTATGGAACTATTTGCTATTATACCTCTTTTAACTGTTAAATATTCTCAGTTTCTAGTTTAAAATACTTAATGATGAGTACCCTCTGAACTCTGTATTTTGAATGCAACAGGAGCCACATAAATGGAGAAGTGAAAAAAATGTGGCCCCCACAGAGGTAGAAAAGGATATATATATATCCTTTTATATATATATATATATATATATATATATATATATATATATATACTTACACACATATATACATTTACACACATGTACATATATAAAGTGATTAGGGAAGAGAATAAAGTACAATTTACCATTGCCCTATGGAGCAAGAGATTGATAACTGTATAGTGAAGACTATGCACGTAATGGGGAGTGAAGGAATAGATTCAGTATTGGGATGCTACAGGTTCCGTGTGATTTCATTCATTCCAAAATTGACTGTAGTAGCAAATAATAGTTCCTTGCATCTTTACAGTGTTTTAGCATTTTAATTTTTTCCTTTTATTTAAATGTATTTTTAATTGAAGAATAATTGCTATACAATATTGTGTTGGTTTCTGCCACATATCAGCATGAATCAATCATAGGAATAGGTGTGTCCCCTCACTCTTGAATCTCCTTCCCACTTCCCACCCCTCCCACTGCTCTAGGTTGTCACAGAGCACCTGATCGGAGCTCCCTGAGTCATACAGCAAATTCCCAATGGCTATCTAATTTTACATATGGTAAGGTGTATGTTTCAATGCTACTCTCTCCATTTGTCCCTGCTCTGTGTCCACAAGTCTGGTCTCTATGTCTGTATCTCCATTGCTGCCCTGCAGATAGGTTTATCTGTACCATCTCTCTAGATTCCATACATATGTCTTGCTGCTGCTGCTAAGTTGCTTCAGTCATGTCCGACTCTGTGCGACCCCATAGACGGCAGCCCACCAAGCTCCCCCGTCCCTGGGATTCTCCAGGCAAGAACACTGGAGTGGGTTACCATTTCCTTCTCCAATGCATGAAAGAGAAAAGTGAAAGTGAAGTCGCTCAGTCGTGTCCGACTCTTAGCGACCTCACAGACTGCAGCCTACCAGGCTCCTCCATCCATGGGATTTTCCAGACAAGAGTATTGGAGTGGGTTGCCATTTCCTTCTCTGATATATGCCTTAATATGTGATATTTGTTTTCCTTTGCTGACATACTTCACTCTGTATAACAGATTCTAGTTTCATCTACCTAATTAGAACTGAATCAAATGTGTTTTTTTTACGGCTAATATTCCTTTATGTATATGCACCACTAGTTCTTTTTTTTTTGAACTGTTTTATTTATTTATTTATTTATTTATTTTTTATTTTACTTTACAATTCTGTATTGGTTTTGCCATACCTTGACATGAATCCACCACGGGTGTACATGCATTCCCAAACATGAACCCCCCTCCCACCCCCCTCCCCACAACATCTCTCTGGGTCATCCCCGTGTACCAGCCCCAAGCATGCCGTATCCTGCATCGGACATAGACTGGCGATTCAATTCTTACTTGATATTATACATGTTTCAATGCCATTCTCCCAAATCATCTCACCCTCTCCCTCTCCCTCTGAGTCCAAAAGTCCGCTATACACATCTGTGTTCCTTTTGCTGTCCTGCATACAGGGTCATCATTGCCATCTTTCTAAATTCCATATATATGTGTTAGTATACTGTATGGCACCACTAGTTCTTAATTCATTCATCTGTTGATGGACATCTATGTTACGTCCATGGCCTAGGTGTTGTATATAGTACTGCAATGTCCAATGGGATACATGTATCTTTTTCGGTTATGGTTTCTTCAGAGAATATGTCCAGTAGTGGGACTGTTGGGTCACATGGTAGTTTTATTCCTAGTTTTGTAAGGAATCTCCATACTGTTCTCCATAGTGGCAAAATCAATTTACATTTCCACCAACAGTGCAAGAGTTCCCCTGTCTCCACATCCCCTCCAGCACTTATTGTTTGTAGATTTTTTGATAATGGCCATTCTGACTGGTTTCAGATGACATCTCATTGTAGTTTTTATTTCATTTCTCTAATAATGAGAGATGCTGAGCATCTTTTCATGTTTTCATTAGCCATATCTATATGGCTTTGGAGAAATGTCTGTTTAGGTCTTCTGCCTACTTTTTGATTAGGTTGTTGTTTTGGTATTGAGCTGAATGAGCAGCTTGGATATTCTGGAGAGTAATCCTTTGTCAGCTGTTTCATTTGCGAATCTTTTCTCCCATTCTGAGGGTTGTTTTTTCATCTCGATGGTCCAGTAGCTAGGATTTAGTGATTTTTAAAAGCTTTTTTACACATCATTCTACTTGATTCTTTTAACTAAACTGTAATGTAGGTACAACAGTTTCTATATTTTGTTTCTTTATTTATTTGATCAATGAAGACATTGATTCTCAGGACAGTTTGGAAATCTCTATCAGATATATGAGTAACTAAGGTTACAGTTGGAATAAAAGTCCTTCCTCTTGATAAACTAGGTCCTGTTTATTCCTGCTATTGTTCTTTGTAATCCAACTGGAAGTGACCAACTCAGTCTGACTGGCTCACATTTTTCCATCAGTGGGAAGAGTTAGCTTTGGTGCTTTATATCTAGATATGGAATTTTCTTTATGAGATTATTTTTTGGATTAAATAATTCTGCAACTTTAAAGATCTGTTTCTTTTGAGAATCACATGCCATTTGATTATTCAAAGCTACAGAACCATTCAATTCAGTTGCTCAGTCATGTCCAACTCTTTGTGACCCCATGAACTGCAGCATACCAAACTTCGCTGTCCATCACCAACTCCTGGAGCTTGCTAAAACTCATGTCCATTGAGTTGGTGATGTCATCCAACCATCTCATCCCCAGTCATCACCTTCTCCTCCTGCCTTCAATCTTTCCCAGCATCAGGATCTTTTCCAATGAGTCAGTTCTTCACGTCAGGTGGCCAAAGTATTGGAGTTTCAACTTCAACATCAGTACTTCCTATGAGTATTCAGGATTGATTTCCTTGAGGATTGACTGGTTTGATCTCCTTGCAGTCCAAGGGACTCTCAAGAGTCTTCTCCAACACTGCAATTAAAAAGCATCAATTCTTTGGCACTCAGCTTTCTTTATACTCCAACTCTTACATCCATACATAGCTACTGAAAAAGCCATAGCTTTAACTAGACAGACCTTTGTTGGGAAAGTAATGTCTCTGCTTTTTGATATGCTGTCTAGGTTGATCATAGTTTTTCTTCCAAGGAATAAGTGTTCTTTAATTTCATGGCTTCAGTCATCATCTGCCATGGTTTTGAAGCTCCCAAAATTAAAGTCTCTCACTGTTTTCATTGTTTCCCCATTTGCCATGAAGTGATGGGACCAGATGCCATAACCTTAGTTGTTTGAATGTTGAGTTTTAAGCCAGTTTTTTCACTATACTCTTTCACCTTCAGCAAGAGGCTTTTTAGTTTCTCTTCACTTTCTGCCATAATCATGGTGTCATCTGTGCAACTGAGGTTATTGATATTTCTCCTGGCAATCTTGATTCCAGCTTGTACTTCATCCAGCTCAGCATTTCACATGATGTACTCTGCATTTAACTTAAATAAGCAAGGTGACAATATAAAGTCTTGATATACTCCTTTCCCAATTTGGAAACAGTCTATTGATCCATGTCTGGTTCTAACTGTTGTTTCTTGACCTACATACAGATTTCTCAGGAGGCAGGTAAAGTGGTCTGGTATTCCCATCTTTTTAAGAATTTTCCACAGTTTGTTGTGATCTATACAGTCAAAGGCTTTAATACAGTCAATGAAGCAAAATAGATGTTTTTATGGAATTCTCTTGCCTTTTGGATGATCCAATGTATATTGGCCATATGACCACTGGTTCCTCTGCCTTTTCTAAATCCAATTTGAACATCTGGAAGTTCACAGTTCACGTACTGTTGAAGCGTGGCTTGGAGTATTTTGAGCATTACTTTGCTAGAGTGTGAGTCAAGTGAAATTGTGCAATAGTTTGAACATTCTTTGGCATTGTTCTTCCTTGGGATTGGAATGAGAACTGACCTTTTCTGGTCCATGACCTTTTCCAGTCAATTGATTAAAAGGAATAAAAAAAAATTAAGGAGTAAAATGGTGGTAATATTAATTACATGAAGAACATGAATGTGTATGTATATGTATGTGTATATATATATATATATATATATATATTCACTAAGTCACTTTAGTCATGTCTGACTCTTTGTGATCCTATGGACTGTAGCCTGCCAGGCTCCTCTGTCTATGGGATTTTGCAGGCAAGGATCCGGGAGTGGGTTTCTGTGGCCTCCTCCAGAGGATCTTCTCAACCCATGGATCCAACCCAAATCCAGGGACTGGACCCACGTTTCTTATGTCTCCTGCATTGGAAGGTAGGTTCTTTACCACTAGTGCCACCTGGGAAGCCCATATATATATGGGAAGCTATACACACACACACACACACACACACACACACACACACACACACACAGTGTGCATGGAGTTCTCAGCTGACTCAGTGGTAAAGAATCCGCCTGCCAAAGGAATCAAGGGTTTGATCCCTGGGTCGGGAAGATCACCTGGAGAAGGAACCTGTTCCATCATTCTTGCCTGGAGAATCCCATGAACAAAGAAGCCTGGTGGGCTGTGGTCCATTGGGTCACAAAGAGTCAGCCACAACTGAGTGATTGAGCACACATGCATCCATTTTATCTCTCTATATATAGTCTATTAATTTTAGAAAGCTGGTATTCTTTTTTCTCCCTTTGTATATATTGTCTTTCTCCCAGTTCCCAATTGAACAAGTTATTTTTAAAGATTTCTGAGTAGTTGCTGAAGTTTTCTCCTGACTTGAAGGATGCAGTTGGCAGCAGTTGCTGGAACACCTGTTCAGCGCACAGCCAGGTTTTAAGAGTCACTCTCCTGGGAAGTGATTTCAGACTGTGCTTCTCAGTGGGAGGTTTCCTGCTGAGAACTCTTCGAAAAATTTCTGACATTCAGTTGCAAGGCACTTGTTCTTTGATGATGTTGTTATTGTTTTCTGTTTTAGTAACATCTTCCTCCATTAGTGTTTCATAAAGTCAAACAAGGATTCATATCCAGACGCTTGTACCTTCAACTCAATCTAACTAAGGCAGCTTCAAGTCATTCCCAAGACGCTGAAACTACTTAGGAATAAAACACAAAAGATGTGTGGGCATTTTCATTCTGCTCTACCATTTTAAGGGAAAAGTATTCTTCTTCTCAAGAGATTACAATTTAAATAATAGTCAGAAGTTAGTTTGCTTTTCACATGTTTTTCTGAAAGCAGTCATTTCCTTCCTTGGCCTCAGTTGAACTGTGTTCATCTCTTGTCTGGAGAGTACACAGAATCTGTCCTGCACATGGAATGTGTGTCCTTCACATGTCATTCTCCTTGTCCTTTCATTCTGAGACTATGATTGTGGATCCTTCTTAGTCTCCAATAGACCAAATAGCTTGTTCCCTTAGTTTCAAAATTCCTTATGAAAATATTGTGAAAAGTAATTTCTTGTTTCCCTGGATAATGACAATAATGATGATGTTTCTAATACTTTAGTAGTGTGTAGCAGGCACTCAACTATTTACAAATATTACCACACTTAATTTATGATAACCTAATGAAATTGATGTTATTGTGACAATATTATTGGTGGAGAAACTAAAGGTTAGCGAGAATCAGTTATTGTTACCTATGATCATCTAGTCAGTAAGTGGCAGAAACAGGCATCAAAGCCAAATCTCTCTTGAATTGTGTTTTTTCATATTTGCATCATTTCAGACAAGAAAGCCTGCTTCATCAGGAAAGATTTTTGAATGATCACCAGGTGAGTCAGGACAATTGAAGCTCCACTTATCATAGTCACTCAAAGATGAAGACTGACAGAGGCTCCTTACATGTGCAAGAAAGAGCTGACAAAATGCACACTACTTCTGAAAGTTGCTGCCTAGATGCACCTCATTTTACTACATTTGATTGGTTGAATCAAGTCCCATATCTACCCTTATCTTCAGGAGCATGAGGACTTATAATCTGACATAGGCCTGGAGACAGAGGGGAGTTGGAGTATTTCTTTTAAAACTCTTCTAATATCTACCATGATTTAATTGTTTTATCAAAATAGGACTTGTTTCTGAAACTCTCACAAGAGTTGTCTAAAGGTTCGCTTAGTCTTATTCAGTAAGTTCCTAAAGTTTATTCCATTTAGGAAATCTTTTCAGACTAAATAGAAAAGTAGAGATTCGATTTAAATTTCTATGTTAGTTGGTGTTGGGCCCTATCCTTTAATATATACAGCAGTACCAAATTCCTCATTTGAATAATGGTCACCCTAGGACATTGCTGATGGTGACTGCAGCCATGAAATTAAAAGACGCTTACTCCTTGGAAGAAAAGTTATGACCAACCTAGATAGCATATTCAAAAGCAGAGACATTACTTTGCCAACAAATGTCCGTCTGGTCAAAGCTATGGTTTTTTCAGTAGTCATATATGGATGTGAGAGTTGGACTGTGAAGAAAGCTGAGTGCTGAAAAATTGATACTTTTGCACTGTGGTGTTGGAGAAGACTCTTAAGAATCCCTTGGACTGCAAGGAAATCCAACCAGTCCATTCTGAAGGAGATCAAGCCTGGGTGTTCTTTGGAAGGAATGATACTAAAGCTAAAATTCCAGTACTTTGGCCACCTTATGCAAAGAGTTGACTCATTGGAAAAGACTCTGATGCTGGGAGGGATTGAGGGCAGGAGAAGAAGGGGACAACAGAGGATGAGATGGCTGGATGGCATCACTGACTCAATGGACATGAGTTTGAGTGAACTCTGGGAGTTGGTGATGGACAGGGAGGCCTGGTGTGCTGCAATTCATGGGGTTGCAAAGAGTTGGACATGACTGAGTGACTGAACTGAACTGAGGACATTGCTTAGCTGAAAGATGAGAATAAAAAGTCATCTAAGAAACATAAGAATGGTTAATGTGTGGTCTGAGACACAATAGGCACAATGGCAAATATAAAAATATATCTCTACTTCCAATCTTCTTTTTTCTTGCTATGTTATATTTTGAACAGAATTAAAAAATGATAACTTTTCTGGAATTCTGATTTGATGACTTCTTTGTGAACAGTTTATCTTCTCCGACCTTCACTTTCTAAAGGCCCTTCTTGCTCTAACATTTTTATGTATTTAATACAATTTGCAGAATTTTAAGAAAGAAAATTAGCTAAGAGAAAGAGCTAAAGTGTGATCTTTGTTGATGTCCTTTCAACTGCAGTGATTCGCTATAGAAGTGAAAACATGACATTATAAAGCCCAGTATAATCTTGGTCTTCTATTTACTGACTTGTCACCTCTTCGTGGACAAGCCATTGAGCCTCACTAACAGCATAGTTTTCCCACCCTATGAGGCATGAAGTAGAAAAAAGTTTCAATACCAGTTGTAAAAAGTCAATTAACTGTCTTCAATTTCTGGGAAATAAAGTGTGAAATTAATGCTTGGGCATGAGGTTGAGCAACCAAATACTCACACACACTAAAGGAGACACTGTCTCTCACATACGCCTTCATCCAAGATCTTCTTAGTTCATGTTTGAATAAAAGTTTCTGTGTCATCCATGTTTATATTTGAAAAGAGGGTGAAACATAGTATGAGCATGATAAAAATGATACTGCATGTAGAAAGATGTTGCCACATGCCTACTATTTACACAGCCTATTTATTTAAAAGTCTAACTCATTCTAACTGCATTTGATAACTTTGCAAGTGGTTATTATTAGAAAGTCATTCTACAATAGACAATTCAGGACTCTTTGTGGTTGAAAATTTCAATTAATAGGTCTAAAACTCTAAAAATTGAATATTCTGCATTTGCTAAACAATCAATGAATTAACCAATGACTTAATTATTGTTTCCAGAGCACCCAGTAAGTACCAAATATTGAGCTAAAAACATAGAAGACTGTCTCATTGAAATCATAAAAAGGATACATAAAGAAAAAATTAATAATGCATTTTTCAAATGACAAAAATTCTTAAATAATGGTATATTTTCAAGTGACAGGAAAATTCACATTTCCAACAATATAAGCTATACCATTCAGAGAACTATGGGAGCAGTTAGTGGTTTGATCACCAAAAGGAGTTAATGACCTGTGAACTAGGAAAGGAATGTGAGAGATTGTCCTAAGAAAGATGTCAATAACCATAATAGCTTCAATTAGTTCTCCCTAAGGCAGCATTGGGATTTTGCTTTAGTTCAGCTAAGTCAAATGAATTTTTAGAAATTACTTTTACTAAGTCATTTAAAGGGGTGAGTGAAATAAAAGTAATATAAGACTCTAGAAAGCAGTCATCAATGACAAAGATTTCTGGCTTTAGGTTCCAGGAATATTTAATAGAAACCCCTGCAAGCTCTGCCATTCAAGAATGAGGCCTTCTTCCTCTGTGTTTATGCTAAAATACTGAGCTGGGTTCATGTGAGTTGGTTCCACTGCCAGATGCCAGAATCCTTAGTTCTTTCTGGAAGTTGTTTAGACTCTGGTGCAAGATGTGAATCATTCTTCCTGTTTTTAGGTTCCATTTTGGTCTGCATTTTGGTTCTTTCTGACATACATTGGTCCATTATTGAACTCAGGACACAGTTTGTTGTCTGGACTCCCAGTCACCCTCAACATGAATGTCTCGGATATGCTTTTCAGGGGTTGTTTGTTTTATGTGTTTCAATTGGTATGTTGTTAAGGGTCGTCATTCCTCTTCACTAGAGCTTCTAAACCTCCATCTGTCTTTTTCTCTCCTTTTGGAAAAATAAGATGTTGTTTCTCTAACTCATGCAAATCTTAATCCTTAAGGGCATTTATAGCACCTGATGCAGAGTCTGTGCATAATCAATTTTTGGTGAATTATTGATAAGAAAAAAAATTGACTGATATGTCTTGACTCCAGGAATGATCCAGTCTTCTGTTCTACAAATAACAAAACTGCTCCTTGTTTAAATTTTGTCTTGATGAGTTACTATTCAGATTCTTCCCATGGGAGCATTTTCATTCAGACTATTGTCACTACCATTTGAAATTTATCAAAAATACATGTAAAATATAGGAAATATAGCAAAAGCAATTTCTACAAGCGAGAGGAGATAAATAGCATAGTAAATAAAGCCTTGCCAATTTTCCAAAGTAAATTGCTTTGGTAAAGGCAGATCCACCAGAGTACAGAACCCCTTTCTGCAGCCCTGCTGAAGGAGACAGTAGCTTTTCCAACTATAATTTATAAGTATTGAATTCAGACCCACTATTTCTACACTTCTTGGGTGAGGGTTGAGGCTTCCCAGGTGGCACTAGAGGAAAATAACCCACCTATCAATGCAGGTAGACATAAGAGACACAAGATCCCTTGGAGGAGGTCATGGCAACCTATTCCACTATTCTTGCCTGGAGAATGCCATGGGCAGCGGAGCCTGGCAGTCTATAGTCCATAGGGTCACAAAGAATCAGACATGACTGAAGCAACTTAGCATGCACACAGAGGCAAGGGTTATATCAGCTTTCCTTCTGACATTCTTTGGTGTACATTACAAGGATAACAAACATAACATAAAGGAGTAGAAGGGCTTCCCTTGTGGCTCAGCTTGTAAAGAATCATCCTGCAATGCAGGAGACCTGGGTTCAATCTCTGCGTTGGGAAGATCCCCTGGAGAAGGGGAAGGCTGCCCACTCCAGTATTCTGACCTGGAGAATTCTATGGACTGTATAGTCCATGGCATTGCAAAGAGCTGGACACGACTGAATGACTTTCACTTTCAACAAAAAATGCTTAAGTTTTGGAGAAGGAAATGGCAACCCACTCCAGACTCTTGCCTGGAGAATCCCATGGACAGAGGAGCCTGACGTGCTGCTGTCCATGGGGTTGCAAAGAGTCAGACCCAACTGAATGACTAAACAACATCAAAAGGACTAGAAATGCAGGACAGAGAAAATTATTATTATATAATTTATCATACATGATTTCTAAAATTTATTTTTAGCAGGCAATTTAGGGAGGAAGGAGGACACTTTAAATGCAATTTCCACACATCCCTCCATCCTCAACAAAATGTTCTTTATCTTTCTCTCCTTTTATTCAGTCACCAAGAAAACAGGCCAATCAATGCTGAGTAAATCAGTGGCTATTCTATTGATTCTATTTTTGTTTGCCATAAACCACTGGTACCACATGATAGCACTGTGATGGAAAGGTATATAAACATATTAGTGGGGAAAAGAATCGCCTCTAAAAACTAAAATGTACACGTGGTTATTTAACATATTCTGACCTATTTAATGGCATTTCTTTAGTTTCATTTTCCCCCTGTTGGAGGAACAACTATTTTAGGAAACCCAAACACTCAAATATCAAAAATTTCCAAATGACTATTCACTCATACCTGGGTACATAAAGACAGTGTAGTTTAAAAAATACAACTCCCTTGTACTTATTAGAAAATGAAAAAAGGATTTATGTGATATCCAGGATATGAGAGATTCCCAGAGAGATGTCCCTGCCCTTAATGAGAAATCACAGAGAAGGCTGCCATCGCTTGCCTGGGCGCCTGGGCTTATCAGCAGGTCTCAGAGTTTAGGCCTCTGAGATATTGAGTGAAGATTATAAGCCAGATGGGCCACAAATTCTGTCAAGCCTTCTTGGCAGCTGCTCTCATTACAAAAGCCAGCCAGCCTTTTCCAAAAATAAGAATGTGAAGCAAATTGGGCTTATAGACCCTTATAATGCAATTGCACGCAGAGATAGGGGCCTGAGCGGGCAGGCAGAAATATTATTGATGGCTGGTGAAAACAGGGAATAAGATGTTATTAAGGCAACTCAGAGATAGATATCGATAGCTAATATAAAACCTTTATTGGTTTACAGGCTCTAGGAAAAAGGGTTCACAGCTTCGACCCTTTACTTTGCTTTTAATTTCACTGGAGGTGCAAAGTTTATGAATAAAACATATCTTCACTCATGATTCTGATATTAGTCACTACTTTCTCTGTCCCTTGTCCACCAGAAGCAAGCAGCAGATACTAACAACATGAACCTTAGAGGCTTTTACTTAGAAGGATAATTTTGTGTGTGTGTTGGAATGAGAGAGGACCATTTTCTAGAAACACTAAAATTTGAGGCAAATAACAAATTGCACTTAAAGAAAATTTCCAGAACAAGATGCTAAGGTAAAACATAACATTCAAGTTAGCTCATGTGTTAAAAAAGAAACTAACTCGCATGACACAATAAATCAAAGTGGGAGGGGCAGGTGGAATCACCAGAGGTCCCAATGAATCAGACTTGTAATGCTTAAGGAAACATGATTTGGAATGATATTTACTTGAGAGTAGGGCATCAGATGGAAGAATTAATTATTACTTTCTTCAGACTTTGCATACTACATCCAGGACTGATTCTTGGTTCCCATCTGCCAGGCATCACCTCGAGGGTGACAGTTTTGCTCAGTTTCTTCCATTCTAGTAGAAAATAATAGCTAAACTGCATGTGAAACTGACTGAACTAATCAACCACCCCTTTGATGGACTATTATGCAATCACTGCACTTTATTCCCAAGTATTTATAAAATCAAGGATGATGCAGCCCAGTTTGTATTATAATTAGCTCAGAAATAGAATTCAGTTTGCATTCCCTCTCCTCCACTCACTCCTCTACCCCTGAAGAATGCAGAAACCATAAGGGTGGCATGCATCACACAAAGCTTATGTGTCTAATCAACCTAATTCACTGGATACAGATCTCTGTAATCTGAAAACACATTTTTACTTGGTGTTTGTATCTTGTTGGGTCATGAATAGATTTTTAAATAAAAAGACACTTGCTTCTTTCACAGGCCCCACAGCAAATGTTGGGGTACACTATGATGGTGTCCCTGGGGACACAGTTTAAATTTAAATATTTACCATTTGCTAGTGATCACACATGTTATATATCAACTCTAAGAATATTGATATCATGTTAAAAATTATCTGAAGAAAATATGAGAACTTTAAGAAATTCTTTAGGTAAAAACACTGGATTGATTGGACTGGCAGAATTAAAATCTATTAATGTAAAGGTCATTTTTTAAAATTTTCATCAAAGTCGTTAGACTCAACTGAGCAAAATCTGTGATATCTAAATAACTTGTTGCTTTTCAAAGAATATTCCATAATCTTGTTATTGTAGTTACAGGATCCACATTTCTGGACCATTTAGAAACATTGAGTTTTCTGAATATATAATAGTAATTATTTAAAGCTGTCAGAAAATGTGTATGTTAATGTCAAGTTCACATGAGTAGTAATTTCATTTATATCTGTGTAACTGAGAGCCAAATGATTCTATTTAATTACCCAATATTGTTTATAATCAGTTTTGTGAATTTTAATCTTGAGTATTTTGATGGTTTGCAAACATATTGAAAAGAGTTATGACAGCATTTTAGAACTTTTAAAAATTGTTTAAATATTTGTCTTTTTATCATGAAACATCTAGTGCTATTCCATATACTTAACAAGCACAGAATATGTGTTAGATGGTTTGCTGATTGCCATATGCATTTCCTTAATGGAAACCCTACTTGAAAGATAAAGGCCTTAAACCCATTTGGTGTCATCAAGCATAAGAGGGGACTTAACATTTCTTCTTCTCCCATCTATCTACTGATTCTTCTCACCCAGACTCCACCTGGGTAAAACAAATTCAAGAGGATGATTGTAACTCCACAAGTATCTTCTATAAGGGACCAGGGTTATAGTAGAAGGATAGGAGGGTGTCAGATTAAAGAGTAGATAGATGCACTAAAATAATATTTTTTTCTTGCAATTTTGAAATAGCATAAAATTATTATCAAAATGGCCATGCCATCACCTATAAGCTGACAGGAGAAACTATGGTTCTGACAGTTGTTTTATTTTGACTCCTATGGGCTCCAGGACACTAATGCTGCCTCATTCTATGGCCTCATTTCTACATCTGATAGTGTCTATGTCCACAAGGCAACTCAAGGGCATAGTATTATTCTGATGCCTTTCTGCTCTGTGCTGTCATGTCTCCTCAGCATCAACCCTCACGGTGCCTCTGAATTGGCAGTTGGCATACAAAAGGGCGAGCTCAGAGGATTGCAACAGACATTACTGTAGTACTAAGTATGAGAGAAGAAACCAGAAACACACTTTTGTGCTCCTTGTTCTTGCTGCTATTGCAGAATTCTTTAATCAAATTGAAGTCTAATCATTTATTCTATGATAGTATCACTCAAGTTTTGCATTTTTCATTTCCCCCTACAAGGGCATAGGTGGCTCAAGCTTTATTGAGTAGAGAAGAAAACTAACATATCTTGGTCAAATACTATAAATTAGACACTGATCTAGGTACTTTTAATATATAATAACAACAAATATTAACTGAATTTCTTAAATAAAACATCTAGTCTAACCACTTATTTTTAAACCGAGTATCAGAGTTTTCTCACAAATACTTGAAGTAGGCATTGTTCTTGTTCAGAAGAGATCATTGAATTTGAATATAAAAGTTTTGAGGTTCTCTTAACTTATTACTGAAACTTTACCCTGAAAACAAAAGCCTTTTTCACATTCAACTAAAATGGAACTTACTTGTCTAATGTACAAAACCAGGTTGGTTTTTCTGTTTTGTTTTGTTTTGTTTTTTAATATCTTAATAGTGAAAATAAGAATCTGTTAAAAAAATGAAAGAATATGAGAGAAAACATTTTAAGTAGTTTTAGACACACAATAACTTAAAAAGATTTTTTAAAAATCTAAAATACTCTACTGATTTCTCATCAGCTATTGCAAAATGAATGGGAAGCTCAGGTGAAGGGCTTTATGCTCTCAGATAAAAATGAATGCAAGAGAACATAGGTTTACTTATAAATGTTGGTCCAGAGGAGAGTTTTCTGGCTGTCATTTTATTTAGAGATCTGAATTGACGTGGGCAGAGTAAGAATGTATCTTCTCCCTCCCCAAACCACATGAAAACCACAGAAAAGAACAAACATTTTTGTAAATCATCTAGGAGTGATTTGTAAATCCAAATCAGTGTAAGAGAAATGGCCATAATTAGCTTAGTGACAGCTGGATTAAGGTGGGAAAAGATCACAGAGAGACCTGAATAGCAGGACCGTCACTCAAAAACTGCACAATGCAGTGACTCGGGGAAAAGTTTCATATTTGAAATAAGAAATTTTGGAGTACCTAGGTTGACTGTTGAAGTTTCTTGGGGACTCGGTATTGTGGAATAGCTGAGGAAATAAGACACAGTGTACAGGTGTGATATTGCTGGAACTGTGGCTATTTTTTTCAACAGGGCTTAAGAGAGCCTGGGCTTTGTGAGTACCCTCCCAGCTGCCACACTTTGTTATTGAGTAAAAGTGGAAAATCAGCTCTCTCTTTCTGCCTCTCTCTGTCTCGATCACTCTCCTCAGGTTTCAGTCTCTTTCCAAGCATAAATTTGCAGTCAAACATTTGTGCACAGAGAGACCTGAGTCAGAGGCTCACTGTTTTCTCTGTGGATACCTGGTCCAAGAAGATTAAACTTCACACCAAGATTCTTAACATTCAAATTGTTTCCATGAATATAAAGAAGGACAGGAAACCTACCTACCCATTGGAAACAGATAAGAACACGAATTAAAAACATTTGCCATGATGTAGATACTTTTAAGACATATTTTTGACAAATCCAAAGATTTTACTAAAATAAATACCTCTATGAAACAAAGACTTCCCTAGTGGCTCTGTGGTAAAGTATCTACCTGCAATCCAGGACACAGAAGATGTGGGTTTGTTTCTTGTGTCAGTAAGATCCCCTTTAGGAGGTCATGGTAACCCACTTCAGTATTCTTGCCTAAAAAATGCCATGGACAGATAGAGTCCATAGGGTCACAAAGAGTCAGACATGACTCAGCATGAACACTATGAAACAAATTCTCAAAGAAAATATAAATATTTTAAGGGCAAAATGGGCTTCCTTTGTGGCTCAGCTGGTAAAGAATCTGCATGCAATGTGGGAGACCTGGGTTCAATCCCTGGGTTGGGAAGAAACCCGGAGAAGGGAAAGGCTACCTGCTCCAGTATTCTGGCCTGGAGAATTCTATGGGCTGTCGGATCACAAAGAGTTGGACATGACTGAGTGACTTTCTCACTAAGGACAAAATACTAAGACAGCATAAACGTAATAACTTAAAAAGATATGGAAAAAATAAAGTGAAGGATATATAAGAAGCTACACAATAAGAGAATTACTGCTGTTGAAAACACAGCCAGGAACATAATAATAATAAGTCTGAAAAGGAAATTAAAATTAAATTTTAAAAAGTTGAAAAAGATTGATGATATAAAGCTAGATATGAAAATAGGCAAAGAAAAGCAACATAAGCATAATTGGTATTCTAATAGAAGAGCAACCAATGAATGAGGAAAAAAAAAGATATAATTCAAGAAAATTTCTAGTAAAGACTGAAATACACAAGCTGAATTCTCTCATGGTCCAGTGGTTAGGGCTCTGTGCTTCCACTACAGGGGATATAGTTTTGATCCCTGGTTGGGGAACTAAAAGAGATAGATAGATAAGAAAAATTATATTGTAAAGAAAACCAATATATGTCTCTTTGGAGATACACCCTGGTAATATTGGATTTCAGAGATAAAGAAAAAACCTTAGGGTAAATAAGCCATTTTTTCTTTAAAAATCAATTCACAGAAAACAGAAAGACAAAAATGGCAGATTGACTTCAAACCTCTTCAAAGACATAGTCAAAATTAGAAACGATATTATTTTGAGTTTCTTCCCAGAAAATACATTGCTTATATTTTTTTTGCAGCCTAAACTGTCATGTAGATTCACAGTCAATTGAGAGATATTTCAAACTATAAAGAGGTTAGTCAATGAAATCTTACTAAATAACAACTAAAAAGTAGTGTTTATCCAACCAAGAAGTAAATGGAGAAACATGTAGAAGGCTAGATGATGAGCACAGAATCCATTTAAAAGTAACAGGAACACTGAACCAATTCTCTGAAGCCATGATCCTCAGATTCAGGCTCCCTCATATGTACGTGCTCTTTCCAAGGCTGGGTGTGTGTATTTTGGATTCAGGTCTCCCCAATCTTACCTTCACATGTAGTTATAGATTTTTAAATTTGCAAAAAGAAAAAAAAAAGATACTTTAACACTATGTATTATGACTTCTGCCTCTACTTTAGTTTCCATTTCTATTATCAGTACTCTTCTGTTGGAAAATACACAGGGGTTTTGTGAAATTAGCTAACAGAAACTTACATAAGACTATTTTTAGATGGAATTTAATGTCATATATTGGTGTGATTCATTGTCATTTCCATGGATTAGAGTAGAACTCTCCCAACACCCAGTGTGGCCACTGTTGAGTGACAATGTAAATTCAAAAATATTCTTTCACTCTAAGTACATAGCACTAGAAATGTGTGGGTTGCAAGAGAGAACAAGGTTTGAAAAGGATGGAGCTACAATTGGTTCCTGGAAAAAATTTTGATTATTAACATTTTGTCATCATCACCTAGTCAAAAGTATGTGATTTCTCATATTCACACAGCATGTAGAGAATTAATATGTATCAGTGCTAAAATTAGTAAATCTATATGTGTGGGAAATCATACCTTGGACTGTGTCTTACTGTATACAGTGACTTATCTTGCCCTGATATCTAAGGGGTCCAGAAGAAATTAAAAGAAAAACAGCCACTGCTACAAGTAAAATACAGAAAACAAATAAATTAATAAGTGATTTTATTATTTAAAAGAGTGTTTATCAGGTGTAAGAAAATTGAACTGTTTTGAAAGCATATAGCTTGTTATGAAAAAATCCTGCTAAAGATTATCCTAAATTTGATAAGCATGATATAAACTTGTATACTATTATGAAAAAAAAACCTCAGATATCCACATGATACTACTCTAATGGTAGAAATTAAGAGAAACAAAATAACCTCTTTTTTATTTTTGATTATTTATTTTAATTGGAGGATAATTACCTTACAATATTGTGGTGGTTTTTACCATACATTGACATGAATCAGCCATGGGTGTACCTGCGTCCCACCATCCTGAAAACCCTCCCACCTCCCAGAGCACCAGCTTTGATTGCACCACTTCATGCATCAAACCTGCACCAGTCATTCATTTTACATACTGTATATATATGTTTCAATGCTATTCTCTCATACTGTCCACCTCACCTTCTCCCACATACTCCAAAGTCCGTTCCGTGTCTCTTTTGCTGTCTTGCATATAGGTCGTCGTTATCATCTTCCTAAATTCCATATGTGTGTATTAATATACTTTATTGGTGTTTCTCTTTCTGGCTTACGTCACTCTGTATAATAGGCTCCAGTTTTATCCACCTCATTGAACTGACTCAAAGACATTCTTTTTTATAGCTGAGTAACATTCCATTGTGTGTATGTACAACAACTTCTTTATCCATATGTTTGCCTATGGACATCTAGGTTGCTTCCATGTCCTAGCTATTGTAAACAGTGCTGCAATGAACATTGTGGTGCATGTGTCTCCTTCAGTTCTGATTTCCTCTGTTTATGCCCAGCTGTGGGATTGCTGGGTTGTATGGCAGTTCTATTTCAGGTTTTTAAGGTGTCTCTGCACTGTTCTCCATAGTGGCTGTACTAGTTTGCATTCCCACCTACAGTGTAAGAGGAGTCCCTTTTCTCCACATTCCCTGCAGCAGTTATTGTTTGTAGACTTTTTGACGGCCACCATCCGGCATGAGATGATACCTCATTGTGGTTTTGATTTGCATTTCTCTGATAATGAGTAATGTGGAGCATCTTTTCATGTGTTTGTTAGCCATCGCTATGTCTTCTTTGGGGAAATGTCTGTTTAGTTCCTTGGCCCATTTTTTGATTAGATCGTTTATTTTTCTGGTATTGAGCTGCATGATCTGCTTGTATATTTCAGAGGTTAATTCCTTGTCAGTTGTTTCATTTGCTATTATTTTCTCTTATTCTGAGGGCTGCCTTTTCACCTTCCTTATAGTTTCCTTCATTGTGTAAAAGCTTTTAAGTTTAATTAGGTCACATTGTTTTTATTTTCATTATTCTTGGAGCTGTATCATAGAGGACCTTGCTGTGATTTATGTTAGAGAGTGTTCTGCCTATGTTTTCCTCTAAGAGTTTTATAGTTTCTGCCATTTGGATCTTTAATCCATTTTGAGTTTATTTTTGTGTATGGTGTAAATTGTTCTAGTTTCATTCTTTTATAGGTGGTTGACCAGTTTGCCCAGCACCACTTGTTATTGTATATTCTTGCCTCCTTTGTCAAAGATAAGGTGTCCATAGGTGTGTGGATTTATCTCTGGGCTTTCTATTTTGTTCCACTGATCTATGTTTCTGTCTTTGTGCCAGTACCAGACCCATTAAAAGCATGGAAATCAAATATGTAATCAAAAATCTTTCAACAAACAAAAGCCCAGGATCAGATGGCTTTACAGGTGAATTCTACCAAAAATTTAGAGAAGAGCTAACACCTATTCTATTAAAACTCTTCCAGAAAATTGCAGAAGGCAAACTCCTAAGCTCATTATATGAGGCCACCATCACCCTAATACCAAAACCAGACAAAGATAACTATAGGCCAATATCACTGAAGAACATAGATGCAAAAATCCTCAATAAAATTCTAGCAAACAGAGTCCAACAACATATCAAAAAGATCATACATCATGACCAAGTGGACTTTTTTCCAGGGATGCAAGGATTATTCAATATTCACAAATCAATCAATGTGATACACCATATTAATAAATGGAAAGGTGAAAACCTTGTGATTATCTCAATAGATGCAGAGAAAGCCTTTGATATATTTCAACACTTATTTATGATAAAAATGCTCCAGAAATCAGGCATAGAAGGAACATGTGCTAAGTCATTCAGTCGTGTCCAACTCTTTGCAACCCCATGGACTGTAGCCTGCCAGATTTCTCTGTCTATGGGATTCTCCAGGGAGGAATACTGGAGTGGGTTGCTATTTTCTATACCTTAACATAATAAAAGCCATATATGACAAACCTAAATCAAACATCTTCAGTGGCAAAAAACTAAAAGCATTTCCTCTAAAATCAGGAACAAGACAAGGATGCCCACTCTCACCACTGCTATTCAAGATAGGTTTGGAAGTCTTAGCCACAGCAATTAGAAAAGAAAAAGAAATAAAGGAATTCAGGTTGGAAAAGAAGATAAACTTTCACTGTTTGCAGATGAAATGATCCTCTATATAGAAAACCCTAAAGACATCACAAGAAAATTACTAGAGGCAATCAATGAATATAGTAAAGTTGCAGGATATAAAATTAATACACAGAAGTCCCTTACATGCCTAAACACTAGCAATGAGAAAACAGGAAGATAAATTAAGAAACAATCCTATTCACCTTTGCAACAAAAAGAATAAAATGCTTAGGAATGAATTTACCTATAAAAACAAATATCTCTATATAGGAAACTATAAAACACTGATGAAAGAAATCAAAGATGACACAAATAGATGGAGAAATATACCATGTTCATGGATTGGAAGAATCAATATAGTGAAAATAAGTATATTTCCCCAAAGCAATGTATAGATTCAATGTAATCCCTATCAAGCTACCAATGGTATTTTTCACAGAATTAGAACAAATAGTTTCACAATTTGTATGAAAACACAAAGAACCCTGAATAACATCTCAAGAAAGATGAGTGGAACTGGAGGAATCAAACTAACTGACTTCAGACTATACTACAAAGCTTCAGTCATCAAGACAGTATGGTACTGGCACAAGAGAAAAGAGCCTCTTATGAGGATTAAAGAAGAGAGTGAAAAAGTTGGCTTAAACTCAATATTCAAAAAGCTAAGACAATGACCTCCAGTGCCCTCACTTCCTGGAAAATAGAAGGACAAAAAGTGGGAAAAGTGGCAGATTTTATTTTCTTGAGCTCTGAAATCACTGTGGATAGTGAACACAGCCATGAAATTAAAAGCTGCTTGCTCCTTGGAAGAAAAGCTATATAAAACCTAGACAACATATTAAAAAGTAGAGACATCACTTTGCTGACAAAGGTCCATATAGTCAAAGCTATGGTTTTTCCAATAGTCATGTACTGATGTGAGTATTGGACCATACAGAAGGCTGAGCACTAAAGAATGATGCTTTTGAATTGTGGAGCTTGAAAAGACTTTTGTGAGTCCTTTGGGCAACAAGGAGATTGGACTAGTCTGTCCTAAAGGAAATCAATCTTTCTAGTATTCATTGGAAGGACTGATGCTGACACAAAAGGTCCAATCCTTTGGCCATCTGATGCTAAGAGTTGAATCATTGGAAAAGGCCCTGATGCTGGGAAAGATTGAGGGCAATAGAAGAAGGGGACAGCAGAGGATGAGCTGGTTGGATGACATTACTGATTCAATAGAAATGAGTTTGAGCAAAGCCTGGAAGATAGTGAAGGATGGGGAAGGATTAGGGTGTTGCAGTCCATCAGGTCACAAAGAGTTGGACATGATTTAGCAACTGAGCAAAAGCAATTACCAAAATATTATGGAACTGCAAGAAAGTTTCCCAGCTGTATAAAGGTCAACTGACTCTTCTAGAAAAAGAATGAATTATGATTTTTTATCCATACTTTAGTGATTTTAAAAAAATAATTGGTCATATGACAGTGTGAATTAAAATAGAGAAACAAATTTATTATAAATATGTACCTGTTAATAAAACTATGCAATTTTCTGAGATTGTGGAAAGCTTGTTTTTTATTTGATTTTTCACATTCTTAAATTGTTGTGATTTCTCAGTCAAAAGAAATAATAATCTTTCTTATGTACTTTTCAGTTATAATTTTTTATTATTTAATTCAAGAGGCCAAAGTTATTTATGTTCTGGGATCCACCAAACCCAGATATACCCTTGAGTTATAAAAAATGTATATATAATATAAATCATGACAAAATGAAAATTAAAATAAAAAATGAAAAAACAGAAAGATGCAACATGGTCAGACTGTGTGTTAGTAGGTTGATTCTCTTGTTGTTTTTGATAATTGAAAGTAATAGTGACTTTTTTTTTTAACCATAATGGTACTCAAGTAGCAGAGGTTTCTTATATAAATATAATAACTAAATTATCTAAGAAAATAAATAAACACAATATTAGATGAGAGATGAAAATAAAAACCTCTAAAGACTAAAAGACCCTGATCCTGGGAAAGATTGAGGGCAGGAGGAGAAGGGGACGACAGAGGATAGACGACAGAATGGCATCACTGACTCAGTGGACATGAGTTTGAGCAAGCTCCGGGAGATGGTAAGGAAGGAAGGGGAGGCCTGGTGTGCTGCAGTCCACGGCGTCACAAAGAGTTGAACATGACTGAGTGGCTGAACAACAAAGATTAAAAAGACATTTCATTTTCTTCTCTTTCATGATGGAGGGTTGCAGTAGTTATTGATAAAGCTTGAAAAGCAAGTAGAGACAGAAGAATATTTTCTAAAGGCATATTTTTAGATTATTTTCATATAAATTCATTAAATTGTATACAATTTAAGATAATACTAATTTTGTAAGGTTAAAAGTAGAATGTGCAGATGTGGAAATTTAGTAATTCATTGTCATTCATGTTGCAGTGCTAATAAACCCTACTTGGGGGGAAGAGGTATTAAAGTTGTAAGTGGAAAGGAATAAAATGAACTGAAAATATACAAATATCAAACAAGAGAAAACATATGTTACAGTGATATTTATGTATCAAGAAACACTGAAAACTGAATATATATTTAATCAGGAATTATTTTAGAAAATAAGTATTTAGTTTAAGACCCTTTCAATCTAATTATAAAAATCTAAGTTTTCAAAATAATAATAATTGAGCTCTTTAAAAATTTATTTGATTATGGATCTGGCAAATTAATCCCTGACCAAGATCACAAGGGATTTTACAAAGACCTTTATAAATGCAAATTTTAGAAAATTTCCTAAAATTAGTACACTGTGTGCATATTTTGCATGTCAAAAATAAATCTTTTTCTGAGGAAAGATGCTTTTCTTTGCCAGCCTTCTCAGGGCAAAAAAAAAAAAAAAAAAAGTTGGATTCTATTTACAGTTAGAAAATAACTAGGTATTTGTGACTATATAGACATCTCCCTATTGGGTGAAATAGAATGAACCCTTGCCATTCTTGTGTTTTCAGTTTTAGGGCTGATTGCATAACTATGTTGGAATCTCTGCCAACAATTGGGCAAAAGTGTGGTCAGATTTGGGGATGGAGGGAAGTAGAAGGATGAGTAAATGACTTCTCCCCCATCCGAGCCTCAAAAAACACTCATTTTTTTGTACTCATGATATACCCACATGGTGACTGTCTTATCACACCCACTTTGAAAAATTCACATCAAAATCAGTGCAAACAGACAGAAACGTTCACCTTCAAAACTCTTGAACTAAATTAGCATCTGCAGGGTGATGTGTGGGGCAGTCATCTATTCATTTCCAATTACCTGAGAATAGCAAGAAAAATTTGCTTCCAATATTCTTGCACCCCAGCTGGTCGTCAGTTTTCTGGGACATGACATCGAGGGTCATTAATGCCAGAAGCACTTGTTTTCCAGGAGAACTGACTAAATGTTTCACTGCGCTGGCTGCTGTTAGCTCAGCTGCTACTTGCTCTGGTTGTACTTCAATTTCTCTTTTCATTTTAGATTTTGGTCTCCCTTTTTTTTCCATTTTACTGAGTAATATATGACTCTGAATGATGTGTGTAATGGGAAACTGATGTTATGTGTATACTTTATTGACACAGCTGCCAAAAAAAAATGGCTTAGCCTATATCTCTAAATAGTGCAATTTATTGTTCTCTATCCCCCACTCACCCACATATAATGGTAAATGAGAGAAGAGATTGAAGAATTGTAATTTCAACTTTCTCCCCATATACTTAAAAGGAACTCAACTCTCAATCATAAAACTTGAAGCAAGCTGTTCCTTCTCATGGATCTCCGTGTCCAGAGATATGCATTCCACTGCAACAAAACTGTCCACTGGCCTTGGGGGCCTCTGCTCACCTAACAGCGGGGTAACTGGGGACTCAGTTATCATCATTGCATTACCCAGAGCTAAAGGCTGCACTCTGAGAACAACTTCATCCCCTTGACTAAGCAAGCAGAATGATCCATCACTTCTTCTACTCAATATAGAAGCCTCTAAGCATTCTAAATTGGCCTGTGGTGATGCTGAGACTCTGGGAGAAGACATTCTTCAGTCTAATGTTAGAGGAAATTGTGATTCTGTGCTTTCAGTTTGCAGTTATATGATGGTTGAAGTGCATTAACTGGCTAATACCCATCAGTATCTCTGTGGCACAAGGCATACTGACTTCTATTTTCCAATTATATTTTATATAAAAATTCATTGCTGTGTGCTTAAATGTTTCTATAAGAATAGTCAACTAACTTGTTTAATAAAAGTAAGTATATTGCAACAATTAAAAATGTTTGATAAATGAAAATGTAAGTACAAGCAACAATACACACAAAAAATTATATTTGTGTGTATATCAGAGAAATCAAAAGAGAAGATTGCAAGAGTTTTAATGGGGACAAGAAACATCAATAAGTGAAAGCAATATTCATGTAGACTACAATACTAGTCTACCACTATCCTGGCGATTGATATTAAAAGATGATCTTTAAGGTTGTGTATATCTTTGTGGTTGTGTTGGTGTGTAGTTATGTACATGAGAGTTGTTTTACAGGCAAGTATATCTATATAAAAATGTGTATTTCAAAGTGTTGGAGTGAGAACATATTCTTCTTGGCAAAAAAATATAATCAGGAAATGAGATTGGAAATGAGATAATGGGATTGAAAATACTATGTAAACTATAACATATTCCACATATGCTAATAATTGCTATTTGAATTGTATGTTATAATAATTATTAATACATAGTAAAATGATCACTTTCTAGTGGAAAAGTGAGGCTCTTTAAGCAGTTCCCTAAAGATATAAATTGTCCTATCATTGGATTGTTACATTTTAGAATATGAGTGAATGGCTCCAGTGCAGTACCTCAAATCTTTATCTGCAGAAATTAAATTTTTCTGGTACAATGTGATCTTCACTAAAATATTTTGGCTATCTCCTAATAGTTTTTGTTTTAGGTAAGTATGTATAAAAATTTTATTTGTATTTTATTTTACCCTTCCAAGTTATACCACACACTGGTAGTCACCAATGCACAATCAAGAAAAGACTTGATACCCTTCTACAAACAAAATTATCTCAATGTAGCTTCAATTTTTTTCAAGATATAACCAAAACACCAATTCCTCTATGTTAATCTAGTTATTCAATCAATATTTATCATGTGTTAATACTCTATGACAGGAACTCTCTCTTCCCATATTGCTAATGTTGTTTCTGTCCAGTTGCCAAGTCATGTCCGACTCTTGATGACCCCATGGACTGCAGCATGCCAGACTTCCCTGCCCCTCATCATCTCTCCAAGTTTGCTAAGGTAGCCATGAAGAAATTTACACGGTCTGTCTTCCTGGTACACTGGGCCCAGTTGAGCTACCTGATATATTGGTTCCAGGGGAGAAAGCTAAGTAACCCCAAAATATTAACCCTTATTACAAGTTCTGCTAAGAAAGATTAAAAAATTAAGTAAGACAAGACAGCCTGGATATCTGGTAAAATTAGAGCAAGAGAGAGAATTGGTCATGCAAGTATTATCTAAGAGAAATTACAAAATCAAATTTTCAGTTTAAAAGGATCTTCTTTGGGTCACAGGGCTGGTTGGAGGTGGGGAGTCAGACTCAAAGTCAAGAGCATCAATCTAGGCAAGGACATGAATGCTTCTACTGTACTGGTAAAAGTGATTGGCACAGAATCAGGATTGAAACTCAAGTCTGGCATCAGAGTCCACAAGCTCACCTCACACTTTGATAGGCAGCAAGGGCAGACTGTGTGCTCTCTTCGTAGCCTGATGGAGCACCTCAGAGCCTGCAGAGCTGGCATGTCTGTGTTCAAGTACAGCCTCCATGCTTTCCACATTGTGTATACCCTTGCAGCTATCTACTGCTTATTGCCTCAGTTTCCTATATTGTAAAATGAAGATGATAATAAAACAACTAATTCATGTGTGTGATATAAAGATTGAATGATTTCAAATTTATAAATCTTTACTCCAAGTAACTGTGGACACATAGGTAGAAGCATATAGATGTGCATTAAATAAAATACAATTTTAAATGTGTACTGGTTATGGAAACTGCTCTTGAAAACATTACTTAGAAGTACTTCTTTCATTCAGATATCTTATTTTCAAATGCCCATAGGAAAGTAATCCACCATTCTATTGTGTCCTTCCGTTGTTTTTTGGATGTCAACTTTGACTTTAGTTGCATAGGTTACTTAATAGCTTCCCAAAATGCAAAATATTCAGTGCTTGTCTACAAAATTGCTATTATCTTGAAAGTTAGACAAACACTTGTTTTTACTTTAACTGCTCATGCAGGTGAGGAGAAATAATTTTTACACCTTGGATAATTCTGACACATAACTAACATATATGTAACTAACATTTCATTTTTACTTCCTCTATTGGTAGACATTATGTCACATATCTCAAAAATGGTCTTGTAAAAACAAGATCGGGGTGGGGGGTTGGGAAACACGTAAGAGAAACAAACCTGTTTCACTGCTTGTTTTACTTCTGCTGCTGCTGCTGCTGCTGCTAAGTCGCTTCAGTCGTGTCTGACTCTGTGCGACCCCAGGGACGGCAGCCCAGCAGGCTCCCCAGTCCTGGGATTTTCCAGGCAACAACATTGGAGTGGGTTGCCATTTCCTTCTCCAATGCATGAAAGTGAAAAGTGAAAGGGAAGTTGCTTAGTCGTGTCCGACTCCTAGGGACCCCATGGACTGCAGCCTTCCAGGCTCCTCTGTACTTCTAGCAAACAGCAAAAGAAGTCATCCCTTCTTTGGCTGAAGTAGTATTAGTTGAGCACTGAAAATTGCTCTGTTGACACTATTGAAAAGTTCATCGTTTTTTTACTCATGTGCCAGGAACAGAGTATTTGCTAAACCAATCATGAATCTGATACAAGCAACTGGTTCAGGTACATGAGATGATGTGAAGCCGCCCACAAGCAGAGGTTGGATCAAAGCCAGACAATCTCTCTATGACAGGATTCAACCTATTCAACTTCCTGGTGATGACTCAGTATCTTATCAGTTACTTGGATCTGTTATGAGGTAGGATGTTGGAGAGCCATCATCTCCAAAGCTACAAGTATCTGATAAAATAGAAAGTTTCTCTAAAGACCCAGCAGGATCCTTACTCCCAATCAGGTTGCTTATTTAGAGAACCAAGCTTCCATGGGACTACAGGTTAGTGGGAGGTATGGATGAGAATCCTCCTAGAGATATCTGTGCTGTCATGATCTTAGATCATTCTCTATCCCTTGTCTGTATGTATTGGTATCATTTTGTCTTGGATTATTGTTACCATGGTGACAACTATGCAAATAGAACACTGAAAAGAAATGTAAATGCTGCTAACTTCACAAGGAAATAAGATGGAGGAAGAAAAATAGATGCGATAACTTGGACATTTCCTGGTGTTTATCCATCGAGAACAAGAGTCCAGAGTGAAAAAAAAAAAAGCATTTTCAAGCAGACCATGGCTTGAAAAGACTATAGAGTACAAGATGGAAATATTTAACATGCTCACATAGCAAGATTCTGTTTTTCCCTGCATACCATGAATAGATGAGATTGAAACTGAGAAGAGAGGCGATATATTAGAGAAAGGGCAGATTTGAAGGAAAATCTTGAAAATGTTCTGTCTTAAGAAAAGTGGCATGTTCAAAGTGGAAGATTGGCCTGGTTTATTTCTTTTCCCTCCCAGAAACCAAGGAGACTGCAAGGCACTCCTAAATAATAGTAGTCATGCTGTTTATTTTGTGAAAGCGTCCTTAAGCAACAGACTTAAGAATTGTCCCTGAGCCTACGTGAACAGAGGGAAGAATTGGAAAGAAATGCAGGACCAGGTGAGAGAGTGGGCCTCAAGAATGAGAAATTTTCACTGAGGCTAATGTATTCTTGAAAAGGTATTCAGGTGTCAAGTAAATCCCATCTAAGTTGAAGACTGCTCCCTTGTTGAAGGGACATCAGTGACAGAATAGGCTGAGAACTATAAGAGCCAAACTATACTACACATTTATCTCCTTTACTCTTTCAGCCAGGTCCCCAGCTGAAGACTCTACTGGAGAGAGGAAAGGAAATGGGGTGCAAATTGAGTTTAAGATTAAAGAGGGATGGGATGGAGAGGGAGTTGGGAGGGGGGATTCAGGATGGGAAAAACATATACACCCATGGCAGATTCAGGTCAATGTATGGCAAAACCAATACAATATTGTAAAGTCATTAGCCTCCAATTAAAATAAATAAATTTATATTAGAAAATAAAAATAAATAAAAACCTAAAAAAAAGATTAAAGTTTTAAAATGGTTTGAGTTATTATAGCAAGATAAACTGGAAAGTTATGGTTTCTTCCCAATATGTCATTAGAGGACAGGAAAAGGAGATTTAGCTGAGCAGCATTCAAACGAGTGGTTGGAAAAAAGATTCATATTTATATCCTACTGCATAATTTAGAGTCATCAGTAAACTGATGATATATAACATGTATAATCAATATGTAGCAAAAATTAATGATAAATCATCTTGTTTATTTGAGTGTTTACTTGTTTATTTTCTCTCTCCTTATACTAGATTATAAGCTCCATTAAAATCTCAGCAAAAATAAGTGAATTTTATAGTTATGCTACATTAAATCAGCCTAACAATTGTAAAATATAAAAAGCAAATATTCTCAATCCATCAACATTTATTATAAGACATTTAAATTTCCAAGGATCTCTGAGTTCTTTGCTGTCCTGAGACTCAATATTTCAATTGCTTATTTCCCCATTTATTCACTCAATAAATGTGTATTCAAATTCATACACATTGCCGTATGGTAGGGAGGATAGGGATTGCAAACATACTTAAGAAACAGCTTTTTCTAAAGAACATAAAATCTGAACTGGACAGACAGGATTGAAATGCAATAAATTAGTTGAGAAGCAGGCATAAATTAGAGAAGGAAGTTGTATTTACAGGTTCCAGTATCTTTTCAGAAGACTGAGTTGGTCTGGTGTGTTGTTCTCAGGGAAGCAGTCACAGAGGTGTAGAGTTTGTGGAGGCCACTGAGAGTTGAATGTATTGGGCTCAATAATTGAGGATGTGTAAATAAATTGGGGATTTTAATACGATTTGAAGTCCTCTACAAGGATACCAGAAGCATTTGTAGTGACTAATGGGGGCGAACCCACAATACAGGGCTAAAGACTTTGATATAACCTGATGGAAACCATACCATCTTTCTAAAAGAAGCTGTGAAAGACAGAACTCCAGTGGGGAGAATAGGCAGAAACAACCAGTAGCCAAGGTGTGTTTAAGATCAGGTGTGTTTAAGACCAGCGTCTTGAGATTGGAGTGAGTGTCAGGATTCAGGAGGAGTCAAATTGCAGAAAGTAGAAGTAACAGAGGCAGAGTAACAGGCAGTTGTATTCTTCCTACCAATCACTATTATAAACCTAAATTTATAATCCTAGATGTAATATTTGCAATGTGATTAACATGATTTTAGAATTGTATTGGGGCTAATAAATGGAGAATAGTGATTCTAACCCAAACATCCTTAGCTAACCAGATTGAATTGAGAAATTTAAAGAGCTATGGGGAATAGTTTTTCTCCCAATGGCGTAATCCATGAAATATATTAATATATGATTATTACATCTGATATAAACAGTAGGGGCCAGTATTCCTGAAGCTATCTATCTGTATGGTCTTGGGACTCAGTCACTGGAACATCTACAATGTGAACAAACTGAATTTATGTTCTCTTCAGGTTGCTTCCGTCCTTAAGAAAAGCCCTATAACTGCTGATCAATATGCTGTGCAGAGACTCTTCCTGAAACTGCTGGATAATTTTTACTGCAGTTATAATTATAACATTTACTCATTTTTTTTTTGGTGTAATTACTGATGCTCACAGTGGCTCCACTTGAATATTTCAAAATCATTTGAATATTAATTTAAAATACATTTCTTCTGTTTATTCTTCTTTTATTTTTAGCTGCTACAGTTGCTGACTTTCTAAGAGAAGCCAAAAAGAATGTCACATCCCTGAAGCCTGCCCTGACTTTTGCCATCAAGTAATGAAGTCAGAGCTCATGTATCCTGCACTGTTCATTTGTTGTTAATTATGACATGTAAAAATCTCTTACATTTTTAACTCTTTCATTAATCTTAACTCTTTATATACTTGTGAATTCAGTTAAATTTTATGTTCTTTGAGAGTAAGAGTGATATGATAGATCAAAAATAACTGTAGCCATGAAGCAAGGTTATTATTTCTTAATAACTATTGTGTCTGAATGCAATGAAATACAATCACATTTGCTTAAATCATTTCCATTTGCCTTTTAGAGCCAGAAATGGGTTCGCAGTTTTCTTTCAGTAACTCTAATGCCTTCGTACAATCTGAATGGCCAAATAACTCTCTCTCTTCCCCCCCACCAACTATTGATATCTTCCTGAATCCCTTCTCAGATCTTTCCATTCTCTTCTACATTACACTCTATCTAAAAACAGAGAAATTTGTTTCTGTAAATATACTAAGCAAATGGTTATTTTTTCTAGATAATACAATGACTTAGCCACTCAAATAAGTAATGGTATACTTTTTTACTTCGGTTCCATTGACCATGCTAAAGTCTTTGACTGTGTGGATCACGACAAACTGTGGAAAATTCTTCAAGAGACAGGAGTACCAGGTCACCTTACCTGTCTCCTGAAAAACCTGTATGCAGGACAAGAAGAAACAGAACCAGACATGGAGCAAAGGAGGCAGCAGCAGGGTAGTGGCCAGAGCCTTCAGTTCCTATAGCATGTAGCCAGCAATGGTGGCAGATTCTCAGAGCAACCAGTGACACCGGAGAGGCTGGGGTACCATTTGCTCCTAGGAGATGGATCAGCTAAAGGGCTGAGACTCCTAGATGGTGGATCAATGTCTGTTGGAACAGCCACTGTGGACAGCAACTCTTGGAACAGCCAGTGACTCCTAGGCAGCAGATCAGCTTCAGGAAGGGCAGCAGCAGCATTAAGGCCAAGGTGCCCTCCACTCTTGGGCATCCCCCAACATTGACTCCAGCTTTCCTTGACCCATTTCCCAGACACTCCAGCAGGGTCCTTGCCTCAACTCCTGGCAGCACATTGCTGGACACCTAATGAACAGTGAAGATTTAAATGCTCAATAAAGATGAGCAGTGGGACAGCCAGGGCACTAGGTATGTCATCCAGCTATGTTGAATAGTTGAAGTGTATGTCCCTGCTAGCTAGGGCCTGACAAAACATTGTCCCCTGGAGAAGGGAATGGCAAACCACTTCAGTTTTCTTGCCTTAAGAACCCCATGAACAGTATGAAAAGACAAAAGGATATGACACTGAAAGATGAACCCCCCAACCCCCAGGTCATAGGTGTCCAAAATATACTACTGGGGAAGAGCCAAGAAATGGCTACAGAAAGAATGAAGAGGCTGAGCCAAAGTGGAAACATCTAGTTGTGATTGTATCTGGTGGTGAAAGTAAATTGCAGTGCTGGGAGGGATTGGGGGTAGGAGGAAGAGGGGATGACAGAGGATGAGATGGCTGAATGGCATCACTGACTCGATGGACATGAGTGTCAGTGAACTCCAGGAGATGGTGATGGACAGGGAGGCCTGGTGTGCTGCAATTCATGGGGTCGCAAAGAGTCAGACACGACTGAGTGACTGAACTGAACTGAACTGAAAGAACAATATTGCATAGGACCCTGGAATGTTGGGTCCATGAATCAAGGTAAATTGGATGTGGTCAGACAGCAGATGGCCAGAGTGAGCATTAACATTTTAGGAATCAGTGAACTAAAATGGATGGATATGGGTGAATTTAATTCAGAGGACCATTATATCTACTACTGCGGGAATGAAATCCCTTAGGAGAATTGGAGTAGCTCTCATATTTAACAAAAGAGTCTGAAATGCAGTACTTGGCTGCAATCTCAAAAATGACAGAATGATCTCGGATCATTTCCAAAGAAAACCATTCAGCATCATCATAATCCAAGTCAATGACCCAACTACTAATGCTGAAGAAGCTAAAGTTGAAAAATTCTATGAAGACATACAAGACCTCCTAAAAAAGATGTCCTTCTCAGCATAGGGGACTGGAATGCAAAAGTAGAAAGTCAAGCAATACCTGGAATAACAGGAAATTTGGCCCTGGATTTAAAAATGAGCAGGGCAAAACCTAACAGGGTTCTGCCAAGAAAATGCACTAGTCATAATAAACACCCTCTTCCAACAACACAAGAGATGACTCTACACATGGACATCACCAGATGGTCAATACCGAAATCAGATTGATTATATTATTTGCAGCAGAAGATGGAGAAGCTCTATACAGTCAAGAAAAATAAGACTGGGAGCTGACTGTGGCTCAGATCATGAATTCCTTATTGCAAAATTCAAGCTCAAATTGAAGAAAGCAGGGAAAGCTGCTAAGCCATTCAGGTATGACCCCAGTCAAATTCCTTATGATTATATGAGTGGAGGTGACAAACAGATTCAAGGGACTAGATCTGGAAGATAGAGTACCTGAAGAACTATTCATGACATTTGACCAAAACCATCCCCAAGAGCGTGAAGTACAAAAAGTCAAAGTGGTTGTCTTAGGAGGCCTTACAAATAGCTGAGAAAAGAAGAGAAGTGAAAGGCAAAGGAGAAAGGGAAAGATATACTCAACTGAATGCAGTGTTCCAAAGACTAGCAAGGAGAGATAAGAAAGCTTTCTTAAGTGAACAATGCAGAAAAATAGAGGGACTCAACAGAATGGGAAAGACTAAAGATCTCTTTAAGATAATTGGAGATACCAACCGAATATTTCTTCCAGAGATAGGAACAATAAAGGGAAAAAAAGCAAGGACATAACAGAAGCAGAAGAGATTAAGAAAAGGTGGCAAGAATACACAGAAGAACTGTACAAAAAAGCTCCTAATAACCCAGATAACCATAGTGGTGTGGTCACTTATCTGCAGCCAGACATTCTGGAGTGTGAAGTTAAGTGGGCCTTAAGAATCATCACTACAAACACAGCTAGTGGAGGTGATTGAATTCCAGCTGAGCTACTTCAAATTCTAAAAGATGATGCTGTTAAAGTGCTGTTCTCATTATGCCAGCAAATTTGGAAAACTCAGCAGTGGCCACAGGACTGGAAACTGTCAGTTTCCATTTCAATCTCAAAGAAGGACAATGCTAAATAATGTTCAAATTACCATACAATTGCACTCGTTTCACATGCTAACAATATTATGCTCAAAATCCTTCAAGCTAGACTTTAGCAGTACATGAACTGAGATCTTCCAGATGTACAAGCTGGATTTAAAAGGGGCAGAGGAACCAGAGATCAAATTGGCAACATATGCTGGATCATAGAAAAAGCAAGGTATTCCAGCAAAAATATCTACTTCTTCTTCATTGACTATGCTAAAGCCTTTGGATGTGTGGCTCACAACAAACCATGGAATATTCTTAATGCAATGGGAACTAGATCACATTATCTGCTTCCTGAAAAACCTGTATGCAGGACAAGAAGCGATGATTAGAACTGGACATGGAATAACTGACTGGTTCAAAATTGAGAAAGGAGTACATCAAGTCTATATACTGTCACTCTGCTTATTCAACTTATAAGCAGAGTACTTCATGTGAAATCCTGAAATGTATGAATCACAAGCTGGAATCAAGATTGCTGAGATATGCAGCAACCTCAGTTATGCAGATGATACCACTTAATGGCAGAAATTGAAGAGGAACTAGAGAGCCTCCTGATGAAAGTAAAAGAGAAAAATGAAAAAGCTGGCTTAAAACTCAGCATTCAAAAAATGAAGATCATGGTATCCAGTTTTATCACTTCATGGCAAATAGATTGGGAAAATGTGGAAACAGGGTCAGATTTCACTTTCTTGGGCTCCAAAATCACTGTGGACAGTGACTGCAGCCACAAAATTAAAAGACACTTCCTCCTTGGAAAAACAGCTATGACAAACCTAGAAAGTATATCAAAAAGCAGAGACATCACTTTGCCAACAAAGGTCCTTATAGTCAAATCTATGATTTTTCCAGTTGTCATGTATGGATGTGAGAGTTGGATCATAAAGTAGGCTAAGCACCTAAGAATTGATGCTTTGAACTTTGGTGTTAGAGAAGACTCTTGAAAGTCCCTTGGACAGCAGGAAGATCAAGCCAGTCAATCCTAAAGGAAATGAGCCCTGAATATCCTTAGAAGGACTGATGCTAAGGCTGAAGCTCCAAAACTTTGGCCACCTGATGCAAAGAGATAATTGATTCGAAGAGACCCTGATGCTGGGAAAAATTAAGGGCAAGAAGAGAAGGGGATGACAGAGGATGAGACAGTTGTATGGCATCACTGACTCAATAGACATAAGTCTGAACAAACTCCAGGAGATAGTGAAGGACAGGGAAGCCTGGAGTGCTGTAGCTCATGGGGCTGCAAAGAGTCAGACATGACTTGGCAAATGAAAAGCAACAGTAACATGTATGGTAGAATTCACCAGAGAACCCATATGGGGCTGATGATTTCTCTTTCACAGGTCATTTACTTTTTATTCAATTTCTTTAATAAGATAAATCTATTCAGAATATCAATTTCTCTTAGTCTGCATGTTAGCAAATTGTGTCTTTCAAGGAATTTTTCCATTTCATCTAGGCTATCAAATTTCTGGGCATAATTGCTCCTAGCACTCCTTTATTCTATTCTAAATGTCCATAGGATCTGTATATCTCCATTTTAATTTTGGATATGAGAAATTTATTTCCTTTTTTTTCTTTTTTTCTTAGCCCAGCTTTTTGTTTTTACTGACTTTTCAAAGAGTCATATTTTATTTTCATTGATTTTTCTCTACTGATTTCCTTTCTTCAATTTTCATTGATTTATGATTATTTATTTTATTCTGCTTATTTTAGATTTAACTTACTCTTCTTTTTCTAGTTTTCTAAAGTGGAAACTGAGATTATTAACTTTAGATTTTTCTTCTTTTATAACATATGCAGTCAATGCTGTACATTTATCTGTAAACATTGCTTTCACTGCATCCCATAAGTTTTTATGTTTATATTTCATTTTCATTTGTTTCAAATTATCCTTTGGAATTTTTTTTTATTTTACCTATGAGTTATTTAGTATTATTATTGTTATTTCTTTTAATTTTGGAATCTTCCTTATCTTTCTGTTATTGATTTTAAATCTAATTCCATTGTGGTCTGAGAGCAGACATTCTATGTTTTCTATTATTTAAAACTTGCTAAGATGTGCTTTATTTTATGATCCATTCTTACAACGTCTGCCTTTGCTTGGAGTATTTAGGCCAATGACATTCATAGTGATTATTGGTATATTTAGATTAATATGTACCATAATTTTTACTGTTTTCTATTTGTTTCTATTGTTCTTTCTTTATTTTAACACTCTTTCTTTTATGATTTGAATCATTTTTGATTCATTTTCTCTCCTTCTTTAGCATATTATTTATATATCTTTCTTTACTACTTTTTAGTGGTTACCTCAGAGTTTGCAATCTACTTTTATAATTAATCTACTTCCAAATAGCATTATAATACCTTGTGAGCAGAATGGATAATTTATGAAGACAAAATAATCTTATATATGTTTTTGATTGCTGGAATTATTATTTTGAATAAATAATCTGTTAAAAATAATAAAAAATGATTTTTTTGAAAATTATCATCTTTCTTCTTCCACGTAATTTCTTATATTATGCAAATTCTTGTTTTTGACACTTATTACTGTCAACTACAAATTGGCACTTGCCAAGAGCATTGCCAATGACTGAACAAGGGCATTTGCCATCTACCTCTGTGGAGACTGAACCTTGTATTCTGCAGCAGTTGACCTTCAACATCCCTGAGGGGATTCATGGCAAATAGATGGGGCAAATGTGAAAACATTCAGGATGGAGTGAGGCATTTTGTGTAATAAGGAATCTGGTGGGGCAGGTCTTTAGATAGTTGGATGTTTTTAGGAACGGATTTTATAATCTCAATCCTCACATCTCCTCATATCTAGAAAAGTACTAACTCCCTTCATGGTGACATCAGCTGCTTGAAACTAGCAGAAAACCTTTTGTAAAATGAGTGCTTAAAGATATTGAACTTTGCCTCCACCAAAACTTTATATATTGACTTTCCTCCTATTGCCTCTTTGGAGCAGTTTCTCAGAGATATAGCCCCCAGTTAAACCTAACTCACATCTCTCAAGTTATGTATCCTTTTTTTTTTTTTTTTTTTTTAGTTAACATTACTTTCCTTCTCTGTAAAGAATTTCTCTTAACATTTCTTGCAAGTCACGTCTACTGACAACAAAGCCCTAAGTTTTATTTGAGAAAGTCTGCTTCTCTTTGATTTTTAAAAGATAATTTCAAAGGAGTCAGAATTCTAGATTTTTTTTTTCTCCCAACACCTTTAATATTTCATTTCAATCTCTTCTTTCTTACACAATTTCAGAGGAGAAGTCGAATGTAATTCTTACCTTAGTTCCTCTGTAATTAGGATTTTCTTCCCCCACCCCAGTTTCTTTCAGGATATTTTCTTTATCTTTTTATTTGTATGATTTGAAAGTGATATGCTTGGATGTAATTTCCATGGGATTTGTCCTGCTTAGGATTCTCTGTCTCTGAGTTTCTTGGATCTGTGGTTTGGTGTCTGACATTAATTTGGAGAAATTCTCAATCACTGTTGCTTCAATTTTAATTTTTTTTTTTCTTTTCTGCTTCTTCTTCTTCTCCGCCCCCTTTTGGTATTCTGATTTATATGTTGCACCTTTTACATTTGTCCATGTTCCTTGGATATTGTTTTCCTTTTTCTTTTTTTCTTTCAGGCCCTGTTATTTTTGCTTTTCAGTTTTTAAGGGTTCCATTGAGATCTCCTCAAGTTCAAAGATTCTTTCTTCAGCTGTGTTCTGGCTAACAAGCCCATCAGTTTTGTTATATTTTTTGTTGTTGCTTGTTTTATTTTTTATCTTATCTGTAGCATTTATTTTTGGTCCTTTTGAGGATTTTTTTCTCTCTGTTTTCATTACCTGTATATTCTTCCTTGCTCTCTGCTCTATCTGGTATAACCCTTACATACATCCCTATGAGATACTTCCATCATTCCTGCCATATCTGGTTCTGATGCTTGTTCTGCCTCTTCAAACTGTACGTTGTAACTTTTAGTTTGCATGGTGTCTTCTTTGTAGTCTAACATTCTGTCCCTGGTAAAATGTTAAGGTATAAGTGGTAAGGAGATAGTGAGGTCTGGAAGGAGGAGAGGCATTCTATATTGTTACAGTTAGGTCTCAGTTTTTTAATGAGCCAAAGCTGCTCATTGGCTAAAAGTTTCACAACTGTTTCTCAGTATTTTTTTTTTCTCCCCACCCCCCCACACCTCAAGATAGAACAGAGTGGATCAAGTCCAATATTTCCTTTCTCTCGTGTGGGAGGCCAGAGCTGACTGGAGTTGAGTATTTGAATTCTCTCATGTCATTTAGGCTCTGATAATGTCCCAGCATCTTAGGTTCTGGATGGTTTCTTTCCTCTGAGAGCAGGCCTTTTAAGAAGAATGACATGCTCTAGAGCATTTAAAAATGGTTCCTTTCCCCTTCCCCCTGCCAGAGGCATTTGAGGAATTTTCTCTATTATTTACTATAGAAACCAGATTGAGATCCTAGAGGTAAATCTCGAAATATTGTGGGGGTCTTCCCCCATGAATGAGTTCTTCTGAATTTTTTAACTATTAATTGTGCCCAGAGTGAATCTCTGAACTCATCAGTTGCAGGTCAGGCTTTCCAACTCTGGCACTGGTCCCTGTGGCAGTTCCCCCTGTGAGTTTCTGCCCTAATAAGTCATGATAGCCTGAATCTGCCTGTCTGTCTCTTCAATCTTAGGGTAGCAGTTTGTCCTTTTTTCTACTCTTCTTTTGCATACTGAAAAAGTTGTGAATTTTCCATTTATTTAGCTTTTTACTTGCTCTTAGGACAGAGTGGCAATTTTCAAACTCCTTACATGCAAAACTGGAAATGGAAAATCTCTCAAAATGTTGTTTTTAGTTCTTGCAACCATAGAAAGGTAAAAAATTGTTCTTAAAAAAGTAATGTTAGGCAGCTATATGAGAGAGCTCAGTATATCTTATTACTATATAGAAGTTGATCACAAAAGACTATATCAGCATTAAATGGTTCATGTAATTTACTTGTATAAAATTGCCAAGTCTTATTATTTCAGGTATTAAAATAAAGAAGGCAGATTGAGCATTTAAACACTTGGTGATTAATTCAGTCTGTAAATGTTCAATGTGGTGCAGTTGTCTTTAATGGTACAAATAGTGAAGAATGTGGGTGGGAAGAAAGGTGGAAATAAATATTATTGATTCTTGAGGTACATGCGATAATTTCAGCCATGTATGAATTTGATATTTTTAGCCTGATGATAACATATGAAGAATCTGACACTTAAAGGCTTTTCTGGTTAGCTAAATATTGCTCAAATCAGGGTGGATTTTTAAATCTCTGATATGCTGATAAGTTGATACTTATTAACAGATCATAAATGCCTCAAACTTTGCCATCCATTTATACACACATTGCCTCATCTACTTCTCCAACCAGATTTTAAATTTGGTGTCTTATGTTATATCTGAAGTAACAGAGTCTTATAAAACTTCTGAAAATTGATCAGAAAAGCAAGTGATGGGTTGAGTTCTAAACAAAATCTATCAGAATTCACTGTGACATTATGTCACTCTATATGTCACCTACAATCCAACAAAAATGAAATACTATTTCTTGATTTTTTTAGAGGTGTGGTAGGATAGATGTTTTAGATTTGTAGTCATAATTGCAACTTCCTTACCAAGCGAAGAAAAAAATAAATCTTCAGATTTCCAAATGAGACTATATGTGAGCATAAAAATACTTGTAGCATTTTAGATCTTACAAATACTTTTCAGATAAGTTGTCTTGTATTGTTGGTCCTGTTATCATGTATGATAAGTAAATATTTACTAACTTATTGTATTCCTTATAAAATTTAAATCCCCAGGGAAGCAATAAAAGTGTGTGATTAATTCATGAATGTGTTTCTAATCAGCTTTGTGGTTTTTCTGGTTCAGGGGAGGTTTCTACCAGGAAGACACCAATGCAATTAATGACGATTTAAAAAAAAAAAAATGTGACTTTGCTTCATTGATATTCATGGCAAAGGGGAAAGCTTATATCACTAGCAATTCAAATATGCATACAAACAAATGCACATACATGCTATGTTTTAACTTTTCTTTACAAATTTTATTTTCTCTCTGCTACCTCTTGAACATCTTCCATAAGCTGGGAACTAGTTTGGTAAAACCCCATTTATTTATACTGAAAATTTCTTCAACTACATTTCACATCCTTATAAGATAGAAATGTCTTCTTTCTCTTACTTGTATGATTGTCCTGAAATTCCTTTACCTATTTTGAAATGTAGTCTTATTTTTGTGTAGTAAGTTCTATTAACCTCTATTTTTCCCCTGCCTCCTTCACAAATAGGGTGCCAGTGTACTTTCTCTGAAACTTCCCGACATTTGTCATTCCATTGATATAAATATACTATTAGTCAATTCAACATTCAAGGTGAGTTCATAACACTGACTTACAGAAGAGCATTACAGTATTTTCCATATCATTCTCAATCATACCCTCATTTTTTTCCCCTCAACATTGTACATTGAAATACTCACAATGATGCATAGATCCTTTTCCTGAGAGGTTACAATGCTGAATGAAATCAGAATACTTTCTGGTAATATATTACTTGTCACACAGTGATTTCAAAGCACTTTGTTAACAAAGAAAGATTATTACCATCAATTTAATGGGAACTGAAACACAGAAGTTAAATTACTTTTTCAAAGTTGAACAGAAAGTAAGTTACTACATTATGAACATAATTCATGTTCCTGTCATTATAGTGTTTAATTCCATCTAGTGGAACACACTTCCTTTCAGGCTGTCTTCTACATAACAATTTACTGCTCACTTAGCAGAACACAGGCTTAAATTCATGGATATCTGCTGTATCAAGGCAGAATCTGGGTTTACCTAATCATATGACATGACTATGAGTGGATGGAGCCAAGGGGAATTGCTTCACTGCATCTGGATTACTCACATTTTGGAAAGTCCATAGTTTTATGAGAATTGTTTGAACACAGAATCATTATATAGAAATTTGCAGAAAAAGATAATAGTTAAAAAATAGAAAATAAAAAGAATAGCCAAGAAAAATAGAAAGATTATCACCTGAAACTCAACACTGAAGTAATTTAGGTATGGATTTCTTCCATTATGTGTATAGACATATGTGTATATACATATGTGTATATATATATTTTTTCCTTTTTTAATTAATTAATTTTTTTATTTTTATTATTTTTTTTAAATTTTATTTTTACTTTATTTTACTTTACAATACTGCATTGGTTTTGCCATACATTGACATGAATCCACCACAGGTGTATACGAGCTCCCAATCCTGAATCCCCCTCCCACCTCCCACCCCATATCATCTCTCTGGATCATCCTCATGCACCAGCCCCAAGCATCCTGTATCCTGTATCAAATATAGACTGGCGCTTCATTTCTTACATGATAGTATACATGTTTCAATGCCATTCTCCCAAATCATTCCACCCTCTCCCTCTCCCTCAGAGTCCAAAAGTCCATTCTATACATCTGTGTCTCTTTTGCTGTCTCGCATACAGGGTCATCATTACCATCTTTCTAAATTCCGTATATATGTGTCAGTATAACAATTGGATTATAACATAGATAAAATCTGCATTTTTTATTTTTAGCTATTTTATTAGTTTTTATTACCATCTATTAAAAAAACCTTTAAAATCTTATATATTAGTAAAATGATCAACCTCTTTTTAGATTGTCCTATGTTTTTTATATTGTTTAAAATATAGTCTATATTGAGATAACTGCAACATTTTCCTAAAAGTTTTTTCTAAAACACAAGAATTTATTCTATCTGGGCTTTATTTTATCATGATGTTGTATTACCTCAATCAAAACCTCGGTAACACTGGAAACCAGGCATTAATGTTCTTTAAAGCCCTCCCACTTGATTCTAATATGCAGGCAGCATTGAGTTCTGGTGCTTCATGTAAAACACGAAATTAAAAAAGTTACATGTATACTAAAAGTGGCTGTTTATTTCTCTTTTTAAAAGTTACTGATATTAGCATATGAAAATTTCACTATTGTGTGTTTTATCCTTTTTTCCCACCTCCCACTCTCTCCTCTACTTAATTTTATGGAATAAAATAGTTTTCTTACTTTTTATCTTTACATTTTAAAATATGCTTAAAAGTACACTATTTAACGGTATCAGTTTTTGGTGGTCTCTTTGATTGTCAACCAACGTAGACAGCATATTAAAAAGCAGAGACATTACTTTGCCAATATAGGTTCATCTTGTCAAAGCTATGGTTTTTCCAGTAGTCATATATGGATGTGAGAGTTGGACTATAAAGAAAGCTGAGCACCGAAGAATTGATGCTTTTGAACCGTGGTTTTGGAGAAGACTCTCGAGAGTCCCTTGGACTGCAAGGCGATCCAACCAGTCCATCCTAAAGGAAACCAGTCCTGAATATTCATTGGAAGGACTGATGTGGAAGCTGAAACTTCAATACTTTGGCCACCTAATGTGAAGAACTGACTCGTTTGAAAAAATCCTGACATGGGAAAGATTGAAAGCAGGAGGAAAATGGGACAACAGAGGATGAAATTTTTGGATGGCATCACCAATTTGATGGATCTGAGTTTGAGCAGGCTCTGGGAGTTAGTGATGGACAGGGAAGTCTGGTGTTACATTCCCTGATAGCTCAGTTGTTAAAGAATCTGCCTGCAATACAGGAGACCCTGGATGGATTCTTGGGTCAGGAAGATCTGCTAGAGAAGGGATAGGCTACCCACTCCAGTATTCTGGCCTAGATAGGGTTGCAAATACTCGGACATGACAGCGACTTTCACTTTCACTTTAATTGCCAGCTATTATAAATAGGGCATGGAAAGTTTATTCTATTTTCATCTTCCAAACTCTACCCATTTTTTAGTTGTTTCATTTCTACACTTGCAGATCATAGACATTTATATTCCATTCTGTCACCATGTTTCCCATGTAAGTTTTTGTTTTAATCTGCCAGTCCTTTTGCTTTCACTTTCCAAAAGTTTCCAAAACTCATCTGAGCACTATCTATAGCTCAGATTTTTCATGTTCAAAACTACTGTAAGTCTTTATTATTGAAAAGGAGCTTATTGGGCTACAACGATTTTGAACTTCACTTTGCCCCTCTAGAGTAACTTATAGACACTATTTAGTGCTTTCTGTCCTGACTGTCACTGGAGAGATGTCAGGCACAATTATAATTATTTTCTTTGGGAGGCCCCTGATCTTTTTCTTTTTTTATGTCTTGCCTCCCAAAGAATGTGTTATTTATCTTTAAAGTCTAATAAATATATATATGTGTATGTTTTACATATATATATATATAAACTTTCTATTTATAGATGTAAGGCTTCTTTCCTTTCTTGAACAATTTCTTGAGTAAAAATGCTTAAGTATTACATTGTATTTTATTATTTTGTTTTCACTTAGGTATTCTTATGCACATATTGTTCTATGGGTGCATTATGGATAGTGTTTACTACCCTAAACATCTCTCATTTTCTTTTTACTCTCTTTACAGTCTCTTTTTACTGTGTTTTCGTTTCCTACATCTATCTTCTATAGTTTACAGACACATAGGGACTCTCTTTTCTACTAAATTTTCCTGCATTTTTCTTGTCTTACTATATATACACATGTGCTAAGTCACTTCAGTCATGTCTGACTCTTTGTGACTCTGTCTACTGCAAGCCACCAGGCTCCTCTATTCATGAGATTCTCCAGGCAAGAATACTGGAGAGGATTGCCATGCCCTCCTCCAGGGGATCTTCCCAACCCAGGAGCGGATCAAATCTGTGTCTCCTGCATCTCTTGCATTGGCAGGTGGGTTCTTTACCACTAGCACCACCTGGGAAGTGTGTATATCTTCTTTTAATTGTTACTACATTTACTTATTTTTTATTAATACTAATATGTAAATGAAATTTAACTTTCTCCAGAACTAAATAGAGATGGTACCTATGTAAAGAATGAGAGGCCAGATGCTAGTCAAGATTTTTCCACTTAAGGTTGTAGTCCTATAAATAATGAGACAGCCAGTTTCTTGGTAACGTGGCCTCCATATCTGCTATTGACTCCTTTGCCCCAGGATCTAATCTGACTCACAATACATTCTGCCACCAAAACTCAAGTTCTTGTTTCCTTTCACAGGCTACTTGTGCCAAAGTGCAAAGCTCTTTCTTCGTTCTCTCGGCTCCTGCAGTTCTTTTAATTCCAATTCCTCCCTTTATTCATGTTCTGTGCAATCCCTTCTCACAAAGTGGTCAGTTAAGGTAAAACACTTATTTAGGGAGTAGCCACTGGGCTTCCCTTGTGGCTCAGCTGGTAAGGCATCTGCCTGCAGTGCAGGAGACCTGGGTTTGACCCCTGGAGACCTGGGTTTGACCCCTGGGTTGGGAAGATCCTCTGGAGAAGGGAAATGCTACCCATTCCAGTATTCTGGCCTGGAGAATTCCATGGAATGTATAGTCCATGGTCACAGAGTTGGACACAACTCAGCGACTTTCACTTCATTCACTGGCTATCAATTCCTGGGCTCTTCCACATTAACCCACCTTTTTATTTTTCTCCCTCTCTTACCTCTTTGACCCCATATAGAGTTAGGCTTCCGTCTAGAATCAGCTGTCTTCAGTTATTTCTTTTCTAACTCACATACACACAATTAGTAAAGTACACTTTGTGTTTGTTGTTTGCTTCTTGTTTGTAATCTAGACCAATGCTTAGGTTAAAAGGTGAAATTTTGTCGACACATTTTCTTGCATTAGTACAAACTGATTTTCAACTAAACTCAAACACACTGGCATCACATAGAATGAAAGTAATATGCTGAAAACTCTCAGATAGAGACACTTTGAGTGTCTTTGTTGATATTTTATTTTCTCAAGTGCTATGTCAAGTATTTGGCAATAAAAATGTTCAAAGTTGGCAATAAAAATTTTCAAAGTCTATAATATATGGAATGTTATTGCAATTTTATGCAAAGCTTCTATATCTTAAAACAAAATAGATTCATAGTTTACCTTCTTTCAAAACATTTGGAGGATCCTAAGGTGATTTTTAAAATTAAGCAAATAAAATTAAAATGAAGATACCTACTTACAATATCTCTACAGTTTATTGTTACATCAGGCAGGGAGTGAAGAATCACACTATGGGGAACTTTATGCTACTGACATTGAAGTATCTATTTCATGGTCAGTCTTCTTCAGTAATTTTATAAATAGAATGTTCTCATAACATAGTTCAAGATAGACTTAAATATGGACTTGAAACTTCATTTGTGCCTTTATAGGAAGGCAGGGATTGTAGAAGCTCTCTCCATTCTTATTGGAAAGAGTAAAACTATGAATGATGACCTTTTTCTTTACTTTTGTTTAGTAGGCATGTGCTAGAAGGTCAAAGAAAACTCACAGTTGTGAAAAAAATCTGACAGAAATCAAGATGGCACTCAAAAGACAATATATCTAATTCTGTTTATCTCTATCAATAGATGTATAATAGATATGTATTTGATTTATTTTTATATATTTACATTTATATTTAAATATATCTCTGCACATACAAATATGTATATAATTATATGTGTGTGTGTGTTAGCTGCTCAGTCGTGTCTGACTCTTTGCAACCTCATGGACTGCAGCCCACCAGGATTCTCCTTCCATGAATTCTCCAGGCAAGAATACTGGAGCGGGTTGCCATTTCCTTCTACATATACCCATATGTCAGTTCAGTTCAGTTCAGTGGCTCAGTCGTGTCCGACTCTTTGCGACCCCATGAATCGCAGCACGCCAGGCCTCCCTGTCCATCACCAACTCCCAGAGTCTACCCAAACCCATGTCCATTGAGTCGGTGATGCCATTCAGCCATCTCATCCTCTGTCGTCCCCTTCTCCTCCTGCCCCCAGTCCCTCCCAGCATCAGGGTCTTTTCCAATGAGTCAGTTCTCTGCATCAGATGGCCAAAGTTTCAGCTTCAACATCAGTCCATCCAATGAACACCCAGGACTGATCTCCTTTAGGATGGACTGGTTGGATCTTCTTGCAGTCCTAGGGACTCTCAAGAGTCTTCTCCAACACCACAGTTCAAAAGCATCAATTCTTCAGTGCTCAGCTTTCTTCACTGTCCAACTCTCACATCCATACATGACTACTGGAAAAACCATAGCCTTGACTAGACGAACCTTTGTTGGCAAAGTAATGTCTTTGCTTTTAAATATGCTGTCTAGGTTGGTCATAGCTTTCCTTCCAAGGAGTAAGCATCTTTTAATTTCATGGCTGCAGTTATCATCTGCAGTGATTTTGGAGCCCAAAAAAATAAAGTCTGACACTGTTTCCACTGTTTCCCCATCTATTTCCCATGAAGTGATGGGACCATATGCCATGATCTATATGTATTTCTTCTTTCTCATTATAATAGATATAGATATATACAGTTATCTATGTATATATTTCTGTATAGATATATAGGTGGTACAGTGGGAAAGAATCAGCCTACCAACGCATGAGACACAGAGACATGGGTTTGATCCCTGGGTTGGGAAGATCTCCTGGTGTAGGATATGGCAATCCATTCCAGTATTTTTGCTTGGAAAATCCCACGGAGAGAGAAGCCTGGAGGGATACAGAGCATGGGATCACAAAGTGTCAAATGTGACTGAGTCACACACACACACACATGCACACACATATTCATATATGTATATATGAAATGGATAAATTTCAAATCCTTTAAATGGTGAAAAAAAATATATATGCATTTATTGAGAAGCCTATTAGAGCTAAATTAAGATTTTTATTAAGGTAGTTGGCTACAAGATCAATTTGCAAGTCTACAAGACATTTCTATATGAATAGCCAACTAGATAATATAATAAAAAAGAAAGTTTCTGAAAATTAAGTTAACAAATAATGCATAGACATTATGGAGAACATATTAAAATATATTGAAAGATGTAAAGGCCATGAATAAATGCAGATATATAAGATGTTCACTGAATGACTTAAAATCATAAAGATATTAATGCATAAATTTAATGCTTCTCAAAAGAAATTACAATTGCCTTTTTGAAGAATTTGAGAAACACATACTAAATTTTATGTGAAAGAATAAAAGTCTATGGATAGCTAAGTCAATTTTGAAATAGAACAGAAAAAAATATAGACTTCATTCTATCCTGTTAAGATGATAATACAAATCTATATTAACAAACACAGTATAGAAATGATTCTTAGGCAATGGAACTGAAAGGAAAATGTGTGTGGGGTGTGTGTGAATGTGTGTAAGTTGACTGCTTAGTTGATGTTGTTGGAAATAGTTGCTTTAGTGTATGTAGAAAGATAAATGTAGATTTCTGCTTTTTTATTTTTCAAGGTAAAATCCAGTTTAATTAAGTCCTAGAGGTAAAAGTTAAAATTCAAATTACAACAGAAAAAGAAAATGCAGAGTATCTTCATGATTTGGAGATAGATAAGAACATAAATCAATTATGAACTATGAAGGAAACATTCAGTGTATTTAACTGGATTATATATAGTGGATTTAGTGGATAAAATACTGAGCCAACAGAAAACTGATTGGCTGAAAGAAGATACTTCTAATGATGAAAATCAGCAAAAAAGAAAGTCGTATTTTTAAAAACACAATGAGTAGCTACAAATGGATCACAAAAAGAGAAAGAAAAACAAAACAAAAATTATAAATTATTTGAATAGGTAATTACCAACAGAGAGGTCAAAGTAGTGAAGAATATAAGCCATCCCACTCCTTATCAGAGAAATACACATTGTAAAACAGTAAGATCCAGTTTGACACCCTTCTGATTTTGCTAAACTGGGCTCCCAAATGATACTAACTTAGCTAAATTATGGAGAGAAAGGAAATCTCATGTGCTCCTGGTAGGAGGGTAACATGATGCTTTCAGTTCAATGAGCAAACCAGTGGAACTTAGTGAAATGAGGACTGTGTATGCCCTATTGTTCTGCTTTCCACTTCATGGATATGTGTTCTAGAGAATCCCTTGCACAGGATCTATATATAATTTGTTTGTTAAAGCACTCTTTGTAGTTGCTGAGAGTTGATTACACTTGAAGATACTATTATTAAAGCAGGAGATGTAAATGACAATAGATATGTGTGTGTGTGCATGTGTGTGTAGAATCTATCTATCCATCTATCTATCTAGGTATCTCCCTCTCTCTCTCTATCTATCTATCTAATGAACTCCCATATGTATTAGTTTGCCATAATAATATGCCACAGATTGGATGATTTAAATAACAGAATTTTATTTTTTCAGTTAATGCTGGGGCCCAAAGTACACCTAGATTTGGTTTTTCCTAAGGATCCTCTCCTTGCATTAAAGATGACCACCATTATGGTGCTTCTTTACATGACCTTTTCCTCTGTTTCTGTGCTGTGTCTTTGCTTGCATCTCCTCATCTTCTTATAAGGCCACCAGTCATACTAGATTAGGTCGTTGCCCTAAGGGTCTCATTTTAGCATGATCATGTCTCTCTAAGTATGGGTTATTCATATTTCACAATTAGATTTCAAAATTCCCATTGAGGGGCTGAGACTTAAAAATGTGAATTTTGGAAGAACACAATTCTGCCCATATTATTATAGATTAAAAATATTGAAAATTAAAATCCCAGAAGTGTATTTGGTAGTCTAGATAGAATTTGAAAAATGTTACATGAAAAAGAGTAATAGATATAATTATATTTACATGGTTCAATAGTTCCGTTCAGTTCAGTCACTCAGTCGTGTCTGACTCTTTGCGACCTCATGAATCGCAGCACACCAGGCCTCCCTTTTCATCACCATCTCCCAGACTTCACTCAGACTCATGTCCATTGAGTCCATGATGCCATCCAGCCATCTCATCCTTGGTCGTCCCTTTCTCCTCCTGCCCCCAATCCCTCCCAGCATCAGAGTCTTTTCCAATGAGTCATCTCTTCTCATGAGGTGGCCAAAGTACTGGAGTTTCAGCTTCAGGATCATTCCCTCCAAAGAAATCCCAGGGTTGATCTCCTTCAGAATGGACTGGTTGGATCTCCTTGCAGTCCAAGGGACTCTCAAGAGTCTTCTCCAACACCACAGTTCAAAAGCATCAGTTCTTCGGCACTCACCCTTCTTCACAGTCCAACTCTCACATCCATACGTGACTAATGGAAAAACCATAGCCTTGACTAGATGGACCTTAGTCGGCAAAGTAATGTCTCTGCTTTTGAATATGCTATCTAGGTTAGTCATAACTTTTCTTCCAAGGAATAAGCGTCTTTTAATTTCATGGCTGCAGTCACCATCTTCTGTGATTTTGGAGCCCCAAAAAATAAAGTCTGACACTGTTTCCACTGTTTCCCCGTCTATTTCCCATGAAGTGATGGGACCAGATGCCATGATCTTCGTTTTCTGAATGTTGAGCTTTAAGCCAACTTTTTCGCTCTCCTCTTTCACTGTCATCAAGAGGCTTTTTAATTCCTCTTCACTTTCTGCCATAAGGGTGGTGTCATCTGCATATCTGAGGTTATTGATATTTCTCCCTACAATCTTGATTCCAGCTTGTGTTTCTTCCAGTCCAGCATTTCTCATGATGTACTCTGCATAGAAGTTAAATATTCAGGGGGACAATATACAGCCTTGATGTACTCCTTTTCCTATTTGGAGCCAGTCTGTTCCATGTCCAGTTCTAACCGTTGTTTCCTGATCTGCATGCAGGTTTCTCAGGAGGCAGGTCAGGTGGTCTGGTATTCCCATCTCTTTCAGAATTCCCCACGGTTTATTGTGATCCACACAGTCAAAGGCTTTGTCATAGTCAATAAATCAGAAATAAATGTTTTTCTGGAACTCTCTTGCTTTTTCCATGATCCAGCAGATGTTGGAAATTTGATCTCTGGTTCCTCTGCCTTTTCTAAAACCAGCTTGAACATCAGGGATTTCACGGTTCATGTATTGCTGAAGCCTGGCTTGGAGAATTTTGAGCATGACTTTACTAGCATGTGAGATGAGTGCAACTGTGTGGTAGCTGAGCATTCTTTGGCATTGCCTTTCTTTGGGATTGGAATGAAAATGGACCTTTTCCAGTCCTGTGGCCACTGCTGAGTTTTCCAAATTTGCTGGCATATTGAGGGCAGCACTTTCACAGCATCATCTTTCAGGATTTGAAACAGCTCAACTGGAATTCCATCACCTCCACTAGCTTTGTTGGTAGTGATGCTTTCTAAGGCCCACTTGACTTCACATTCCAAGATGTCTGGCTCTACATTAGTGATCACATCATCATGATTATCTGGGTCATGAAGATCTTTTTTGTATAGTTCTTCCGTGTATTCTTGCCACCTCTTCTTAATATCTTCTGCTTCTGTTAAGTCCAGACCATTTCTGTCCTTTATCGAGCCCATCTTTGCATGAAATATTCCCTTGGTATCTCTAATTTTCTTGAAGAGATCTCTAGTCTTTCCCATTCTGTTGTTTTCCTCTGTTTCTTTGCATTGATCGTTAAAGAAAGCTTTCTTATCTCTTCTTGCTATTCTTTGGAACTCTGCATTCAGATTGCAAGAGGACATTAGAGGGCAGACACACTGAAATCACACTCACGGAAAACTAATCAATCTAATCACACTAGGACCACAGCCTTGTCTAACTCAATGAAACCAAGCCATGCCTGTGGGGCAACCCAAGATGGGAGGGTCATGGTGGAGAGGTCTGACAGAACGTGGTCCACTGGAGAAGGGAATGGCAAGCCACTTCAGTATTTTTGCCTTGAGAACCCCATGAACAGTATGAAAAGGCAAAATGATAGGATACAAAAAGAGGAACTCCCCAGGTCATTGGGTGCCCAATATGCTACTGGAGATCACTGGAGAAGTAACTCCAGAAGGAATGAAGGGATGGAGCCAAAACAAAAACTATACCCCATTGTGCATGTGACTGGTGATAGAAGCAAGATCCAATGCTGTAAAGAGCAATATTGAATAGGAACCTGGAATGTCAGGTCCATGAATCAAGGCAAATTGGAAGTGGTCAAACAAGAGATGGCAAGGGTGAACGTCGACATTCTAGGAATCAGTGAACTAAAATGGACTGGAATGGGTGAATTTAACTCAGATGACCATCATATCTACTACTGCGGGCAGGAATCCCTCAGAAGAAATGGAGTAGCCATCATGGACAACAAAAGAGTCCAAAATGCAGTACTTGGATCCGATCTAAGAAACAACAGAATGATCTCTGTTCGTCTCCAAGGCAAACCATTTAATATCACAGTTATCCAAGTCTATGCCCCAACCAGTAACACTGAAGAAGCTGAAGTTGAAAGGTTTTATGGAGACCTACAAGACCTTTTAGAACTAACACCCCCAAAAAGATGTCCTTTTCATTATAGGGGACTGGAATGCAAAAGTAGGAAGTCAAGAAACACCTGGAGTAACAGGCAAATTTGGCCTTGGAATGCAGAATGAAGCAGGACAAAGACTAATAGAGTTTTGCCAAGAAAATGCACTGGTCATAGCAAACACCCTCTTCCAACAACACAAGAGAAGACTCTACACTTGGACATCATCAGATGGTCAACACCGAAATCAGATTGATTATATTCTTTGCAACCAAAGATGAAGAAGCTCTATACTGTCAACAAAAACAAGACCAGGAGCTGACCGTGGCTCAGATCATGAACTCCTTATTACCAAATTCAGACTCAAATTGAAGAAAATAGGGAAAACCACTAGACCATTCAGGTATGACCTAAATCAAATCCCTTATGATTATACAGTGGAAGTGAGAAGTAGATTTAAGGGATTAGATCTGATAGACAAAGTGCCTGATGAACTATGGACGGAGGTCCGTGACATTGTACAGGAGACAGGGATCAAGACCATCCCCATGGAAAAGAAATGCAAAAAAGCAAAATGGCTGTCTGGGGAGGCCTTACAAATAGCTGTGAAAAGGAGAGAGGCAAAAAGCAAAGGAGAAAAGGAAAGACATGGTTCAATAAAATGTTTATAAATTAAACATACGTATCAAGAAAATTAGAGATACCAGGGGAACATTTCATGCAAAGATGAGCTCAATAAAGGACAGAAATGGTAGGGACCTAACAGAAGCAGAAGATATTAAGAAGAGGTAGCAAGAATACACAGAAGAACTACACAAAAAAGATCTTCATGACCCAGATAATCACAAAGGTGTGATCACTCACACTCACCTAGAGCCAGACATCCTGGAATGTGAAATCAGGTGGGCCTTAGGAAACATCACTACGAACAAAGCTAGTGGAGATGATGGAATTCCAGTTGAGCTATTTCAAATCCTAAAAGATGATGCTGTGAAAGTGCTGTATCTAATATGGCAGCAAGTTTGGAAAACTCAGCAGTGGCCACAGGACTAGAAAAGGTCAGTTTTCATTCCAATCCCAAAGAATGGTAATGCCAAAGAAAGCACAAACTACTACACAATTGCCCTCATCTCATACGCTAGAAAAGTAATGCTCAAAATTCTCCAAGCCAGGCTTCAGCAATACATGAACCGTGAACTTCCAGATGTTCAATCTGGTTTTAGAAAAGGCAGAGGAACCAGAGATCAAATTTCCAACATCTGCTGGATCATGGAAAAAGCAAGAGAGTTCCAGAAAAACATCTACTTCTGCTTTATTGACTATGCCAAAGCCTTGACTGTGTGGATCACAATAAACTGTGGAAAATTCTGAAAGAGATGGGAATCCTAGACCACCTGACCTGCCTCCTGAGAAACCTGTATGCAGGTCAGGAAGCAACAGTTAGAACTGGACATGGAACAACGGACTGGTTACAAATAGGAAAATGTGTATGTCAAGGCTGTATATTGTCACCCTGAATATTTAACTTATATACAGAGTACATCATGAGAAATGCTGGGCTGGAAGAAGCACAAGCTGGAATCAAGATTGTAGGGAGAAATATCAATAACCTCAGATATGCAGATAACACCACCCTTATGGCAGACAGTGAAGAGGAACTAAAAAGCTCTTGATGAAAGTGAAAGAGGAGAGTGAAAAAGTTGACTTAAAGCTCAACACTCAGAAAACGAAGATCATGGCATCTGGTCCCATCACTTCATGGCAAATAGATGAGGAAACAGTAGACACAGTGCCTGACTTTATTTTTCGGGGCTCCAAAATCACAGAAGATGGTGACTGCAGCCATGAAATTAAAAGACGCTTACTCCTTGGAAGGGAAGCTATGAGCAACCTAGATAGCATATTAAAAAGCAAAGACATTACTTTGCCAAGAAAGGTCCATCCACTTAAGGCTATGTTTTTTCCAGTAGTCATGTACAGATGTGAGAGTTGGACGTTGAAGAAAGCTGAGCACTGAAAAATGATACTTTTGAACTGTGGTGTTGTAGAAGACTCTTGAGAGTCTCTTGGACTGCAAGAAGATCCAACCAGTCCATCCTAAAGGAGATCAGTCCTGGGTGTTCATTGGAAAAGCTGATGTTGAAGCTGAAACTCCAATACTTTGGCCATCTGATGTGGAGAACTGATTCATTGGAAAAGACCCTGATGCTGGGAAAGATTGAGGTCAGGAGGAGAAGAGGATGACAGAGGATGAGATAGTTGGATGGCATCACCGACTCAATGGACATGGGTTTGGCTGGACTCTGGCAGTTGGTGATGGACAGGGAGGCCTGGCATTCATGGGGTTGCAAAGAGTTGGACACGACTGAGTGACTGAACTGAACTGAACTGAAGAGAAGAATCTATAGCCAATAATATTCTATTTAGCAAGACTCACATTCAGATTTGACAGAGAAATCAAAAGCTTTCCAGACAAGCAAAAGTTAAAAGAATTCAGCACCACCAAAGCAGCTTTACAATGACTGCTAAAGGAAACTCTCAACAAGAAAAACACCTTCCTATAGAAAATAAGCCCCCAAACAATTACTAAAATGGGAATAGGATCATACATATCAATAATCACCCTAAATGTAAATGGGTTAAATGTACTAATCAAAAGACAGAGACTGGCTTGGTGGGTGAAAATGTGTATGTATGCACTTCCACTTACCACATCACTCTACTGACCTCCTCAAATTCTATGTAATTATTTTATATTGTTAAGTTAATAGTGTAACCATTATGGCTTGCAATTGTAGTTACTTTTATATTTTTGGCTATTAATTGTGAAAGCTAATAAACATATTTTACTATTGGGATTATGTAACTGTTACTCACTTAACATCATTGTTTCATGATTGGTCAACAGAAAAATAATAGAACTCTATATCACCAAAACTAGGATTTAATAGAAAAGCCTGTAATATTTTTTAAAGTCCAGATGCATAGCAGAATTATCTTGAATTTTTTAAAAATAAATTTATTTATTTTAATTGGAGACTAACTACGTTACAATATTGTTGTGGTTTTGCCATACATTCACATGAATCCTCCACTGGTGTACATGTAGTCCCCATCCTGAACCCCCCTCCCACCTCCTTCCCCACCCCATCCTTCAGGGTCATTCTAATGCACCAGCCCTGAGCACCCTGTCTCATACATCAAACCTGGACTGGTGATTCATTTCACATATGATAATATACATGTTTCAAAATGCAAATGCCTAGGTATTACTTTTCTTTATCCAGATTTCCATGTATGTTTCTAATAAATCAGTCAGTTCAGTCAGTTCAATCACTCAGTCATGTCCGATTCTTTGCGACCCCATGAATCACAGCATGCCAGGCCTCCCTGTCCATCACCAACTCCCGGAATACACTCAGACTCACGTCCATTGAGTCAGTGATGCCATCCAGCCATCTCATCCTCTGTCATCCCCTTCTCCTCCTGCCCCCAATCCCTCCCAGCATCAGTCTTTTCCAACGAGTCAACTCTTCACATGAGGTGGCCAAAGTACTGGAGTTTCAGCTTCAGCATCATTCCCTCCGAAGAAATCCCAGGGCTGATCTCCTTCAGAAGGGACTGGTTGGATCTCCTTGCAGTCCAAGGGACTCTCAAAAGTCTTCTCCAACACCACAGTTCAAAAGCATCAATTCTTCGGAGCTAAGTCATCATGTTTAAAAACAGCTGAACTATATGATTATCTCTTACTTTTATCTAGTTTGTTTCACTTTCTATTTCATATTTAATGCTCACATTTCATTTAGTTTATGTTTTTAATTTCTCCACCTTTTTTTTTTTGATGTTCTTTCTCCAGACTTTATCAAACATAGTAGAAAATCTTTTGGATACATGTATATTAATGATATGTATAATATATTTTATAGAAAATGTATGATTTTTGCTTAACTAAAACATTTATGACAATTTGATTCCACTTGTTTAGCTTAGTATGAATAGAATGCTGGATTTCTAATTTTAAAAAATAGATACACAACAAAGTTTACTGTATTGCACAAGGAGCTATAGCCAATATTTTATGATAACCTATAATGGAAAATAATTTCAAAAATAATATACATGTATATGTATAACTGAGTCACCTTGCTGTGTACCTGAAATATTGTGTCAACTATACTTCAATAAAATATATATATTAAGAAAAAATAAAATAAAATCATTTTTTAAAAAGCTGATTATCAGACATGTACAGAGAGTTATGGTGTAAAGACATGCATTAGATGTAAAGTTGCAGGCACTTTTTAATATTGAGTTGACATCGTCATACATTTTGCTAATTTTATCACTGAAGGATCACTCAACTGAATATTGAATTATTGGGATTAAGTGATGGAAACAAAAACAGAAAAGGATATAATTTTTTTTAAGAGCATTGAACAGAAGGAAAGAATTATAGCCACAGTAGACACAAAAGTATTAGATTGAAGATAGCTACAGCAAGACAAAATTGACATCAAATTCTCCCAATTCAGGTATGAAAGCTTTTGCCAAAAGAAACATGGGAGCAGAACATGGATCTGTACACGTGTTTATCTGTGAAGGTTGTGGACTGGAAGACTAGACAAGGTATTATTTACACTCAATATTGAGAGCAATATTTACACCTCAATTTTTCTACAGTATATTGGCCAAACTAAATTAGCTAAATGGATCTAATGACTGATCTTGAGAAATGTTACAGAAGGTTTCCTATTTGTTCTCTCCTGAAAAAAGAGACATCTGTACACTCAAAAAGAAGAGATTCTCTTCTTCAAACTTAGGTTTCAAATATAAATAACTCCAAGGAGCTTCTACCTCATAGTAACTATTTTATAGCAAGGTTAGAAAATTTTTAATCTAATTTCTTCCTACAAATTAGGCATTACAAATATGCCCATTTAGATTCTCATCTGAACATTTGATCCTTCATGATTGTGCTTCATAGAAAAATTTATACATAATAATATTTACTATTTAATCATTTATGAAATAAACATTTGTCGATTCCCTATTGTGATCAGGCAACATCCAAAGTACAAATTATGAGGCATAAAATAAGACCATTGACAATGGTATACTTTATATCCTGTAAAAGTAAGAACAAATATAATGTTACAGAATAAAAGTGTCACAATTAAGCAAATAATTAGATGTATGATGATTACCTGAATGCTATTTTATTGCAAAAGAAGATAGATGAACTCACAGTGCATAGAAAAGATGGTTGAAGAAGTCTGGATGAGACAACTGCAAGGTTGCATCTTGAAAGTGAAGTAAACATTTGTCAGAAAAACAAAAAGAGAATGTTTGTGCATTTGGAGAAAAACAGCACATGGGAGTCATATAAAAAGAACATATCATATATGTATTAAAATTTGCAGCATCGGACAAAGATACAAAGATTTCTTTCAATTATTGAGAAAAATTTGGCTGCATTGAATATGTGGAGAGAAAATATATTATACATAAAATATGAATACTATACTTGATGATAGGTTTAAAAGCAGATTTTGACAATGCATCAACTGTTGCTAAATGCACTGAATTTTGAGTCTATCATTTGTGTGAACAAATTGGTGTGTTTCAAAATGCCTATGGCATGATGGGCAAGTGCATAATGGAGTTCAAGGGATTCGAGGGGAGCATATTCAGAGAACTCATGCATCCTGCTAATAGCTTAGATTTCTTTCCTAATATTCAGTGACAATTTTAATTGAGGGCAGTGACAGAATCAGGTAAACATTTAAGAGAAATAAACATGGTAATGATATTGGACAATAGATTGAAAAAGCAGCAAGCCTTGAGGCATGAGAAGGGGTTAGAAGATAATTTCAGTTATCCAGTACAAAATTATAAGAAGTTGAACCAAGGAAAGAGCAAGGAAGTTGAGTAAAGAGGACAAATTCAACTGGCTTGAAAGGAGGAACAACAAGATACAGTGACATATTGTATTGGAGAGGCAGGGGCTGGAAAGGGAAGAGTGGTCATTTCCTTGTCCAGCTTGGGAAATTCTAAGAGTAGATGAAAATGCCTAGAAAGAGTTTATAAAATATTAGATTTATTTTTATTTAATCTGCTAATGCAAGAGACCTGGATTTTATCCCTGGGTTGAGAAGATCCCCTGGAGAAGGGAAAGGCTCCCCACTCCAATATTCTGGCCTGGGGAATTTCATGGACTGTATAGTCCATGAGGTCACAAAGGGTCCGACATGACTGGGCGACATTCATTTTCACTTTAATCTGATAATAACTTGGTTATTTACAATTAATTTTGTAATAATAATTATTAATGAAACAATTATGTCTTAAACATCTATAAGGTGTATTTTTTGTTTCTATGTTTCTATTATTCTAGTGAAGTGCAGACTGTCTCCTTTAAACAGCCCAGTCTATCATTACATACAGACTAGTGTTGAAATCTAGGCTGACACTTGATTTCCAAGTTTATAAAATGTGATAAATAATCTAAGACATGAGCACATTGTCTGATTTAGAGGGAGGGTTTTATTAAATATTATCAGAATTTATTCTTGTATTTGTGCCAGTTCTGTGAGCATGGGTCAATAATTGTCTCAGAGTCAATAGTTATGGATTATAGGAGGCTGTTGAGTGCCTTAATAGGGTGTAAAGATTTTAACTGACCCTGTTTGAAGAAAAGATCAAGGAGCAAAGGGGTCAAATTAGGAAGAAAGCATCATATTTTCAATTATATGAAGCATTATTGCTTCTTTTTTTCTGAACTTTCACTTATAATTGCCTTGAAATTCAATTTTTAAAAAAGTCTTTGATTTAGGCTTATGTAGTACCTCTAGTCAAACTTTATTTTTGGGGGTTTCAAAATCACTGCAGATGGTGATTGCAGCCATGAAATTAAAAGATGCTTACTCCTTGGAAAGAAAGTTATGACCAACCTACATGGCATATTCAAAGCAGAGACATTACTTTGCCAACAAAGGTCCATCTAGTCAAGGCTATGGTTTTTCCAGTGGTCATGTATGGATGTAACAGTTGGACTATAAAGAAAGCTGAGCACTGAAAAACTGATGCTTTTGAAGTATGGTGTTGGAGAAGACTCTTGAGAGTCCCTTGGACTGCAAGGAGATCCAACCAGTCCATTCTAAAGGAGATCAGTCCTGAGTGTTCATTGGAAGGACAGATGCTGAAGCTGAAACTCCAATACTTTGGCCACCTGATATGAAGAGTTGACTCATTGGAAAAGACACTGATGCTGGGAGGTTTGGGGGGCAGGAGGAGAAGGGGACGACAGAGGATGAGATGGCTGGATGGCATCACGGACTCGACGGACATGAGTCTGAGTGAACTCTGGGAGTTGGTGATGGACAGGGAGGCCTGGCGTGCTGCTATTCATGTGGTCACAAAGACTCGGGCACGACTGAGCAACTGAACTGAACTGAGTGTGCACTAGGAGAAAATTATACCTGGTTTCGTAGGAAGGAAATCTATTTAGGAGTCCAATTCTCTTTCAGACCCTAAATCCATAGTAACATACTGTGAACTGAGGACCACAGCTTAATTTGAGGGAGCTCAATTTCACTATCTGTGAAAAGGGTAATACATATTGGCTGTGCACATATAATAGGGTCCTGATGAAAAGAAAAATAATAGAAATATACTAAATTAATATAAAATATTAAAACATGATATTAATAATATTAAAGTTTAGCAAATTATAAAGGAAACATAGATATATCTTTTCAATTTTCTTCCTTTAAATGATTTAAGAGGATTTCTATAAAATATTTTTAAATATTATAAGAATTATGTAGTGATTTAATGAATATATAAACTAACTTCAATTAATTTCAAAGCCAGTATTAAAAGGTGACACATAGTCTATGACCCATTTATGTAACATTCTCAAAAAGACAAGCAATACTATTGGAAGTGAGGTCACTCACAGCCAGAGGTTAGGGAAAGCGAGAGGGTGAAAATAAAGTCATAGTGTGAGGGAGAATTTTGATGGAATTAAACAGTTTTGCATCTTAATTATGCCCATAATTACATAAATCTATACATGTATAAATATTCACAGAAAAACATCCTGCAAAGTAAATTTTACAGCATAATAATTTAGAAAATAGAATTTAAATTGACAAAAATATCATATAATAAACATTATGACAGAGATGAGCTTAAGTTGTTATGAATGCACATCTGAGAACCAACATCTTATACCTCATACAAGTGGAGGAAAAGGTAACAGAGTTTAGTTCTAAGGGGTAAATCAAAAGTACCCAACTCAAAAGTAACCAACAGGAGTGTAAAGGGAATTCAAGTTTTCTCTAAACTCAGAGAAAGTCATACTTGTGTGAAGGCATGAAGGAAAATCTCAGGACACTCATGCAATTGTACGTGGTCCTGTTTAGAGGGGCAGTAGAATGAATAGGAGAGCAATCAGTTCAGGTCAGTTCAGTCACTCAGTCGTGTACAACTTTTTGTGACCCCATGGACTGTAGCATGCCAGGCCTCCCTGTCCATCACCAACTCCCAGAGTTTACTCAAACTCATGTCCATCGAGTCAGTGATGCTACCCAACCAGCTCATCCTTTGTTGTCCCCTTCTCCTCTCGCTTTCAATCTTTCCCAGCATCAGGAGAGCAATAAGTGACAATAAACAGAGGTCGGCTCATGAAGAACATAAAATGTCATTTTACCCTGAAAGTAAGGGAGAAGGATTGATAGATTTAAAAGCAGGGAGGAACAAGGAGAGATTAATGTTTCAAAATGACCAAAATGGTAAGAAGTAAGATCAATTCTGAAAGAGATGGGAATGCCAGACCACCTGACATGCCTCTTGAGAAATCTGTATGCAGGTCAGTAAGCAGCAGTTAGAACTGGACATGGAACAGCAGACTGGTTTAAAATAGGAAAAGGAGTATGTTAAGCTGTATATTGTCACCCTGCTTATTTAACTTATATGCAGAGTACATCATGAGAAACGCTGGACTGGAATAAACACAAGCTGGAATCAAGACTGCCGGGAGAAATATCAATAACCTCAGATATGCAGATGATACCACCCTTATGGCAGAAAGTGAAGAGGAACTAAAAAGCCTCTTGATGAAAGTGAAAATGGAGAGTGAAAAAGTTGGCCTAAATCTCAACATTCAGAAAATGAAAATCATGGCATCCGGTCCCATCACTTCATGGGAAATAGACGGGGAAACAGTGGAAACAGTGTCAGACTTTATTTTGGGGGGCTCCAAAATCACTGCAGATGGTGATTGCAGCCATTAAATTAAAAGATGCTTACTCCTTGGAAGAAAAGTTATGACCAACCTAGATAGCATATTCAAAAGCAGAAACAGTACTTTGCCGACTAAGGTCCGTCTAGCCAAGGCTATGGTTTTTCCTGTGGTCATGTATGGAGGTGAGAGTTGCACTATGAAGAAGGCTGAGCGCCGAAGAATTGACTCTTGCGAGTCCCTTGGACTGCAAGGAGATCCAACCAGTCCATTCTGAAGGAGATCAGTCCTGGGATTTCTTTGGAAGGAATGATGCTAAAGCTGAAACTCCAGTACTTTGGCCACCTCATGCGAAGAGTTGACTCATTGGAAAGACTCTGATGCTGGGAGGGATTGGGGGCAGGAGGAGAAGGGGACGACAGAGGATAAGATGGCTGGCTAGCATCACTGACTCGATGGACGTGAGTCTGAGTGAACTCCAGGAATTGGTGATGGACAGGGAGGCCTGGCGTGCTGCGATTCATGGAGTCACAAAGAGTCGGACACGAGTGAGCAACTGAACTGAACTGAAGATCAATGAGGCATGGAGTGGAGGGGGAAGATGGTCTAGAGTGTAAAGTAGTGTAAGAGAACATCTTGGTGATTATGGAAGTGTTCTGTATCTTGAAGAGAGCATATGTATATCAAAGCTCAAATGTAAGTTTAAAAATAGGTGTATTTTGTTTGTTTACTGTTCTTCAGTAAAGTTTATTAAATTCTATAGGACAATTCAAAAGGACAAGGCACTCCTACACATTACAACATGGACGAATCACAGAAACATAATATTGAGTAAAACAAAAATAACTTTTTTACAGTATGATCAAAAATAAATAAGTTAATACATTGTTATGAACATTAAAAAAATTAATCTTTGTGAAGTAATGTCTGGGAGGGTCCAAACGGGAGCTGTGTGTGCCAATGATATTTTATATCTTGAACAGCATGGAAATAATACCCATGTGTACATTGTAAAGAGTCATTGGAATGTACTTAAAGTTTATAAATTTTATGTAAACCTGCTGAACATAAATTTAGAAACAAAAAATGGCAAGGAAAAAACAAGGGTGGTAGGAGGAATCTAAACATAATACAGTTATAGGACAGAGGCCCACTGAAGAGGATGGGGAAGGAAGGAGCTAACCTAAATAATTTTGTAAAATAGTATTTTTACCAAACACTGTTAGACTAAAGACAACTATAACAAAACAACAGTAATTGTACCATTTACAATGATTGGTAGATTTGTTTTACATAGGAGTCCAGGTAAATGATTGTGACTACTTTGTATATACACAAAGTTGTATACAAATATATTAGAGATAGTAAGCATTTCTTTTTGCAAAAGAAAGAAGTTGAAAAAATGAACAAAGCAGGAAAGAGTGATATGAACCTCTAGGTAATACATCAGAATGAGAAATAGCAGAATGAATACATATTTATTTTGATTGATAGATTGATAGATTAAATTGATAGATAAGGAATAAATAAAGTAGTTATAGATATATATGTCTACCTGATTAGTATAAACACACACATTCCCTACCAAGTTTACTGCAAGGGGCTAAGATCAGAGAAAATTCACTAGCAATGAGCATACTTCTTGATCTCTAAAACATGGTTTTCCAAAAAGGATCTGATCTTGGGCTCCTTAAAGAAGTGCCAATCTTGAACAAGGGCATGAGAATGCCAGAAGTCCCTGGAGAGTCTAGTGGGGTTAAAAATAAAGTGCTAAAAAAAAAAAAATGCAAAGGAGAGATGCATGTTCAAAGGATACAGGAACCAACACAAAAAACTCCCAAGAACAAAAACTGAAGCAGTTTAAGCAACTAATAACCTCACCAGCCTCCTGAGAAATCTGTAAGCAGGTCAAGAAGCAATGGTTACAACCAGACATGGAACAACGTACTGGTTCAGAATTGGGAATGGTGTATGTCAAGGTGGTATATTGTCATCTTGCTTATTTAACTTATATGCAGAGTTCAGTTCAGTTCAGTTCAGCCACCCAGTTGTTTCCGACTCTTTGTGACCCCATGGACTGCAACATGCCAGGCCTCCCTGTCCATCACCAACTCCCAGAGTTTACTCAAACTCATGTACATTGTCCAACTCTCACATCCATACATGACTATTGGAAAAACCATAACCTTGACTAGACAGACCTTTGTTGACAAAGAAATGTCTCTTTTTTAAATATGCTGTCTAGGTTAGTCATAACATTTCTTCCAAGGAGTGAGCGTCTTTTAATTTCATGGCTGCAGTCACCATTTGCAGTGATTTTGGAGCCCCCCAAAATAAAATCTGCCACTGTTTCCATTGTTTCTCCATCTATCTGCCATGTTTCTCCATCTATCATGAGGTAGTAGGACCAGATGCCATGATCTTTGTTTTCTGAATGTTGAGCTGTAAGCCAACTTTTTCACTCTCCTCTTTCACTTTCATCAAAAGGCTTTTTAGTTCTTCTTCACTTTCTGCCATAAGGGTGGTGTCATCTGCATATCTGAGGTTATTGATATTTCTCCCCACAATCTTGATTCCAGCTTGTGCTTCTTCCAGCCCAGAGTTTCTCATGATGTACTCTGCATATAAGTTAAATAAGCAGGGTGACTATATACAGCCTTGAAGTACTCCTTTTCCCATTTGGAACCAGTCTGTTGTTCCATGTCCAGTTCTAACTGTTGCTTCCTGACCTGCATACAGATTTCTCAAGAGGCAGAAGCATGCCGGCTGCGACGGACCTTGCAGAAGCGTGGCCGAGAGGAGCTACCCTGAGTCCAAGGTCAGGGGCAGCGACCGGGAGGAGCTACCCTACCATAGTTTGAAACTGAAAGAAAATGAAGTTGCTCAGTCATGCCTGACTCTTTGCGACCCCATGGATAGTAGCCTGCACAAAGCTCCTCCATCCATGGGATTTTCAAAGGCAAGAGTACTGGAGTCGGTTGCCTTTCCTTCTCCAGGGAATCTTCCCAAACCAGGGATCGAACCCAGGTCTCTCACATTGTAGACAGATGATTTACTGTCTGAGCCACCAGAGGAGTCCTTAGTTTGGCCCAAGATAAACAGCAGGGAGAGAACACAGCTCCACCCATCAACAGAAAATTGGATTAAAGATTTACTGATCATGGTCCAGTCCATCAGAACAAGACCCAGTATCCCCCCTCAGTCAGTCTATCCCACCAGGAAGCGTTTGTAAGCCTCTTATCCTTCTCCATCAGAGGGCAGACAGACTGAAAACCACAATCACATAAAATTAACCAATCTAATCACATGGATCACAGCCTTGTCTATATGCAGAGTACCTCATGTGAAATGGAAGCTGGATGAATCACAACCTGGAATCAAGATTGCCAGGAGAAATATCAATAACCTTGGATATGTAGATAACACCACCCTAATGGAAGAAAGTGAAGAGGAACTAAAAAGCCTCTTGATGAGGGTGAAAGAGGAGAGAGAAAAAGCTGACTTAAAACTCAACAGTGAAAAAACAAAGATCATGGCATACAGTCATATCACTTCATGGCAAAAAGGTGGGAAAACAATGGAAACAGTGTCAGATTTCATTTTGGGGGCTTTAAGATTACTGCAGACAGTAACTGCAGCCACAAAATTAAAAGACACTTGCTCCTTGGAAGAAAAACTATGACAGATCTAGACAGTATATTAAAAAGCAGAGACATCACTTTGCTGGCAAAATTTTGTATAGTCAAAGCTATTTTTTTTTTCCTGTATTCATGAATGAATATGAAGTTTGGACCATAAAGAAGGCTGAGTGCCAAAGAATTGCTGATTTTGAATTGTGGTGCTGGAGAAGACTCTTAAGAGTCCCTTGGTCTGCAAGGAAATCAAACCAGTTAATCCCAAAGGAAATCAATCCTGAATATTCATTAGTAGGACAGATGCTGAAGTTGAAACTCCAATATTCTGGCCGTCTGATGTGAAGAGCTGACTCACTGGAAAAAAACATGATGTTGGGAAATATTGAGGTCAGGAAGAGAATGGGACAACAGAAGATGAGATGGTTGGATGGCATCACTGACTCAAGGGATGTGAGTTTAAGCAAACTCTGGGAGATAGTGAGGGACAGGAAGGCTGGCAAGCTGCAGTCCATGATGTCTCAAAGACTCAGACCAAAGGCTTAGTGGTTAAACAACAACAACGTAGAATCAAAAGAACTAGGGCACCTCTCCCCTCCCCCCGAAAAGGAAGTAGGGCTAAATGAAACACAGCTGGAATCAAGATTGCAGGGAGAGATATCAACAACCTCAGATATGCAGATAATACCATTTTAATGGCAGAAAGTGAAGAGGAACTAATGAGCCTCTTGATAAAGGTGAAAAAGGAGAGTGAAAAAAAATGGCTTAAAGCTCAACATTCAAAATACAAAGATCATGACATCCAGTTCTATCACTTCATGGCAAATAGATGGGGAAAAAATGTAAACAGTGTCAGATTTCCTTTTCTTGGGCTCCAAAATCAATGTGGGTGATGACTGCAGCCATGAAATTGAAAGATGTTTGTTCCTTGGAAGAATAGCTATGGCAAACCTAGATAGTGTGCTAAAAAAGCAGAGACATCATTGCCGACAAAAGTCCATGTAGTCAAAGCTAAGTTGGTTTGTTTTTTTCCAGTAGTCATGTATGAATGTGAGAATTGGACCATAAGGAAGGGTGAGCGCCAAAGAGCTGATACTTTCAAACTGTAAGTGCTAGAGAAGACTCTTGAGAGTCCTTTGGGACAGCAAGGAGATCACAAACCATTCATTTCTAAAGGAAATCAACATTGAATATTCATCAGAAGGACTTATGCTGATGCTGAAGCTCCAATACTTTTGGCCACTTGATGTGAAGAGCTGAGTCGTTGGAACAGACATTGATGCTGTGAAAGACGGGGCAAGGACAGAAGGGGACAACAGAGGATGAGGTGATTTGATGGTATCACTGACTCAATGAACATGAGTTTGAGCAAACTCCAGAAGATAGTGAAGGACAGGAAAGCCTGGCATGCTGCAGTTCATGGGGGTCACAAATAGTCGGACCCGACTTAGTAACTGAACCATAACAACAACAGCAAGGGCTTGAGTCTTGATTCTCTCCAGATTTTTTCAGCTTCCTTTCATTGGGTAAATCTTTTCTGAGGCAGAGTTAGCAGTACACAGATTTTTTACTATGCAGGTGTGCAGTCACCCTTAACACACTTAAGGTTGTTCAAGGATTGACTGTATTCAAATTTTTTTTCAGACTTCTCTCTTCATGAAGTGAAGCTTCATTCTCCTTTATTTGAGTGAAGACTGGATTTAAGGAGTCCAGAAAACAAGGAATGGAAAGAGGGAAAATAGTAACCTACAGTGGAGAAACCAAAAAACACCCCCTTCAGCAAGTGACCGAGTTTAATCTCATGAATAATAAGACACAAATAAGTTGAAGTGAGAAAAGCTCTTCCTTTCTGTTTAATCCTTTATAAATATCCTTAAACTCAGTCTCACCACAAGAAAACACCAGAACAAAAAACTGAGTAGTACTCTACTGAGTAACTGAACAAAAGTAAGAAGGTCATGATAACAGATAAAAATTGAGAAACCATCATCCATGAGAAGAGAATAAGACAGAATGACTAAAAACAATGTCAGATCCTAGATTAGATTTTTATAGGGAGAAAAGACATTAGTAGAAGACTGGTGAATAACATTATATGAATGCTAATTTCTCAGTTGTGACCATTGAACTATTGTTTTAGAAGATGCTAACATTAGGGGGAACAGGGTAAAGCGTATCTGGGGCCTCTCTGTACTATCTTTGAAACCCTTCAGTAAGTTTAAAATTATTTCAAAATTTAAAAAAATAAAAATAAAGTTGGCAACATATTTCTGGAAGACAGGAAAGTAATAGAGTTACAGTGATAAATTTAGGAGTTGCATTTGAAGAGATAGATGTTGAAGCTTGGAGAAGGAGAAATTAGATCACTTGGAGGGAGTAAGCATGGTTTTGGCAACCATGGAACGTTGCCATTCTGGAACATTTAAGTCTGCTTCAGATTTTAGTAACTAGAAATTCCAAAAAACTCTACCTGTGTATTTGAGAACATTAATGATCATGGTGTAGTTTCAAAGACTGTAACCCCATTATCCAAAGTTGATCTCAATTTCAGATTCAAAATAATAACAAGCTCTCATACTTTATTCACTTGTATTAATATAAAGTACTTATTTTTATATTTGAAGAGACTCTTGCCAGTTATATGATGAATAAAGTACTTAGCAGAGTTCTAGTGCTAAATAGGCACTGAATAAAATGGCAGCCATTTTTAATATTTATTTTTAAAGACAGAAATCTAGAAAAAGTGAAAGAATTTATAGTTTGATTTCCTTGAAAACTGCTCTTGATTAATTTTTATGATAAATTTATAGGAAGGTTAATATGAAGAATTCCAAGGGAATCAGGATCAGCAATCAAGGCTCTTCAAAACATTGGCCTGAACAAGTTCCTCCTATATCTTAAGCCATTTCTACTTGATTGTTCTAGCCTTTGTTCTTAGAGATAAAAATCCTACCAGTGTGATTAGATGGAAGGAAAGGTATGAGGGCCTGAATATGGGGCAATATCTCTTGGGGAATTTTGTTCCTTTTGGATCTATGGGGGTCATCACCCTACATATCTCACCTCCGAAATTATTACTTTGAGCAAGTTCAAGTTAAATGTTGGAGATACTTCAAGCCTGAAATTACATATTTGCCTTCTTTAATTATAGATTTTTAAAGTAAAGGTCTATAATAGCAATAGGGTCTTTGTGAAGTTGTCTTAAATGTGACAGTTGCAGTATATGTAATGACAAGATTTATTGCCTAAGTAAACAATCAAGAAAGACTATAATGAACTTCAGCAATCCAGCCAAGATGTAATGGGGACATTCCCCCTTGAAAACAGCATTGGTTTTGTGCTCCAGGAAGGAAAGGGATTATAATTACCATTGTTAATTAAAATGGAATAACAATGACAATTGGAATTAGAATTTGACATTGAAAATTATTCTAAATTTTTAATGAAAACCCCTGTTAAGTATTAATTTTAAGCTTTTCTAGTTGCTGAAAATACTTTCATCTGTATACTAAAATCACCCAGATGAGTAAAAGGAAAAAAAAAAAAATCCTTTCCTACTTTCAATGTCATTTTCTAATAATTTAACTATGAGACATTCAACACTCAAGACTGAGTATCAATTGACTGGAAAGAGTTTCCTTTTGGTCAGGGAAAATAATTCATATATCAATGTTATCTTAAGTGATTCCTTTGAGTGATGATATGTAACCACCTGGGAAGAAAGAAGTGAACCCTATCGGGCTATGCTGAACATTTATAACTATTGGGAGAACTGAGCCATGATTGCATATTGTGTGCCCTGCATAAAATAAGTCCCCAAACTTTTCTGAAAGTAGCCTAATGCAGCAATGTAAAGTTCAAGGTAGTTTTTAAAATTTCTACGGAATCAGAATTATAGGAATCATTGCCTCTTGATTATAATCCATTCTCTCTTCAGTCTATTCAGTTCAGTCGTTCGGTCATGTGCAGTGCTTTGTGACCCCATGGACTGCAGCATGTCCAGGCTTCCCTGTCAATCACCAGCTCCAGGAGCTTGCTCAAACTCATGTCCATTGAGTCAATGACATCATCCAACCATCTCATCCTCTGCCGTCCCCTTTTCCTCCTGCCTTAAATCTTTCCCAGAATCAGGTCTTTTCCAATGAGTCAGTTCTTTGAATCAGGTGGGCCAAAATATTGGAACTTCAGCTTCAGCATCAGTTCTTCCATTCTCTCTTAGATATCTAATTTTCCACCAGATAGAAGTGTGAAGGCCTAGTAGCATACAGTTCCCCTTCTATTCCCTTTTTTGGGTTCTCTACCAAATCTCCTGAGTCAGCCTGTCTGAACAGAGATTTACTGACAGTCATAGTGTTTGGTTTGATGCTATGGCAGTAAATACTCAAACTGTGCTCTGTGTGCATGCTCAGTTGCACTCAACTCTTTGAGACCCCATGGACTGTATCCCACCAGGCTCTTCTGTCTATGGAAATTTCCAGCCAAGATTACTGGACTGGGTTACCATTTCCTTATCCAGGGGATCTTCCTGACCCAGGAATCAAACCCATGTCTCCTGAGTCTCCTGCACTGGCAAGTAGATTCTTTACCATTGAGCCACCTGCGAAGCCCAACACTCAAACTACTAACTTCTAAATTTTCCTATTATATTCAGAGGCAAACTATGTTTTAGTGGAATTCCTGAGCATAATCAGAAGAAAAATTCTCTCTCCTTTTGCCACACTGCAATTCTTCAACTTGGGTTTAGTATCCACAAAGTTGAAGTGGATGAATAAATAACAAGCTGGAATCAAGATTGCTGAGAGAAGTATCAACAATCTCAGATATGCAGTTGATACTTTTCTAATGGCAGAAAAGTGAAGAGAAACTAAAAAGACACTTGATGAGGGTGAAAGGGGAGAGTGAAAAAGTTGGCTTGAAACTCAATATTTAAAAAACTAAGATCCTTGCATCTGGTCTCATTATCTCATGGCAAATACAAGGAGGAAAGTGGATACAGTGACAAATTTTATTTTCTTGGGCTCTAAAATCACTGCAGACAATGACTACAGTCATGAAATTAAGACACTTCCTCCTTGGAAAGAAAGCTATGTAAAATCTAGACAGTATATATAAAGATAGAGATATCAATTTGCTGACAAATGTCCAGTGATCATGTACATATGGGAAAGTTGAACCATACAGAAGGCTGAGTATCAAAGAATTGATGCTTTTGAATTGTGCTGGAGAAGATTCTTGTGAGTTCCTTGGACTGCAAAGAGTTCAAACCAGTCAATCCTAAAGGAAATAAACTCTGAATATTCACTGGAAGGACTGATGCTAAAGCTGAAGCTCCAATATTTTGGCCACCTGATGCTAGGACCCAACTCATTGGAAAGACCCTGTTTCTGGGAAAATTTGAGGACAAGAGGAGAAGGGGATGGCAGTGGACCAGATGCTCTGATACCATCATCAATTCAATGGACCTGCATTTGAGCAAACTCTGAGAGATAGTGAGGGACAGGGAAGACTGGCATGCTGCAGCCCATGGAGCTACAAAGAGTTGGACATGATTTAGTGACTGAACAATAACAGCCTAATCTCTGATCTTTGATCTAAGGTCAATTTCCACTCTTCACTGAATCTCTTTCCCTGGTTTCCCCAGATTCCCTTGAAAGAGGCTTAATCCAGGGCTGAGTTGACATTAAATTAAAGCTTCTCTGTCCAAGAATTACAATTGTATACACAGTATTCTTGCCCCTTGATTATGTGTTGTGAATAATTTTTCCATAAATAAAAAAAATTGGAACCCTTATTACATGACAAAAAATACAGTTTCTATTAGTAGGCTGTAACTGAATACTGGCTCTTCCCCTTACTAGTTGTGTGACCTTGAGCAATTGCCTCTCAACTCCCTCATCTTTAACCTGGGAATGGAATATCTATCTCAGAGAGCTGTGTGAGAGGTAAGTGTAATAAAGGTAGAAAGTTCTCATGGAATGCCTGAAAACACAGAGAAATATTCAACAATTACATTTTCAAAAATAAAATTTAAAAGTTATTTTTACTTTTTGTATTTGGGCTGTTTCACTTGAAAATGACAGAAAACATAATCAAAACTTACTCAGGAAAAGGAAAGATATTTACTGGGTCATATAAATGAATAACACAGGGTAAAAATGGATTGAGTCACAGCTTGACATTGGGTTTTAAACTATCTCATAAAAATCTGCTTTTGTCTTTCATGTTTAGTTTTGGAAACTCTGTGAAGATTGTGTTCTCAGATATGTGTCTAATATAGACACAGGATGATGCTAGTAGTTTTCAGGGCTACGTCCTTCCCAACTGATATTCTACCATTTCCAGTTAAAGTGTTATTGTGTGCCAATTCTTGAAAAGATTATTGAAGTCATATAAATGCAACACTGATAAGCTTACACCTAATTCATATCATCTCTCTGATGTAAAAGTCAAGACCTTTGAAAACACTTAAACTGTTATGGACACATGAGAGGAAACATGTGGTCCTAGACAGAAATTACAGAACTATTACCCAGAAGAGGATGGAACTATTACCCAAAGGATGTTTCTGCTAGGCTACAGAAACAATTGGTGTCCATTACAAACTAGAAATATGATCATGATCTGATCATATGCATGGAATTCATTAGAATAAGACAACAGAAATTTAGACCCCTACAGAAATGATAATGAAAGCAATAAAGTAATAAACGATCATTACTATAGTTTGCTTTTATAGTCAAAACTGTTTTTCAATTTTGCATTCCATATATGAATTCTCTTTTTTTTTTTTCTGTTTAGAAACCTGTGTGATACACAAGTCTTCCTTTTTACATTTATACTTGAAGGAAACTGAGGCTCAGTTTCATTAAGTAGTTTTTCCTAAGTCTATATAAATATCTTTAAGCAGAATTAAGATTGGAACCAATGTCTACTATTTTTTAATCTTGTATCACTTTCGTTATATCACATTATTATATTAGAGAGATCTAACCAGTAGTTTATATCCTGGAGAATGTCAGAAGGAAGGGATATTCACATTAGGTATTGACAATTGTACAAGATATATGAAGTGGGTAGCAATTGGTAAGCACTGCCTGTTTGATGCTTTAGAATTCTACTATACGATACTGCTATAAAAATCATGCCACTCTCTCTAGAGTGGGCAAAAAACTTAGTTAATGGAAAAAATGATTAGAGGTAGAAGGCTGCTCAGCAGCTCTAATGGTCTCAATTTTGTTCACAAAATAACTTATAAACCATTCATAGTATTCTACCAGCACCTCCTTCCTTGATTTATAATGTCTTTTTTATGGGTTCAGAATGGAATCAATGGTCTGGAAGAGCACAGGAGGGTAATGTTTCCCAGAAGAGATGATATTAGAAAAAAATGTGCTGCCCTTGCAGCTTTTGATGCACTTTCTCATTGGTCTACAGGTTGTTTTCTTTCTCAACTGTGATCTGGAAATGTACAACCAGAGGATCTCAATAAATGCTCCAATGTGTGACCGACTAATTTTATTAACATCCGTTCCCTCTGAAATGATGCTGCATTTACTTGGTAACAGAAAGATGTGGCATGAATGAGGAGGCTGTGGGCACAATTCTGTGACTGAGAGAAAGGAGCTGCTTCTCCTGAGGACAGGGCATCCAGGCTTCACATTTCTCTGTGAATAACAGTTTCAATAGGACTAAATATGAATTCATCTATCTTCCATTAAAGGTACCACTTCCACAAAAAAAAACTGCCTCAGTGTTTGTATTTTGTTTTAGTTTTTGCCTGGGACTGTTATTGTCACTACTTTGCTAATGAGAAAATAATTTTCTCTGTCATCCATCGCCGCTTTTTCAGTGCTTCTGTGAACTAGTAAAATGCACCTTCAAAAAACTCTGTTGGAATTAAAAATGCCCCTGTAACCCATAAAACCGTAAAACTAACCTTAACTTCATGAACATTTCATAAACTAGTATCCAGTTACCCCAAATATCCATACTTTCATTTATTCAGTCACAATTATCAATCTTTCAAAAACATAATTTCCTGGAATTTGAAAAATTATGTTCCCATTGTTCTTACCATAAACTAGCACCTTAGATTTTACTTGATTACTTGGAAGCTACTGCTGCCCTTACTTGAAACAGCTATTTATCATAAAAAAAAAAATAGTACATCACCATTCTATGCAAGAGAATCTAATTGTTTGTCAAAATCCATCATGTAATTGTCACTCCTGTTATAGTATCCAGTTATGCAAAATAGTCATAAATGTTGTTTTAAATATGTGATTTACATAAGCTTTTGACTGAGGGTAAGTTAATTTTAAAAATTTGTGGTAAAGAGCTAATTTTCTCATATATCTGGTTGGAAAAAAAAAAGCTAAAAAACATGAATTTGTTGTCAGATATTAATCTCCTATACTGCCCCATGATTGTGTTCTAAAGATTAAGAACTTTTATCATTTAGTGAATTCTAACTGCAAAGACAAAGCTCAATGCTTATGATGAGATTTGAGATACTGGTGTATAAGATGATCGGACTTTGGATTCTGATGTTGAAGTATGCTTAATTACGCAAAGGTGAAACGAAGACTTCCTAAGAACTTGCTTTTAGATAACAATGCCCCAAATGCCACAGATGCCTTGGCTCTTCTGCCAAGAGAAGAGCATAGTCCCTATTGATCAAAACTAATCCCTGCCATGCTCCAGGAATGACTACTAAATACAGGCAGAGACACCTATTGTAGTATTTCAGGAAGAAGAACAAATTCACACTTGACTAAGCAGAGACACAACAAGATCTATAAATCAATGTGAGCTGGGTCTCTGTTCTTCCAGCACACTAGCATGGCTTGTGGGCAGCTTTTATGGATTATGGAAGCTAGCTTTTTGTGCTACCTATTAGTATAAGAAAGCAGATTTTCACTAACCACATGATGTGAACAAACATCTCTTTCCCTGCCTGTGCCCCTGTGCTCCTTCTTGTAGCATCCAAAGTCATAGACTTAAACCTGGCTGCCTTAAGGTCCAGAAATTCTTATACACCTGAGATGACATACAAAATAATCGTAAATTTGTGATTATGCTTTTTTTTTTCTCTCCAGAGGATCCATAAATTTCACTCCATTCTCACAATCCTTCCCAAAACTGATATAATCCAGTGCTCTTGTATCACAAAGGAAGAGGAGAAACATAGGATTCAACTCATACAGTTAAGTATCCACTTCTGATTACAGGCAGAGGTGAAAAACTACAGCCCAAGTCTTTAGTCACTCACATAGCTGCTACTTCTATAAGAGGACTGGCCTATATTTGGTACCATGCCATGGGTATCCCACAAAAAAATTAAAAGAGGGTAATAAAGGGAAAGATGAAGAAAGTGAAAGAAGAACAGAGGAAGAGTTAGAGAGAAATACTGAAAACACAATGCTTCCAAATGTTCAAAAGCCTCTATCTTCTATTAATAAGGAGAGGATGGTAGTTTAGTCACTAAGTCATGTTCGAGTCTTAAGACTGTATGGACTATAGCCCACCAGGCTCCCTCTGTCTATGGGATTTCCCAAGCAAGAATACTGGGATGGGTTGCCGTTTCTTTCTCCAGGAAAGGAAATCTTCCCTGACCCAGGGACTGAACCCATGGATTCTGGTCTCCTGCACTGCAGGTGGATTCTGTTACCCTGAGCCATCAGGGAAGCCTACACTATTATTGACAATTATCTTAATAATAAAAGATCTGTTACTGTTCAATCCCTCAGTTGTGTCCAACTCTTTATGACCCTGTGGACTGCAGCACACCAGGCTTCCCTGTCCTACACTATCTCTGGGAGTTTATTCAGATTCATGTCCACCAAGTCGGTGATACTATCTAGCCATCTCATCCTCTGTCACCCCCTTCTCCTCCTGCCTTCAACCATTCCTAGCATCAGAGTATTTTCCAATTGGATAGCTCATTGCATCGGAGGGCCAAAGTATTGGAGGTTCAGCTTCAGCGTCAGTCCTTTCAATTAACATTCAGAGTATATTTCCTTTAAGATTGAATCTCCTTGCAGTACAAGGGACTCTCAAGGGTCATGTCTACCACCACAACTCAAAAACATTGGTTTTTTGGAGCTCAGCCTTCTGTGTGGTCCAACTCTCACTTCTGTACATGACTACTGGAAAAACCATCAGTTCATTTCGGTTCATTTCAGTTGTTCAGTTGTGTCCAACTCTTTGCAACCCCATGGACTGCAGCAGGCCAGGCTTTCCTGTCCATCACCCAACTTAACTCTAAGAGCTTGCTCAAACTCATGTCCATTGATTCAGTGATTCCATCCAGTCATCTCATCCTTTGTCATCCCCTTCTCTTCCTACCTTCAAACTTTCCCAGTGTCAGGGTCTTTTCCAGATGGCCAAAATATTGGAGCTTCAGAATATACAGGACTGATATCCTTTAGAATTGAGGGGTTTCATCTCCTTGCAGTCCAAAGGACTCTCAAGAGTCTTCTCCAACACGACATTTCAAAAACATCAATGCTTTGTTGCTCAGCTTTCTTTATAGTCCAGCTCTCACATCCATACAGGACTACTGGAAAAACCATAGCCTTGACTAGATGGACCTTTGTCAGAATGTAATGTCTTTGGTTTTTAATGTGCTGTCTATGTTTGTCATTACTTTTCTTCCAAGGAGCAAACGTCTTTTAATTTCATGGCCACACTCATGATCTGTAGTGATTTTGGAGCCCACAAAAATAAAGTCTGTCACTGTTTCCATTGTTTCCCCATCTATTTGTCATAAGGTGATGACCAGATGCCATCATCTTTGTTTTTTTAATGTTGAATTATAAGTCAGCTTTTTCACTCTCCTCTTTCACTTTCAAGAGGCTCTTTAGTTCCTCTTTGCTTTCTTCCATAAGGGTGGTGTTATCTGCATATCTGAGGTTATTGATATTTCTCCCAGCAATCTTGATTCCAGCTTGTGCTTCTTCCAGTCCAGCATTTCTCATGATGTACTCTGCATATAAATTAAATAAGCAGAGTGACAATATACAGCTGTGACATACTCCTTTCCCAATTTGAAACTAGTCTGTCGTTCCATGTCCCGTTCTAACTGTTGCTTCTTGACTTGCATACAGATTTCTCAGGAGGCAGATAAGATGGTCTGGTATTCCCAGCTCTTCAAGAAATTTCAGTTTGTTGTGATCCACACAGTCAAATGTTTTGGCATAGTTAGTAAAGCAGAAGTAGTTGTTTTTCTTAAACTCTCCTGCTTTTTCTATGACCCAACAGATGTTGGCAATTTGATCTCTGGTTTCTCTGCCATTTCTATATCCAACTTGAACATCTGGATTTGCTCAGTTCACCTACTATTGAAGCCTCACCTGGAGAATTTTGAGCATTACTTTGCTAGCATATGAGATGAGTGCAATTGTGCAGTAGTTTGAAGATTCTTTGCCACTGCCTTTCTTTGGGATTGAAATGAAAACTTTTCAAGTCCTGTGGCCACTACTGAGTTTTCCAAATTTGCTGGCATATTGATTGAAGTACTTTAACAGCATCATATTTTAGGGTTTGAAATAGCTCAACTGGCTTTGACTATAAGGACTTTTATTGGCAAAGTGACGTCTCTACTTTTTGATCTGCTATCTTGGTTTGTCATAGCCTCTCCCTCACCCCCCCCCACCCTCCCACCCACCACCGCCACACTGCTAGGGATCAAGCATCTTTTAATTTTATGGCCCAGTCACTGTCCACAGTGATTTTGGAGCCTAATAAAATAAAGCCAGCCACTGTTTCCACTTTTTCCCCATCTATTTGCCATGAAGTGATGGTATTGAATGCTATGATCTTTGTTTTTTGAATGTTGAGCTTTGAGCCAACTTTTTCACTCTCCTTTTTACCCTCATCAAGAGGCTCTTTAGATTCTCTTCACTTTATGTCATTAGAGTCATATCGTTTATATATCTGAGCTTGTTGATATTTCTCCCAGCAATCTTGATTCTAGCTTGTGATTCATCCTGCCCAGCATTTCACATTAAATACTCTGAATTTAAGTTAAGTAATCTGGTGAAAATAAATATCCTTGACGTACTCCTTTCCCAGTTTTGAAGCAGTGCTTTGCTCCATGTCAGGCTCTAACTATTGCTTCTTGACAAGCATACAGGTTTCTCAGGAAACAGATACGGTGGTGTGGTATTTTTGTCTCTTTAAGAATGTTCCAGTCCTGAAACTTATGTATACCCATGGCGGATTCACGTTGATGTATGGCAAAACCAATTCAGTATTGTAAAGTAAAAAATAAATAAATAAATAAAATTTAAAATAAATAAATAAATAAAATAATAATAAAAACGACCAAGTTCAGTTCAAAAAAAAAAAAAAAGAATGTTCCAGTTTGTTGTGATCCACACAGTCAAGGGCTTTAGTATAGTCAATGAAACAGAAACAGATGTTTTCCTGGAGTTCCTTTGCTTCTTTCATGATTCAATGAATGTTGGCAATTTGATCTCTGCCTTTTCTAAATACAGCATGTAATACTAGAGTTTCTCAGTTCATGTACTAAGGAAGCCTGGGTTGAAGGATTTTGAGTACCATCTAACTTCCATCTGAAATGAGTGCAGTTGTACAGCAATTTCAACATCCTTTGGCATTACCCTTGTTTGGAATTGGAATGAAAACTGACATTTTCCAGTGCTTTGGCTACTGCTGAGTTTTCCAAATTTGCTAACATATTGAGTGCACTACTTTAACATCATCTCCGTTTAGGATTTTAAAATAGCTCAGCTGGAATTCTATCACTTCCACTAGCTTTGTTGGTAGTAATATTTGCTAAGGCCCACTTGACTTCACACTCCAGGATATATGGCTCCTGGTGAGTTATCACACCTGGTGAGTTATAGTGTTTATCCAAGTCATTAAGATGTTTTTTGTATAGTTCTTCTGTGTATTCTTGCCACCTCTTCTTAATCTCTTCTGCTTCTGTTAGATCCTTATTTTTTCTGTTCTTTATCACCCTTTACCTTACCCATCTTTGTGTGAAATGTTCCCTTGATACCTCCAATTTTCTTGAAGAAATCTCTAGACTTTCCCAATCTTTTGTTTTCCTCTATTTCTTTTCATTGCCCATTTTAATGAAGGCCTTCTTATTTCTCCTTCCTATTCTCAGGAACTCTACATTCAGTTGGGTATATCTTTCCTTTTCTTCCTTGCTTTTCAGTTTTCTTCTTTCTGCAGCTATTTGTAAAGCCTCCTCTGACACTCTGACAACTACTTTGCATTTTTGTAATTTTTCCCCCTTTGGGATAGTTTTAGTCACTGCCTCCTATTCAATATTATAAACATCTGTCCAGCACTCTCTCTACCACTAGGTTCCTCTGTTCATGATATTCTCCAGGTAAGAATATTGGAGTAGAGTGCCATGTCCTCTTCCAGGACATCTTTCTGGCCCAGGGATTGAACCCTTGTCTCTTATGTCTCCTCCATTGGCAGGTGGGTTCTTTACCACTAACACCACTTGGGAAGCCCTGATCATTGTATAAGGATCTATATTGTATGAAGTCATTTTTTCTCTTCTACACTAAAAAATGTCCAGAAAACCCACAGCAATAAGTCTGGACATGAAAGATGTGTCTCTGTGGCCATTTAGCGCTTCTCATTGATTTGGAATCCATATCAGTTTTAGACCAAGTTGTGCTGAAAATCCCTATCTGACAGGTCGGCAGTCAGAGACAGAGAAACTGTGGTCCAGCCGGCTGTAGGATGGCTATGATGAATTAGAACCAGCTCTAGATCCAGGTCTTGTCACTATTTAAAGTACTTTTATATTTATGAGGAGACAAATGATTCAAATAAATAAAAATGATTCATTCTGCTTACTTCACCCACCTTACTCAAATGCGATTTTCAAAATAGTGTAAAAAATATGCCTTTATCTTCTCAACAAACACTTCCTAAAAAATTGGTATAAGAAGTTAAGGTTACAGGGTCATTCAAGGTCTCATTCTGAGAGGATATAAAAAAAGGGTAGGGGGACTTAGTAAATTATGTAAGTTACAGAACTGAAAAGAAAATCCTTTGAAGAATAGGTCATTGGTTTTGATATTAGAGGATAAGGTATGAGATGCACTTTGAAGAACTGTAACCTAACCAAGCAGCTCACACATAGTGGTTTTCATTAAAAAGTTGCCATTTATCTTATCATGGTGAGTTTATCTTACCATGAGCTGTCATTGAAAGGATAGGGAAATACTGTGACTTACTACAGCACAGCAGATATCAAAAAAAGACAGATGGCAACTTTTTAAATGACAGACACAGTTCTCTAGGGCTTATTCCTGTCTCCAGATTAAGAAGCAGCCACCATCAATACCAATCTCTAGGGCTAGGCTGAAAGGAGACATTAATAGAGCATACTCCTATATTTGTATTAATATCTTAAACTCTTAGGAAGATTTTAAGTTTGGAGGGGGGGCATCTGTCCTGTTCACAGTGGAAAAATAACTCATGATAATGAGGCTAACTTGTGTTTTAATATTTAATTTTAGCTTCATAATCTATGATGGTTTCTTGAAGCTTAAAATTATTTTCTGGATAAAATTTAACAATTAAGATCCTATGGTTTTCAGCCACACATTCCTGGAATCAATCTGCTTTTCTCTGTATCTCAATTATCTCATTTATGAGAAAAAGTAGTGTTCCTAATTCATGGGATTGTGTTAAGGATCTAAAAAGAGATGAAATAAAATAACAATTCTGTGATTGCTATTTGATAACAGTATTAAATACTAGTATTAACCATCATTTGATATTGGATCCAGTGACTCAAATCTCAAGTTTCTAAATAAGAAAAGTAATTTTAGCTGACCCCTAAACAAATTGAAACAATGCTTGCTGCTGCTGCTGCTGCTCTTGCTGCTGCTGCTGCATCGCTTCAGTCGTGTCCGACTCTGTGCGACCCCATAGACGGCAGCCCACCAGGCTCCACCATCCCTGGGATTCTCCAGGCAAGAACACTAGAGTGGGTTGCCATTTCCATCTCCAATGCAGAAACAATGCTTAACTATCCTATATTTAAGACAATCTAACTAATACCACACACACATATATCCCAGTTCTGCAACCAGTGGCTAAAGTCTACCATCTTCTGTACCATCAAGTGCTAATGGGCCATTTAGAAAGAACTTGCCCTCATTTCTAGAGTCTCTCCTGTTATACTGGCTCATGGCCACCTCTACTTTCTGGGCCACTGAGAGCACCTATTATCCATGTCACACATGCTGGTCCTTCTTCATATACTGCATTCTATCATTTTGTATCTGAATCTTTCTCTCCCAAGTAGATATACATTCCTTGAGGATAAGTATATGCTACATATTTTCTTTGAAAATTATGACCAACCGAGACAGCCTATTAAAAAGCAAAGTCATTATTTTACCAATAAGATGTGTCTAGTCGAAGCTATGGTTTTTCCAGTAGTCATGTATGGATGTGAGAGTTGGACTATAAAGAAAGCTGAGTGCCAAAGAATTGATGCTTTTGAACTGTGGTGCTGGAGAAGACTCTTGAGAGTTCCTTGGACTGCAAGGAGATCCAACCTGTCAATTCTAAATGAAATCTGTCCTGAACGTTCATTGGAAAGACTGACGCTGAAGCTGAAACTCCAATACTTTGGCACCTGATGAGAAGAGCTGACTCATTTGAAAAGAGCCTGATGCTGGGAAAGACTGAAGGCAGGAAGAGAAAGGGACGACAGAGGATGAGATGGTTGGATGGCATCACCGACTCAATTGACATGGGTTTGGGTAGACTCTGGGAGTTGGTGATGGACAGAGAGGCTTGGCATGCTGCAGTTCATGGGATTACAAACAGCTGGACACGACTGAGTGACTGAACTGAACTGAACTGAACTGAAGCAGCCTAGTCTAGTGTGAAGCAAGAAATTAGAACTCATTGAAGATAGCTTACTTTAAAATAATATAAATTAATTTACATAGACTAAATGTAGAATACCATCATTCTATTTGTCTTCCTAAACTCTTAAAGTTAACAATGAGATGGAGAGACTAAATATTATACAAATATTTAAAACTGACTTCTAGGGAAAAAAAAGAAACTCTTTTTTTAAAGTTAAAGTTAAAGTTAAACTCTTGAACTTTAGTTTTATCATCTGCTGAATAACAAAATTTAGCAAGTAACCTTAAGATCCACTCCAGATAAAGCATTATTGATTATTATTTCATGAAATTTGACAGTGCTTGGAATGTACTCACTAACTGTAATATACATATTTCCAAACAATGGTCCAGCATATATTCTAACTACATACAATGGTATTGACCATAGACCTCACAATTTTAAACAAAGGGAAAAAATGGCTATAATCACTGTGTTTTATTTTCAAACTCAGAATGATATTGAGAATTTAGAAAACCTGAAAGTCATTTCCTCTTAGACTGCTTTTAATTCCCTTTGGTGTTTCCCTTGGAGCATTTTTTCTTTATTTCTCCATTTATCAGATGCTTAAAAACTCTGAAGAATGAAGTTAACTAATTGTCCATTAGATGCCTTGGATCTTTCATCTTGATGCAGTTTCTCTCATTAGATAGACTGTGAGCTTTGTTGTGCACTCACAGATGGCATCCTAGCTTCTGCAGCAATGGGCACTTAAGCTCCAGGAAGCCCTGTTTAGACGTGGATGTTTTAATAGAGCAGTCCACATCCAACCTCTCACTCTTGTCTAAGTACCTGCTTGTGATGATCACTTTGCTTCCTGCTGCTCTAAGTGGAGTCATTAAAAGAAACGCAACTTTCAGCACAATTGAGAAAGGGTGGTAACTTCCTTCATTTGAAGGTCAGCTCCACCAAACATTTAACCTTTCTACTTCCATCAATTTAATCATTAGGAAGAAATCAGATAATCCTTATCTTTAAAAAGTCCTAAGAAATAATTGCATCTCTCTCTCTCTCTCTCTTTTTTTTTTTCCTCTCAGCAATTGATGGGGGCAGGGAGGGGAGAGATGGGACAAATAAACCAAAATTTAGAACATTAATGGTTGTTCCTACATGTGTTTAGATTTACGTGAGATGACCCCAGAACATATTTAGGCATTTGATATGTTAAATATCAGGGTTAGGTTTCTTCAGCACCCCCAGCCCTCTGTCCTACGGTCATAGAGTAGATGGCAGAAAATTGTCAGTTTGGGATTGTCTTTATTAGAACCAGAATATAAGAACTGAGACTTTTGCAAAATGTGGCAAAGAGGTTGAAATGAGGATGGGATAATTGCCCAGTTTCTATGTTTATTGAACATATTACTGAAAAACAAGAAAACTATTTCAATGATAAATGAACAATCTAGTCTTTCGTTTAAAATATTAGATTTATACACTGTCTCAAGTTAATCCCACAGGTACTTATCAAGAAGTTACAGGATATGTCACTTCTTGGGAGATGTTTCAAAGAAGTTATCTGGTATGACAGCTGTTCTCTAGATTCTGAAATCTATTTGCGTAAAAGGAGACAAGTATATATTTAAAAAATTAAATGTAGAATTAGACATGAAACAAACAGAGATAACTATCAGTTCAGTTCAGTTCAGTTGCTCAGTCATGGCCGACTCTTTGTGACCCCATGAATCGCAGCACACCAGGCCTCCTTGTCCATCACCAACTCCCGGAGTTCACTCAGACTCACGTCCATTGAGTCCATGATGCCATCCAGCCATCTCATCCTCTGTTGTCCCTTTCTCCTCCTGCCCCCAATCCCTCCCAGCATCAGAGTCTTTTCCAATGAATCAACTCTACACATGAGGTGGCCAAAGTACTGGGGTTTCAGCTTTAGCATCATTCCTTCCAAAGAAATCCCAGGGCTAATCTCCTTCAGAATGGACTGGTTGGATCTCCTTGCAGTCCAAGGGACTCTCAAGAGTCTTCTCCAACACCACAGTTCAAAAGCATCAAGTCGGCATAAATGTAGGTACTATATTTAATATAAAGTAAAAAATAAACAATCAAGTATAAAGCTTATGCTAACAATATATAGTCAAGATATTTAAGAAATTACTGTGATTTCGATTAATGTCTGATAGGAAATTTGAATTTGAAATGTTTTTTGAAGAAGCAGGAGAGAAAAATAAACTTTTAAGTGGGAAAACAGTACACAGAAGTTGAATTAGTTTCTTTAATTCAGGGAGTTTTGTGCAAACTCTCATCAGGGAAGAACCCTACCTCTTCATTTAGCCCTTGAAGGACGTTATAACTTTACTACCTACATGGTCTCCATGTCCACTTGCTTTACTTTTTCTTATTTCCATTGTATATTTATAAAATAAATATACCCTCCACTTTCAATAGCCTCAGGGTACAAGTACCAATAAAATTCCCATTGATTAAAGTATTAAAATACATGAAAAGGAACAATAGCCAGCAGCAATAATGATTAAACACATAAGTATCAAATAAAACAAAATTGTATTAAAAACAACAGCTTCCTCAAATCTACCCTTAAAATGTAGCAGGCCAGCTAGAATGTAGGGAAAAAAGCGAATGAATTGTAACTATACACAACAACCTGGGCTATAAAATACAACATAATTTTCATTTTACTATTTAACTCAGTTTTGGGGTATTCTCAGTATAATTCGCTTTCCCCTCTGTATGCCTTTGTTTCTCTAGAAGTCAAATGGGAAGGATATGGTTTATCATAACCCTTCAGGGACTTTGTGAGGAGGAATGAAATAAAATATATCAAATGACTTAAAGGTGGACCAGTACAAATATTAGTTGCTCCTAACATTGCTTCATTCTGACATTTTTGAAATATTTAATCCCTAACTATATCCATAATCTTATAACAAAATCTCCATTTTTATTGATAAACTCAAGTTGTAGGTATCATATATAAATATGGATATGGTATACAAATGGTTATAGTTTTATTATTTTTAATACTTATAGCTGGTGACACTGCCACAGAAGTAAAGTGACCCTACATTCTATGATACATTGCAAACCTGACCAGGCACATATCTAAAGTCCTTTAATGAAACAGTTCAGTTTAGTCACTCAGTCGTGTCCGACTCTTTGCGACCCCATGGACTGCAGCAATCCAGGCCTCCTTGTCCATCACTAACTCCCAGAGTTTACTCAAACTCATGTCCATTGAGTTGGTGATGCCATCCAACCATCTCATCCTCTGTCGTCCCCTTCTCCTCTTGCCTTCAATCTTTCCCAGAGACAGGGTGTTTTCAAATGAGTCAGCTCTTCTCATCAGGTGGCCAAAGTATTGGAGATTCAGCTTCAACATCAGTCCTTCCAATGAACATTCACGACTGATTTCCTTTAGGATGGACTGGTTGGATCTCCTTGCAGTCCAAGGGACTCTTAAGAGTCTCCTCCAACACCATTTATTGAAACAGTAGAGATTAAATGATGCCAATTTTATGTTAAGACTTCAAAAGCCATGAGCACATGTCAGTAACACTACTTTTCTACCTAGACTATTCAATACAACTCTCCTAGATGAATTTATCTCCTAAGGAGAACAACAATCTTATTTTCTTTTAAGCTTTAATTTCCAAGTGAAATTCCAGAGGACTATTCTTTATTGTATTATTCACAAAGTTTGTTTCAAACACTTAGCAGACATTTGTATACACAAATACACTCATAGCATCTGCTACTCTGACTGCTCTGTATGCCAAGATCTCATTCTCATTTCTTTGGAAAGAGGGTACACTGTTGGTCCTTATCTTTATCGCAAAATGTATTAGGAGAATAATTCAATAAAAATAAGACAGACTATGCATTAAGAATAAGAGCAAGAACAATTGATGGAGATGTGTTGTTCTCCAATTTTTGTTTGTTCTTTGGCTATTCACTATCTACTCTCAGATAAAATCTACTCAAATACTTTGTTATGCCATTAAATTCAACAATGGAGATAGTAATCACAGCATTTCTTTATTCTCTACATTATAACCAATATTTGACTTTCCTATTTTTCCTCTACTGCAAGCTTTCAAAGAAGAAGCAATAAAATTATTTAATTAAGGAATGAAAAAGTATACAGTGGTGTTTTTCCATAAAAGTTTCCAGTTATAATGCTAAAGTAGACAAAGGAACAATAGTTACAGAGTATCGAGATTAATTAACGCCATTTCATTCTAAGAGCAGTGGATTGAATTCACTTTCTTGTCACTGGCGAGAGGTATACCACTGACAAAAATATAAGCATTGATACCATGAAAATGGCTTACATACTTAGAGCTCTAAAAACTCAAAAACATTTCTACTGATGCCTATATCTTCCAGTTAAAACAAAAATATATAATTTAAGGATCTGGACTGAAACTGTTAACAGCAAGACCATATATGGTAAATATTTCCTTAGACATTTGACAGATCTTTTTCAAACTATGTGTTTAGCAGGGATGAATCCCAGTTAAAGGAAAGAGGTCAAGCATCTCTGAAGTTAAGACCAATCTTACATGTTGCTGGTTAAGCACTTTGATGTAAAGAATGTTTGTAGGCACCATTGGGCATAAATCTAGATTTTTCTCCTACAGTAATAAAGACTAAAATTTTATTATTTTTATATGAGTCAACCTTTTAGATTATGATTACTTTACAGGTTAATGGGCTTCATTATTTTAAAATAGGAGTTATAGCAGTTATTACAAGAAACTCAAGTTGGGGAAATAAAATATATGTAGAAAAAATATATACAATCATATGACGATATGTGTTAGCAATGAAAATAAAAAATGGCAAGGAAATTTACTGGAATGAAGATAAGAACAATGAAGCAATTTTAGATGTTGATCAGGAACAAATTTGTGTAGAAAGATGGAAAAGGTAAGCATATATCTGTGAGAAGAGTGTTCTGTAGGGGGAAAAAAAAGCCTCTTTAGGACTCAAAAATTGTTCTTGTGACTTTTGTGAAATAGAAAGATGGTCAATGAAGTGAGCTCTGTGGGAAAAAAAAAAAAAAAAACATTATTCCAGTGAAAATTCTTGTAGCCCAATACATAATGAAGAATTATCTCATTATCTGATTTTGTTTATGATAACCCAGTGTGGTGCATAGCACATACTGTCTTACATTTTCAGACTAAAGAATAACGAGGAACTTCTCTGGTGGTCCAGTGGTTAAAGAATCCATCGACCAGCACAGGACACATGGCTTTGACCTCTAGCTAGGCAACACACTGCAGCTACTGACAGAAGCCCACGCTGCACCTACAGAAGCTCCTGCCACAATGAAGAGCCCATGCATGCAACTAAAACCCAATGCAACCAAATAAATACAGATTTAGGAATAATAATGATAAACTGGATTCAGGTATTCACTTCTACTGTCCAAGCTATTGGTGGAGAAATAGGTAACCTCAAAACTTAGCTTATTCATTTGAAGCTCACACTCTCTGTTCAGAAAGTCATACTAATATTTGGCAGATTTCTTCCGACTCTATAAAGAAGTCAACATCTTTAAGAATTTGTTTCCAAATGTGTGCATAAAATACATACATCTTCATGCTAATAGTCTTACATTAATCCAAAGATATTGAAATTTTATTCCTCAAAAGCACGGTTGTTATAGAAAACAATATTGATTGGGAAGAATTCAAAGAGCACATAGACCTTAATGGAAACACCAGAAAATATACTGGCTCTGAAATCAGCGGATGGAAGAGCAGGATGTCCAGGTGAGAATGGAGTTAGGGTGTTAGGAGTGCATCCCTCGCAGGTCAAGTCAGTTCCAGGGTCCTGGACTTGGTTCTGCAGCTCAAAGGTGGCGTCCTCGCAGCCGCGAAAAATGGCCAGGCGATAGCCTGCGGTGCCCAGGGCATAGCAGTCAGAGGACACCAGCAAGTAGATAGGCAGTTCCACAGGACCTCCCGGCAAGAGGAGGGCAGTGCCAGGCCCACAGCCACCAGGTGGAGCCCAGGAGCGCCAGCCCCACAGCCACTGCGCTAATTTCATCATAGTCACGCCCTGCCTAGCCCCAAACCATAATATTTTTAAGAAGAAATACCTTGGAAGGAATGATGCTAAAGCTGAAACTCAAGTACTTTGGCCACCTCATGTGAAGAGTTGACTCATTGGAAAAGACTCTGATGCTGGGAGGGATTGGGGGCAGGAGGAGAAGGGGACGACAGAGGATGAGATGGCTGGATGGCATCACCAACTCGATGGACGTGAGTTTGAGTGAACTCTGGAAGTTGGTGATGGACAGGAAGGCCTGGCGTGCTGCGATTCATGGGGTCACAAAGAGTCGGACACGACTGAGCGACTGAACTGAACTGAACTGAACCTTCAGATTATTTCTTTCCGAAATCAAACGCTGTAAAACAAAAAACCCCACCAAGGAAACTTGAGGGGCTGGACAGCGGAGCACCACTGGACACCTGAGGGTGAGGGCATTGTAAAATGTCCCGGGGCCTCTAGTTTACTGCAGAGAGAGCACGTTCAGAGTGATGTGAGGACTCTTGAGAAGCTCTGCATCCGGATGACCTGAAACGGGAAAGAGCACTGTAATAAAAAGTACTCCTTATTCCATTCTTTCTGTGTCGTTAGAAGATACACCTTTAGCAGCCCCATCAATCACACCACAAGTCCACCCACAGTGACAATAGTATCTATACTTCCTTATAATGGTCTGTCTTGCCCAGTCTTTGGTAAACTGAGCTAGCTCACAGTAGAAGGTAAAACTGACCATAGCAGTCTGCATCAGTTTAAGCTTTAGGTAGGAATTATCTGAACACATGTGTGTGTGCATGCAAACACACATGTACATGTTTACCTCTATTTATCTGTTCTGCACCTTTTTTTCCTGCATTGCACTTTAGATGCAAAGTTTTCTTTGCCTGTTCACTTGTTTTCTTCTCTCAATCTGAGATCAGAAAGAATGTTGGCAATGTGTAATTGGTTAAAAACATATACTTTTACATATAAGTAAATGTCTTGCTAACATTGCCACAAATGTGGAATTTGCTTTGTCCCCAAGTAAATTGATATGCATGTATGTATGTTTGAATTCTTTTTAAAGCACTTAATAAATGCAACGATTGGGGAAGATGTAGGTTTGTTCCTTTAGGCAATGCTCCAAAAGGCGGGGTGAGGGGGGCTTTTCTTCCTGATGAAATATGCTACACTGAACAAATCCAAGAAACTTTGGAGAAGATTATATACTCCTGACAGCCCAAATGTGATAAGTATATCAAGATTTAGTGTTCCTTTATTAGTTTCTCTTACAAGAGAACACCACAGCTGCCAAATCTGAATCATTACCCTCATTTTTCCTGATATAATCAGTATGAAAATGGTGACTACCTGGATACTGCCTCTATGTGAGCTTTTCTAACTAAATAAGGTGAGATCCACCTTATTATAGAATTCACTGATTAGAGTTCTGATTAATGCCTCTTCTTTTATTTCCACTCCCCAGGTTGAGATTAATACCTCATATACATACATATATGCCTGAATTACTCGTCCCAGCACTTATTTCTGGATCAGACTCTTTCTAGTATATTTGCTGAGATTTTGGAGGGACACAGGGGCTTCTGGGAAAGTGTAATTACTTCCAAAGTCTGCCCTTCCATCTCTGTTTTATTTTCCATTTGATGGTATATGTGTTCAGTCATGTCCGACTCTTTGCAACCTGCCAGGTTCCTCTGTCTGTGTGATTTTCCAGGCAAGAATGTTGGAGGGGGTTGCCATTCCCTTCTCCAGAGGATCTTCTCGACACAGGGATCAAACCTGGGTCTCTTGCATTGCAGGCGTATTCTCTACCTACTGAGCTACCAAGGAAGCTCTTATTTTCCATAACTTCAGACTAAAAAAAAAAAATATCCCAAAGCTGTGTGGTATGTTTATTTTATTATATTGAACAATGCCCCAGTCCAAAACAGTATTGGATTGGCAGCTCAAAATGCAGTTACTCTACATTTTCTGGTGAAATGCTTTCAAAAAAAGAAGACAGAAAAACATAGCTTTTTTTGTGGTGAAAACTCACCACACCCCAAAATTCAACTGACAGAAAATCTTTTGCTGTTATCTGAAAAGATTTGGCATTAAGTACAAAGACAATTGAGCTGGGCTGAGAAAATAATAGGCAGCTCTCCTGTTGTTCACTTTCTTCAGTGGAACAGCCTGATCCCCTGGAAATAAAATGGGGAGAAAGCATCCCCCTCAGAGACACAGAAAATTAAGTCAGAGAACAAAGCAGTTTTTTTTTTTTTTTTTTCTCCTACTGCAAGGGCAATGCTTTCTAAATGGAGAGATTACTAGTCCCCTCCCTGAGCCACAATCTCACTTTTATCTTACTCCCATAATAATGCTGCATTTACTCAAAAAAGAGCAGGAAATGGGGCGGGAAAGGCAGTTGAGTGACTATAGAAGATATTCATGTGAGATACACTTTCCACAAATACAACACTGAAAATTTTTCTCTAAGTCCAACATCTTATGACAGCGAGCGATATAAACTTAATTTTAACTAAAGGTTAAAAAAAAAAAAAAGAATGTGTTATTTTATACCAGGGTCAGAAAAACTGTGGCCAGCAGCCACTCTCTCTTTTTTATAAACAATTTTTTGTGGAACAAAGGCACAGTCATTCCTTTATGTATTATCTTCAACTTCTCACACTATAAGCGCTGAATTAAATAATAAAGACAGAGACCACCTGGCCTTCAAAACTATTTACTATTTGATCATTTATAGAAAACCTTTTGTCAAATGTCCCTCCCCATTTATATAATTACATAAGTATCTCTAGATGGTTCTAGATTCAGGGGTGTTTATGACTTATGGACTCTGTTTATGACTTATGACTTCTGTTGAGGACTTAATGACTCTGTCCCACTTCCATCTTTTAGCACTATCATCCAATATGTTAGGTTCATTCCCATGTAGGCTTCCCCTGAATGGTTACAAAGAATATCACATGTGGTTTCAGATTTATGTTATCATAGTAGTAACACTTGAGTAAAAAAAAAAAAAAAAAAAAAAAAAACATTTTTCAAATATGTTGTATGCAAGCCCATGGAGGTTTCAGGCCTAACATGGCTAATGTTCTCATCCTTAAAACTGCTTACGGAGACCAATGAGATGGAGCAGTGAAACTGAATAGGCCTGTATTACATGTTCTTTTATACGGGCATGGGCAAGATGAGGCTAATTCAAACTCCGGTAATAAGCATGACTATATCTGACTTGTGGTGAGTCATAGATCAAGGAGAAATAAGACCCTTGTAAAACACCTCTAGGTTAATGGCAGTGGTGAGAAGAATAAATGTGCAGATAGCCCAGCTTGCTCAAGTTTGTAGTTTTTACTTGTTATTCAAGGGATTTAAATACTAGGCTCTGTATTTAAATCCCTAAAACCATCACTGTAGTTGAATGGACATTTGATTCTAACAACTGGACTTGCTATTGCTCTAAGAGAGACTTTACACCAGAATCAAAATCAGAAATGTTAGATTAAAACAAAAAAATGGTTCACATATTCTATTTCTTGATCTAAAAAAAAATGAGTGATCTCAGTTCATTTGTAAGGTGAACCATTCAACATCAAAGTAATTGAGTCTATGCCCTAAGCACTAATGCCAAAGAAGATGAAGTTGAATGGTTCTATGAAGATCTGAAAAGCTTCCTAGAACTAATACCAAAAGCAAATGTCCTTTTCATCATAGGGGATTGGGATGAAGAAGTAGGAAGTCAAGAGATATCTGGAATAACAGCCAAGTTTGATTTGGGGGTAAAAAATGAAGAAAGTCATAGACTACCAGAGCTTTGTCAAAAGAACACACTGGTCAAAGCAAACATTCTCCTCCAACAACAGAAGAGAAGACTCTACACATGGACATCATCAGATGGTCAATATCAAAATCAGAAGGATTATATTCTGTGGATCCAAAGATGGAGAAACTCTATACAATCAGCCAAAACAAGATCTGGAGCTGACTGTAGCTCAGATCATGAACTCCTTATTGGAAAATTTAGACTAAAATTGAAGAAAGTAGGGAAAACCACTAGGCCTTTCAGGTATAATCTAAATCAAATCCTTTATGATTATACAATAGAAGTGATGAATATATTGAAGAGATTAGATCTGATAGATTGCTGAAGAACTATGGACAGAGTTTTGTAACATTGTATGGAAGGCAGTGATCAAAGCCATCCCAAGGAAAAGAAATGAAAGAAGTCAAAAGTGGTTGTCTCAGTAGGCTTTACAATTAACTGTGAAAGGGAAGGGAGAGAAGGAAAGATATACCCAAATGAATGCAAAGTTCCAGAAAATAGCAAGGAGAGATAAGAAAGACTTCTTAAATGAACAATGCAAAGAAATAGAGGAAAACAATAGAAAAGACTACAGATCTCTTTAAGAAAATTGGAAATTCAAGGGAATATTTCATGCAAGGATGGGGCATAATAAAGGATAAATATTCTAAGAATCCAACAGAAGCATAAGTGATTAAGATGAGGTGGCAAGGGCAAGAATACGTAGAAGAACTATACCAACAATGTCTTAATGACTCAGATAACCACTATGGTGTGGCCACTCATCTAGAGTCTGACGTTCTGGAATCAAGTGGGCCTTAGGAAGCATTGCTATGAACAAAGCTAGTAGAAGTAATGGAATTTCAGCTGTGCAATTTAAAATCCTAAAACATGATGCTGCTAAAGTGCTGCCCTCAATAAGTCAGTAAATTTGAAAAACACAGCAGTGGCCACTGGATTAGAAAAGGTCAGTTTTCATTCCAATCTCAAAGAAGAACAATGCCAAAGAATGTTCAAACTACCCCACAATTGTACTCATTTCACATCTTAGCAAGGTAATGTTCAAAATCCTTCAAGCTAGGCTTTAGCAGTATGTGAACTGAGAACCTCCAGATGTACAAGCTGGGTTTAGATAAGGTAGAGAAACCAAAGACCAAATTGCCAACATTCATAGAATCATAGATAAAGCAAGGCTAGAAAAACACATACTTCTGCTTCATTAACTACCCTAAAACTTTTGACTGTGTGGATCACAACAAACTGGAAAATTCTTGAAGAGATGGGAATACCAAACCGTTCTCTGGTAAGTGAATATACATGTTCAGTTCAGTTCAGTTGCTCAGTTGTGTCCGACACTATGACCCCATGAATCTCAGCATGCCAGGCTCCCTGTCCCTCACCAACTCCCGGAGTTGACCCAAACTCACGTCCATCGAGTCAGTGATGCCATCCAGCCATCTCATCCTCTGTTGTCCCCTTCTCCTCCTGCCCCCAATCCCTCCCAGCATCAGGGTCTTTTCCAATGAGTCAACTCTTCCCATGAAATGGCCAAAGTATTGGAGTTTCAGCTTCAGCATCAGTCCTTCCAATGAACAACCAGGACTGACCTCCTTTAGTATGGACTGGTTGGATTTCCTTGCAGTCCAAAGGACTCTCAAGAGTCTTCTCCAACACCTCAGTTTAAAAGCATCAATTTTTCAGTGCTCAGCTTTCTTCACTGTCCAACTCTCACATCCATACATGACCACATGAAAAACCATACCTTGACTAGACGGACCTTTGTTGGCAAAGGAATGTCTCTGCTTTTTAATATACTATCTACGTTGGTCATAACTTTCCTTCCAAGGAGTAAGCGTCTTTTAGAGTAAATTCTGAGAAATAGTGAAGGACAGGGAAGCCTAGCATGCTGCATTCCCTGAAGTTGCAAAGATTCAGATGCAACTTAATGATTAAACAACCTCATTTATTGACAGGCACAAATATTCTGTATTATTTTTGCAGATTTTGTAAATTCATGCAAAAAAGAATTTATTGATACTTATTCATTACTGTGGCATTTTCTGTTTTTTAGGTTTTGAGTACAAGAATTTGAAAAGACACTAACAAACAAGGTTTACTAGACTATAAGTAAGAGAACTTATAGAAGTTATATAAATGACTTACACTTCTTTAAACTACCCTGTAAATTCTTTTTTAAAGAGAAAGATATGCATTCAGAAATCTTGAAATAAGAGCATATTTCTAATTTACTAAAATTATCAAATAAAATTTTAGACATCCATATGTCTTCATAACAGTACAAAATGTCATGATAATATTTTAAATAATGAACAAACTCAAGAGCAGAATGGAGTAAGACAGAATAACTGGATATGAAAAGAAAATATGGTTAATAAAAATAATAAAGGAGATCAATGATATAAGCAAATTTTGTATACTGTTTAAAAAAATGGACTTTGGGTTTAACAATCCTTACTTCAGTTCCAGGCTTTTGTGTTATTTAACTTCACAAAGTTTCAACACATTAACATATAAATTTAATCTATTTTATAATTTTTAATGATAGATAAAATTATTGCATATTTATATAGTGACCAAATACTACAAAAGAGTAATATATTATAAATACAAAGAATAGTTAACAGTACAGCATATAAATAAAATACAAACTTATTAGTAAAATCAGTATAAATTAATTTAAATCTACATACCAAAGTATTAATTCTCAAAATCAAGGGGAAATTAAGGCCAAAAGAAAATATTCTTTAAGGAAACAGCATGGATAGTCTTAAGAAATGTAAGCATGCATTGGAAATATTATTTTCTGGACAATATGAAATCTAAAGCAGTTTCCTTAGGTTTTAATGAAAAGACTCTTTTCAAAATATGTGTAGCTTTTATACATAATGATCACACAATTTCATGCATCAAATCATTTATCAGAAAATTATACATATTTTAAGATACCCAGAAACATATTTCTTATGAATATTCTACTGTGTATCTATTAGTATTAAATATAGACAGTTAATGCAGCAAATACTCAGTGTGGAAATAATTAGTATGTAAAAAAGAATAAAACTATTTTTAGGCAAGATGAAGTAAAAAGTACTGGACTTGACATCCAATATAAACAACTGGAGAACTGAACAAAATGTGTAAAAATAATTTTAGCTCTTTAACAATAGGCAACTCAGCACTGAGATTATGTATAGAGGAAAACAAATGAGATGAACTTTACTGTAACCCTAGCTTTCTCTGTAGAGGAGATTTCAAAATCACCGGGAAAACCATAACACTTCCAACAAGAGGAAGAAATCACTCCAAACTTAGTGATTCTGTTGCACTGAGTTGTGAGTAGGAGTTCAGGAGACTGAGGGGGCTGGAAACTGTGGAGCAGAAACACAAAATGGATAGACTACTTAAAGAAAAACTTCCCCAAACCATTATGGATTCCACTTGAGTAATTACTAAGTATGAGGACATGACTAAATAAAGAAAAACTCCACAAACCTGGTCAGATACTGTCCAGGGGATAGTATGCTTGATGAAAGAATGTATACTTTCTTAAGACTGAATAAGACAAGGATGTATGTCCTGACTTCTATTCAACATCGTACTGCACTACTATTTGCAGCATGAGGCAAGAATAAAAATTACCAAATGAGGCAAAGAAACAAAATTACCAAATTGATATTTATACAATCCTAAATTCAACAGTGCAAAATACACATTTTCTTCAAGTGCACAGGGTCACCAAGATAGACAATGTATCAAAAAAAAAAAAAAAACCTCGACAAATTCAAAATAGTGAAATCATATCATGCACTCTTTATTTGAAAATATAGCAACACTATTATTTTTAATTTTTATTTTTCTTCCCTGCCATGCAGCATGTGGGGTTTTTGTTCTCCAATCATGGCACCTAAACTCTGCTCCCTGAAGTGGAAGTGGCAAGTCTGAACCACTGGACCACCAGGGAAGTTCTTAATGACACTATTTTAAATAACTAATATGTCAGAGAAGAAATTACAATGAAAATAAGAGAATAGTTCAGTGTGAATGATAATAAACCAGGGCAAAATACCATTAGAAGGATGTAGCTAAAACAATTAGAAATGTGTATTTTAAAATGTTCATATTAGAACAAAATAATTCTTTACAACTAACAATCTAAGTTCCCAACTTGAAAATCTAGAAAAATTTGTGCAAATAAATCCAAAGTAAACAGAAATTTTTAAAAAAGAGGAAAAATATTAGTGTTATAGGAAATGGAAAAGCAATATAGAAAAATCGACAAAAGACAAAACGATTTTATATATGTTAAGGAAATTGAGAAAACCCAGAAGAATGATAAGGAAAAGTTAATATTACAACTTACAGTATTAGAAATGAGAGTAGGAGCATTATTACAAAACTAGCAAGAATACTGTAAGAAAATTATATTAAAGACCAATAAGCCTAAAAAATACAATGAAACTCAACAAAATATTTGCAAACTATTTCACGTGTTTATTTGACCAAAGTTTATGTATTTTTAGTACAGGTATCAAGTTACAGGGAGAAAAAAAAAACATACAAAAAAAAAGAATAAAACAAATCCTTTCAACACAGGATCCTAGAAAAATAGGTTTCTGTATGAAAGAAAAAAAAAAAGAAGTGAACCTCAATCCTCTCCTTGACATCATACACAAACATTATTTGAAACGATCATAGGTAAACTGAAACATAACAGCTGCGGTATAAAGCTTTCCAACAAAGCAAAGGAAAATATTATGTAACCCCAAGTTAGATTTTAGATAAGACAAAAAAACTAAGAAAAAAAGAAAAAAGCAACAAAATGGATTATATCAAAATATATCTTCTTTTCCAAATAAATCATTAAAAAATGAAACTATAAGCCACAGATTGAGGGAAAATATTTTCCATGAATATATCTGATGGACTTGTATCAGAATACTTTGACAACTCCTCAGTTCAGTTCAGTTCAGTCATTCAGTCATGTTCGACTATTTGCCACCCCATGAATTGCAGCACGTCAGGCCTCCCTGTCCATCATCAACTCCCGGAGTTCACTCATGTCCATCGAGTTAGTGATGCCATCCAACCATCCAGCCATCTCATCCTCTGTTGTCCCCTTCTCCTCCTGCCCCCAATCCCTCCCAGATTTAGAGTCTTTTCCAATGAGTCAACTCTTCGCATAAGGTAGCCAAAGTACTGGAATTTCAGCTTCAGCATCATTTCTTCCAAAGAACACCCAGACTGATCTCCTTTAGAATGGACTGGTTGGATCTCCTTGCAGTCCAAGGGACTCTCAAGAGTCTTCAACACCACAGTTCAAAAGCATCAATTCTTTAGCGCTCAGCTTTCTTCACAGTCCAACTCTCACTTCCATACATGACTACTGAAACACCATAGCCTTGACTAGACGGACCTTTGTTGGCAATAATGTCTCTGTTTTTGAATATGCCATCTAGGTTGGTCATAACTTTCCTTTCAATAAGTAAGCGTCTTTTAATTTCATGGCTGCAATCACCATCTGCAGTGATGTTTGGAGCCCCCCAAAATAAGGCCTCACATTGCTTCCACCGTTTCCCCATCTATTTCCCATGAATAGATGGGACCACATGCTATGATCTTAGTTTTCTGAATGTTGAGCTTTAAGCCAACTTTTTCACTCTCCTCTTTCACTTTCACTTATGCAGCTGACACCACCCTTATGGCAGAAAGTGAAGAGGAACTAAAAAGCCTCTTGCTGAAAGTGAAAGTGGAGAGTGAAAAAGTTGGCTTAAAGCTCAACATTCAGAAAATGAAGATCATGGCATCTGGTCCCATCTCTTCATGGGAAATAGATGGGGAAACAGTGGAAACAGTGTCAGACTTTATTTTCTTGGGCTCCAAAATCACTGCAGATGGTGACTGCAGCCATGAAATTAAAAGATGCTTACTCCTTGGAAGAAAAGTTATGACCAACCTAGATAGCATATTCAAAAGCAGAGATATTACTTTGCCAACTAAGGTCCATCTAGTCAAGGCTATTGTTTTTCCAGTAGTCATGTATGGATGTGAGAGTTGGACTGTGAAGAAGGCTGAGCGCCAAAGGACTGATGCTTTTGAACTATGGTGTTGAAGAAGACTTTTGAGAGTCCCTTGGACTGCAAGGAGATCCAATCAGTGCATTCTGAAGGAGATCAGCCCTGGGATTTCTTTGGAAGGAATGATGCTAAAGCTGAAACTCCAGTCCTTTGGCCACCTCATGTGAAGAGTTGATTCATTGGAAAAGACTCTGATGCTGGGAGAGATTGGGGGCAGGAGGAGAAGGGGACGACAGAGGATGAGATGGCTGGATCGCATCACGGACTCGATGGACGTGAATCTGAGTGAACTCTGGGAGTTGGTGATGGACAGGGAGGCCTGGCGTGTTGCAATTCATGGGGTGTCAAAGAGTCGGACACGACTGAGCGACTGAAATGAACTTTCACTTTCATCAAGAGGCTTTTTAGTTCCTCTTCACTTTCTGCCATAAAGGTGGTGTCAGCTGCCTATCTGAGTTTATTGATATTTCTCCCGGCAATCTTGATTCCAGCTTGTGCTTCTTCCAGCCCAGCGTTTCTCATGATGTACTCTGCATATAAGTTAAATAAGCAGAGTGACGGTTCATTAAAAAGACAAAATACCAAATGCAAAACATTTGTGAACTTCATAAAATAATAATATTAAAATAATAGATAAGAAACACATTTAAAAGTTTTAATAAAAGTGGTCTTGTCTTATTTCTGATCTTAGAGGAAATGCTTTTGTCTTTCACAGTTGAGTATGTTAGCTGTAGGTTTGCCATATATGGCCTTTATTATGTTGATGTATATTCCCTCTATGCTTACTGTCTGGAGTTTTTATTATAAATAGGTGTTGAATTTTGTCAACAGTTTTCCTGCATCTATTGAGATGATTATATGCTTTTTATTCTTCAATTGCTGATGTGGTGTACCATAGTGATTTGCAGATATTAAAAACAAATCTTTGCATCCCGGGGATAAATGCCACTTGATCATGGTATATGATCCTTTTCATGTATTGTTGGATTACATTTGCTAGTATTTTGTTGAGGATTTTTACATCTATGTTTATCAGTGATATTGGCCTGCCTGTAATTTTCTTTTCTTTTTTTTTTTTTAATCTGGTATCTTTGCCTGTTTTTGGTATAAGGTGATGGTGGCCTCATAGAATGAGTTTAGCAGTTTTCCTTCCTCTGCAATATTTTGGACCAGTTCCATTGCAGCACTGTTTACATTAGCCAAAATATGGAAGCAAACTTAGTGTCTACCGACAGAGAAATGGATAAAGAGTTACAAATATGCAATGGAATGTTACTCAAGCATTAAAAAATGAAATATACCATTTGCAGCACCATGGATGGGACTAGAGAATATCATATTCAGTGAAATAAGTCAAACAGAGAAAGAGATATCTTGCGATATTGCTCATATATAGAATCTAAAAAAATGATACAAATGAACTTATTTACAAGACAGAAACAGACTCACAGCCTTAGAGAACAAATGTATGGTTATCGGGGGAGGATGGGAGAGTTAGGGAGGTTAGGACTGACATGTTCACAATGCTATAGTTAAAGTGGATAACAGACAAGGACCTAATGTGTAGCACAGGGAACTCTTCTCAATATTATGTAACAATCTAATTGGGAAAAGATTTTGAAAAATTATATATATATATATATACACATATATGCTGCTAAGTCGCTTCAGTCGTGTCCAACTCTGTTTGACCCCATAGACGGAAGCCCATCATGCTCCCCCGTCCCTGGGATTCTCCAGGCAAGAACACTGGAGTGGGTTGCCATTTCTTTCTCCAATGCATGAAAGTGCAACGTGAAAGTGAAGTCACTCAGTCGTGTCTGACTCTTTGCAACCCCATGGACTGCAGCCTACCAGGCTCCTCCATCCATGGGATTTTCCAGGCAAGAGTACTAGAGTGGGGTGCCATTGCCTTCTCCGATATGCATATATATATATAAATCTATATATTTATACATCTATAAATATCTCTCTATATATAATTTGATGTACACCTGAAACTAACACAACACTGTCAATCAACTATACTCCAACATAAAATAAAAGGTTAAAGAAAAACAATACAATAATTTGATGTTATAGATATAGGAAAATAGAAAGTTTAGACTATGAATTACCATTTCATATCTATTAGTACCAATAAATTCTGAAATATCATTACCAAATGTTCTTGAGGAAATAGAACAACTGGGATCTCATAAATTTTAGGGGGAGTTACAAATGTAGCTTCCCTGGTAGAATCAGATGGTAAAGCGTCTGTCTGCAATGCAGGAGACCCAATTGGGTCTGTCTTCAGTGCAGGACTGGGTTGGAAAGATTCCCTGGAGAAGGAAATGGCAGCCCACTCCAGTACTCTTGCCTGGAAATCCAATGGACGGAGGAGCCTGGTAGGCTACAGTCCATAGGATCGCAAAGAGTTGGACACAACTGAGAGACTTCACTTTCACAAATGCAGGAATCATTTTAAAAATCATTTATTTTTAATTAAAATAGATCTGCCTTGTAATGCATCAGTTCTCTTAGAGTGTTACTAAGAGAAATAAAAAGATGATGTATTCTGAGAGAGACTTTATTCCTAAGAGTTCTAAACTGGAGATAACTTAAATGTCCATCAACAAGAGAATGGATAAAACAAAATTATGACATATCCAGACATACAATATTCCTCAGAAGTTAAAATGATGAATTGAAGATTAATAAAACTAAATAAAGGAATATCAACTTTTATGTTTAAAGAAAGAAAAGTGAAGGTTGTTCAGTCATGTCCAACTTTTTCGTGAATCCATGAACTATAAAGTCCATGGAATTCTACAAGCCACAATACTTGAGTGGGTGGCTGTTCCTGTCTCCAGGGGAGCTTCCCAACCCAGGGATTGAAACCAAGTCTCCTGCATTGCAGGGGGATTCTTTACCAGCTGAGCCACTAAAGCCAGGCACAAAAATTGTTCATTTCCTTACAGTCTTAGGACAGATAAAATTTTATGTCAATATGAATCAGAACAGTGGTTGGGGAACAGGAAAAATCTGAAAAATATTCAAGGGAATCTAGGTTAGTGAAAATTTCCATATTTCCATCATGGTTGGATGAGATGGTGGTTATACTTGTTTATGTATTTATTAAAATTCATCAGACAGAATGCTTAAAATCCATTCATTTTAAGCTCTATATAATTTATAATAGGTAATCAAACATATAAATGCATGAACAAATAAAGACATAAACAAAACAACAATTACTCTGGGATAACTGTCCCCTTTCAAAACAACATTCTAGGCAAGTACATGTAAATTGCTTAACATAATATTCTTGGCACATCACTTCAATTTATAACCTTGGACATATTAAAATAGGGCCATGTTATCTACAGTCTCTCTGTGACTTCATTTACCCATGGTCAACCTTGGTCTAAAAACATTAAATGGAAAATTCTAGAAATAAGCAATTCATACTTTTAAATTACACACTGTTCTAAATAACATGGTGAAATCTCACAGCTCCTCACTCCATCCATTGGTATTATCTTAACCCAGTGATCCAGGATCATGTGAATTACATGATCCTCTTTCCAGCATATTGTCAGAAGATCAATAGTGCCCTAGTACCACTAACCTCACTTCATTTCCGCACATAAGGATTTTATCATCTCACATCATCACAAGAAAGGAGAGGATAATACAATAAGATATTTTGAGAGAGACCACATTCATATAACTTTTATACAGTATATTTTTATAACTATTGTATTTTATTATTATTGTTTTTAATATTACTGTGCCTAGTTTACAAATTAAACTTCATTTTAGGTGTGTGTATAAAAATATATATAATATTTTATATTAACTTTTAAATATATACATATATATTATTCAGGTGGATTCTTTACTGTCTGAGTCACCAGGAAATCCCAAAGAAGAACTACTGTTGTTCAACTGTTCTTCACCTATATTTTCTTGTCATCTCCATAATAGGACAACTGATTAAAATATGTCAAGCATATAGAATAAAATTTAGAGTGTAGTGCAAACAAAATACATAGTAAGATTTTTAATTTTTAAAATTATTTCTAAAAGAAAACTCAAAATAAATAGAGATCAAGATTCATAGAGTTTTTCCAAACTACATTTATAGCTTCACATTATTTCATTATTAAAAACAGAAAAAGTACTGAAATATATATTTTGTCACACATTTTAGAAAGGAATAGCTAAATTCCTTTCCAAATAGGACAACCCTCTTCACAGAAAAAATAAAACAATTAATAAATGTGTTAAAAAATGAGGCATGTATGTCAAATTCAAAACTGCTTATTTAAAGCAAAATAAAAATGCACAAAATTATGAAATTTTAAAGAGATGTATGGATGTGAGAGTTGGACTATAAAGAAAGCTGAGCACTGAAGAATTGATGCTTTTGAACTGTGGTGTTGGAGAAGACTTAATAATCACCTGGATTGCAAGAAGATTAAAGCAGTCAATCCTAAAAGAAATTGGTCTGGAATATTCATTGGAAGGACTGATGCTGAATCTGAACCTCCAGTACTTTGGCCACATGATGCACAGAACTGACTCATTTGAAAAGACCCTGATGCTGGGAAAGATTGAAGGTGGGAGGAGAAGGGGACAACAGAAGATGAGATGGTTGATGGCATCACTGACTCACTGGACATGAGTTTGAGCAAATTCTGGGAGCTGATGATGGACAGAGAAGCCTGGCATGCCACAGTCCATGGGGTCACAAATAGTTGGACATGACTGAGCAACAGAACTGACTGAAAGAGAGAATAAACAACATAATCTAAGACAAAGTTTAAAAGTTTCTATAGAATTGTATACATATAACACATGACAAAATTGATAAGCTTTTTGATATGCATAATTTCCTGTGAAAATATGATTATCATAGTAATACATTAGGTGAAAATGAAAAAATCATGAAAGATGTTGACAAAATTGTGATAGATTTAACTTCCCACAAGCAAAAAGTTTTACCATTGAGTTGCTTCAAATTCTCAGGTAAGAAAAAGTTTCTACAAGTTATAATTTGTTTGAGAAAATGAAAAAAATCTCAAAACTTTCCAAATAATTTTTGAAACTTATACTACACAGATAATAATCATTTCAATCTTCAATTTTTTTGTATATATGTGTGTGGTAAAATCTTAATAAAATATTTATTGAATAATTCTATGTATCAGATGAATAATTCTAAGAAAAGAAATCTTATCCCAGAATTGCAATTGAATATTTAAAAATGTATAATTTAATCATTTAAAAATCAATAAGCTTATTGCACAAAAATGTCAGTAGGGAGATGTATGCTACTTATACTAATTTCAAAATTTTATTCTTTGAAATAGTATTAAATTACTTGTAAATAACTAAAAATATAGGTGTTTCACCATCCAATTAAAGATGTGTAAATAATTACAAGCTTAAATACAATCCTGCAATGTTAAATTTCTCAATAAGTGTAATCACTATTATTGATAAGTATTTTTCAGGAAGTTCTAACCAAGTTAATAAGACATAAAATATTAAAAGTAGCAACTGGATGGAAAAGGGGAGAAAAATTATCACTGCATATAGCATTTCTTAATTTTGTATGTAGAAAATCAAATATATTATTTAGAATTAAACTCAAGAATTAATAATACCTGTTGTCTCAAACAGTCGGCACGTCTGTGTATCATAAATAGTTAAAACACTTAACAACACCATAAAGAAAACTTTTTTCAAAATGTTTTATGTAATGTATATTGTATTTATCAATAAATAATCACAATAATTATAGTATCGACATGATTTATTCAGTTACTTAGGCAATGGTGCAAAAATGGCCTGGTAAATACAATGTTGACCTTGAAGGATTGATTTTTAAAACTTTCTGAAAATAAAGGCCATAATAATTATTTTCAAAGACAAATAATGTTAGTAAGTCTTGCTTCTCAATATTTGAGATAACAATGGGTTATAATTGTCAAAATAAAAGAAAATGGAGATGAAGCTTGAAGACTCTGAGTATACAAAATCAATTAAGTTATGTAAGCAAAACTTAGTTTATTTCTTTCAAATACCTCAGATAGTAAAAAATAAATTTAACTGTTCTTTCTAAAATGGTATAAAAAAATCACTTTTAATGTATCCTCTGCTGTCAGGACACTCCTGTTGCAATAAGAAATCATTGTAATAGTTAAATAGCTCCCTCATTTTCATTTTATAAGACTTCTTATGACATTATGCCTCTGAGCCTCTTACCAGTTTCAGTACTTCAAGTTTGAAGTATTCCTGTTTGCAGTTTCTATCTCACTCAATAAAATATTCATACCGAGATTACTAGATATGAATTTTCTTTTGACACAATACGTGAAATGAAAATAATTTTCCAAAATTAATGGAGAATAAAATAATTTACCCACAACTGTCATGTGTATATTTATGTGAGGAATAATATACTATAAAGCTAAACTCTCGTATAACTGAGAAATATAATTTGAAAATGAAAAGAAAATGTTTGATTAAAAACGTAAAGTTAGAGTCAATGCACATTCAGTTCAGTTCAGTCAGTCATGTCTGACTCTTTGTGACGCATGGACTGCAGCATGCCAGGCTTCCCTGTCCATCACCAAGTCCTGAAGCTTGCTCAAACTCATGTCCAGTAAGTCGGTGATGCCATCCAACCATCTCATCCTCTGTCATCCCCTTCTCCTGCCTTCAATCTAACCCAGCATTAGGCTCTTTTCCAGTGAGTCAGTTCTTCGCATCAGGTGACCAAAATATTGGAGTTTCACTTTAGCATCAGTCCTTCCAATAAACATTCAGGACTGATTTCCTGGAGGATTGACTGATTGGATTTCCTTGCAGTCCAAAGGACTCTCAAGAGTCTTCTCCAACACCACAGTTCAAAAGCATTAATCCTTTGGTGCTCAGCTTTGTTTATGGTCCAACATTCACATCCATTCACGACTACTGGAAAAACCATAGCTTTGACTAGATGGACCTTTGTTGGCAAAGTAATGTCTCTGCTTTTTAATATGCTGCCTAGGCTGGTCATAGTTTTCTTCCAAGGAGCAAACATCTTTTAATTTCATGGCTGCAATCACCATCTGCAGTGATTTTGGAGTCCCTCAATATAAAGTCTGTCACTGTTCCCATTGTTTCCTCATCTATTTGCCACAAAGTGATGGGCCCAGATGCCATGACCTTTCTTTTTTAAATGTTGTTTTAAGCCAGCTTTTTCACTCTCCTCTTTCACTTTCATCAAGAGGCTCTTTAGTTCTTCTTCGCTTTCTGCCTTAAGGGTGATGTCATCTGTGTATCTGAAGTTATTGATATTTCTCCCGGCAGTCTTGATTCCAGCTTATGTTTCATCCAGCCCAGCATTTCACATGATGTGCTCTGCATATAAGTTAAATAAGCAGGGTGACAATATACAGCCTTGATGTACTCCTTTTCCTATTTGGAATCAGTCTGTTGTTCCATGTCCAGTTCTAACTGTTGCTTCTTGACCTGCATATAAATTTCTCAGGAGGCAGGTAAGGTGGTCAGTATTCTGATCTCTTTAAGAACTTTCTACAGTTTGTTGTGATCCACACAGTCAAAGTCTTTGATGTAGTCAATAAAGCAGAAGTAGTTGTTTTCCTGGAACTCTCCTGTTCTTTCTATAATCCAACTGATGTTGGCAATTTTATAACTGGCTGAAAACAAATTTGTGGCAGATTATTTGAATAAATAACAAACCTATATGAACAATAAGCATTTGAATAATCAGGTAAAAGCTGATTTTTAAAAAAATATGTGGGAAAATATTAATATGTTTTGCCATCCCAAGTTTTATTTTTCTGTATTTTAAAATTTAACAAAGTAATTTAAGATAAATAAAAAATTTGGAAATATTTTTAAATCTTTCAGAAAAAGTTAATTACCTTGTATACAGTGAAAGATTTTTAAAAGTGAGAAAATTCTAAGTTTACAAAAGAGAAAATAGTAAATTATAAATACATTTCAGAAAATACCTAATAAAATGTAAAAATGTTTGCCATCATTATTAAAGATAAGTAAATTATATAATCTGGTTTCACTGCATTAGGAAAGGTACTCAGTAGGTATATTAAAACACATTTTTTTCTCCTTCAAATAGAATGATAAATTAATACACATTTCAAGATATATATTTGTCAAGTTGAATCAAGGAACTTAGAAATGATAATATACTTTAGTGATTCTTGGTTAGGATTATATAAAAATAATGATAATCCGTAGACACTAGGATTTATTTAGAAAAATAGCAAATCATATTTATTAAAAATACAAAAAAATGATTAACAATATTTAAGTTGCTGAATAAATCAGTGTTAATCAGGAGTGCTGAACAACCAATTGTAGTCATATATTTGAGAATCATTTCCCTGCAGAAAATACGTTCATCACGTATTATGGTACATCAACATATAAAAATATAACAAATTAGTTTAAACCATTTGAAATTGCTAATCTTTGGCTGATTTTTGATCTAAAAAAAGTAATATAAGGTTCAATTTCATAATAGTATGATGTATAGATCTTGTAAAAATTCCAAAATATTTGTATGTGCTCAGTTGCTCAGTTTTGTCTGACTCTTTGCTACCCCTTGGACTGCGTTCCATAAGGCTTTTCTGTCCTTGGGATGCTCCAGGAAGAATACTGGAGTAGATTGCCATTTCTTTCTCCAGGGGATCTTCCCGGCCCAGGGATTGAACCGAGCCTTTTATGTACCTTGCAATGGGAGGCTGATTCTTTACCACTAGCACCACCTGGGAAGCCCTGAGCTATTTAAAATGCAATTCTGTGGATATTTTTAGAATTTAAAAATGCTCAAAAATGCATTTATTATTTATATATTAAAAAATTAAAATATATCAGTTCATCTCAGTAGCTCAGTTGTGTCCGACTGTTTGTAACCCCATGGATTGCAGCATGCCAGGCTTCCCTGTCGGTCACCAACTCCCGGAGCCTTTTCAAACTCATGTCCACCATATTGGTGATGCCATCCAACCATCTCATCCTCTGTCATACCCTTTTCCTCCCGCATTCAATCTTTCCTAGCATCATGCTCTTTTCAGATGAGTCAACTCTTCACATCAGATGGCCAAAATATTGGAGTTTCAGCTTCATCATCAGTCCTTCCAATGAATATTCAGGACTGGTTGCATTTAGGATTGACTGGTTGGATCTCCTTGCAGTCCAAGGGACTCTCAAGAGTCTTCTCCAGCACCACAGTTCAAAAGCATCAATTCTTTGGCAGTCAGCTTTCTTTATAGTCCAACTCTCACATCCATACGTGACTACTGGAAAAACCATGGCTTTGACTAGACAGGTCTTTCTTGGTAAAGTAATGACTCTGCTTTTTAATATGCTGTCTAGGTTGCCATAGTTTTTCTTCCAAGAAGCAAGCATCTTTTAATTTCATGGCTCTAGTCACCATCTACAGTGATTTTGAAGCCCTCCAAAATAAAATGCATGCCTTTTTTAAATGGACTCATTAGCATTTTGACACCTGTCCTCTCTTTTTTCTGCCCCTTATACACACATACACAAAAATATGCACCTGCATGTACAAACAACATATTCAGGATACTGAGTTTATTGCCTACCTATAATGTGATCTAAAATAGGCTAAGAAATTTGAAAGTGAAAGTGAAGTCGCTCAGTCGTATCCGACTCTTTGTGACCCCATGGACTGTAGCCTACCAGGCTTCTCCGTCCGTGGGATTCTCCAGGCAAGAGTACTGGAGTGGGTTGCCATTTCCTTCTCCAGGAGACCTTCCCAACCCAGGGATCGAACCCGGGTCTCCCACATTGGAGGCAGATGCTTTACCATCTGAGCCACCAAATGGGGATACTTAAAATAGAAATCACACACTAATAATTTACTAAGGAATAACAGAGGGGTGTGTGAAAATATGCAAAATTCAAAATATTAATCTGAATTTTTATACATATATATATATACACACATATGCATAAAGGATAGGAAAAGAGGGCATCGGAGGATGAGACGGCTGAATGTCATCAATGATGCAATGAACGTGAACTCGGGCAAATTTCAGGAGATGATGAGAGACAGGGAGGCCTGGAATTCTGCAGTCCGTGGGATTGCAAAGAGTCAGACACAACTGGGGAAACAACACCAACAGATGTACATACATATATATATATGTATATATATGTACATACATATGTATATATGTATATATATGAAAAACATCAGATTAATAATTTGAATTTGAATATTTTCACATCAAAATGAGACACACAGAGTATCATAGAGAGGTTTTACTGGGCTTCAGACTTGAATCTTGTTAAATAGGATTTGAGTAAGTAGAGATTACAGAGACTTCTTATCTTACATATTCAGTTATTTCCTTAAGAAACTAGGCAAGATAATATGGATATTTAAATAAAACCAGTTGTCTAGTTCAGAAGCTTTGTCAATGGAGAGTCAACAGAATCATCTTTTTTCTGTGAAATATGGCATAGTAATTGTGGGTCCTTCAATAAGTAACATAAAATGTAATCATGAAGCAGCCTCTAGAACCATTCACCCAGGAAATGTTGAGATGCATTCTGCACCAGAAAATAGCAGCTGTCTTAAAAACAGTTTCTTATTGATTTGAGAGTAAGGCAGGCCATTTTTAAGGCACATTCCCTAGAAATTTTATCATGCTGTTTGCAACAATGAAAATGTGTGTGCAGTTTGTTCCAGAAAAATGCATTGAACAATGAAAGAAATGTTAAGATTGAGAACCTAGATACTCTTTCTAGTCCCATATCAACAGTAAACCAATTGTATTACACCCATCAGGTCTTCATAGGTAAATTCTTATCTATGGCTGTAACTACCACCTGCATGCTGAAGACACAAAAAATATGTATTTCCATCCTCAGTGACTTCCTGAATAACTAGTGACAGAATCTATTCAACAAATCTTTAATAACTGATGATATACCTATCATACATATATTTTAAAAAATGTGGATTTATACTGTAAATGGGTTCCCTACATGTCTTCCCCATCTCAGATACCAATAGGTATCATGTAATTTCTCAAGAAAGAAATATAAATATTTTCCTTCCTGCCACATGCAATCCATTGGGAGATCAATTTTAACTATAAAACTTTATAAGTGATTCCACTTTTCTAGATCTTTGCTATTAACTTTCATACCCATCTATCTCCTACTGGTTAATGACCTCTTACTGGTCACCCTTTTTATTATGCCCAATATCCATATTCCACTTACCATCCAGGTTGATCTTTTAAAGATACAACTATGATCAGAGGACCATTTTAAAGCATACCGTAGCTTCCCATTGCACTTGTGATAATCTAAGCAACTAACTCTGGCTTACAAAATCCTTATGAGATTCTGATCTCTATTTCTAACATCACCTCATAGGACTTTCTCCTCATCTCTACACTTTAACACCCTCCATTTTTTTGTGTTCTGCAAATTGTTCAAGCTGTTTCCTATCTAGGATAGATATTATAATGATTCACCAATATCTAGTTTTTTTCTGACTCTAAGCAGGTGAAGTTTCACTCCTAACCTCCCTCGACAATTGAATGGGATGTTTGACAAAATCTGGCCAATGAAATGTAGGCAGGAGTGATATATCACTTCTAGGCTAAGTAAGTGAAAAACCCATGTGTGATTCTCTAGAATGTCTTTCTTGAACTTACCCTTCATAAGAGCCTTGTGCTGCACATGATACAGGCAAAATATTGTGGAATCTCAATCAAGCGAAGTCTAAGCTTGAGATCTTAACAGACTTGATGAAGCAGAAAACTTGTCAATCCTGTTAAACAAGCACCTCGAGGTAATTTTTATATGTTAAATAATGGTAAATTAATAATTTCCTGCCTAGTAAATAACCTTAAAGTCTTTGAGTTAATTAATTTATTTACCTAAAGAATTCTTTCCACTTATTATCCTATAATTCACTTTTGATCATTTAGATTTTAGTTTAAATAGCATCTCATCAGAAATTTCTGACTGTGACAACACAATCAAAATCAAACCTATCTATCAGGTACCCAACATAATGTCACCTTTTAAAAAATTATCTATGTGTCACTGTCTGATATTTTTTGGTTCATTTATTTAATTATCTGCTTGCTCTCCCATTACTACCATAAAATGACCTCAAGTGTAGTTTGATGATTTATCCATAGAAATTTTATTATATTTTTATTATAACTTGAGACAGAAAATGATAAAAAATTATTTCCTAGAATATTTATCAAAAGAGCAATTACCATTTTCTCATTTTGTATCAAAGAATTTAATTTTGTGATTCTATTTCTATGGTATCAAAATAAAATATACATTACATTAAAAGATCTATAATTACCTACAAAGTCAGTTCAACTAGCTTCTGAAAATTCTGTAGAATTATATCAAGGCTTTTGAATGAATTACTATAGTACTTTTCATAGGGATGACTTAAATTTTATTTTTTATAGAAGAAAAGTGTATTCTCCCAGAGGTACTTACATAAATAACACAGTATAATCATTTTGATATTTGAATAATAATATAGAAACAGCTTCTTACAAGCCCCAGCAAGTGTCTCCATAAATAAAGCCATATTATGCATGTAGCTTCTGTGCATGATGCCTGAAGGTACCTTAAAGGGGTATTACAAAAAGCATAAAATTGTTGAAAGCTTTCTATTCCTGCAAGCATCCAAGGCAAACATCAGAGATAAAGATCACTTGAGCTATGTTTGTCTGCCTTATGGTGTTAATTAAATGCCAATATTTTTTTCTCTTGAGATGCTCAGAATTAGTTTCATATTCTCCTTTGAGAAAGACAAGATCATAAAGTATGCCTGTCACATGGTATAAGACAGCCTATCCTGCTGTGAAATCCCCAGGAGGTACTTTTCATTTACACAATTCTCAACTATTATTTAAGGCTGTAATTTTTAAAGTATTGTATATATTTTATCAGCATGGTAAATCTTATAATTTCATGGAATTGAAAATTAAAGCAAGGCAGGTATCATTTAATGTCATTTGTTCTATATTAAATCTAAATCTGTTTTTTATTGGCAATAAACTGTTTATTTACAAAGTATGTACCATGTACTTATAAAGTTTGCTGGTGCTATGAATGGTAGTAAAGAAGTACAACACAGTCTCAAAATTAAAGAAATTTTAAGATTACAAAATTAAATTTAATTGTATAAAGTAACAGGATTCCAATAAAAACCAGCATATGTCCAAAGAAAGTTTCAGGTATGCCTTTAACAATTATAGGACTTACTACTTCAGCCACCTGATATGGAGAGCTGACTCATTTGAAAAGACACTGATGCTGGGAAAGATTGAGGTCCAGAGGAGAAGGGGACGACAGAGGATGAGATGGTTGGATGGCATCACCAACACAATGGACATGGGTTTTGGTGGATTCCGGGAGTTGGTGATGGACAGGGAGGCCTGGCGTGTTGTGGTTCGTGGGGTCGCAAAGAGTCAGACACAACTGAGCTACTGAACTGAACTGAACTGAACTGAACTGAAAGGGTTGAAAATGGAAATATATATAAAGAACTCTAAGTAATAAGGTATGCATCCTAAAGATCTAAAAACAAAACCAGTTTCATAAAAGGTGACTTTAGAAGTACTGTCAGATAAGTTAAATATTATATTGATGCTCTAGAAGAAATGATGTCAGTTAAAAACTTTTAAAATAGCCCAGTTAACCTTTACTTCTCTTCCTGGCCAAGAAACAAATGGTAATGACTATCCTATCACCTGAACCCTTCCTCACCTCTCCTAAGGAAAAACAACAACAATAACAACAAAAATATGGGGAAATAAATAATTTTTTAAGACACTAGATATCAAAAAATAGGTAACCAGTGATTCCTGAAAGAAGAAAAGTAAAACAAAGTGAGCCCTTTGATTACCCCAGATTACTGACTTTGGGAGAATTTCTAGGCTGCTGTACAAGGACATGTAGTTCAGACAAACCTGAACAGACATTATGAGTGACAGCCCAGGAAAATCAAAGCAGTAGAGCTTGCAGGACAGACCACCTTAGAGCTGAGACTGCAAAGTGAGAGAATTCCGACATCTGCAGATACAAGTACTCAGTGTGACAGAGGTCAATGTATGCACATGAGTTAATTATCTGAGTTCAGGGAAGGAACTACCAAAAAGAACAGACAGATGAGTAAGTGACTCTAACAGAGAGCCGGATATAGAGCCTGGTTTTACTTGCCTGACTGGAAAAATTAATAATTCATGTGACACTGGATTAATTCTTATGACACGAGGGTAATCAGAATGATTTTGCCTCAGTAGTGGGAAGTAATTAGCCATGAATTAAACACAGCTCTGGCCCCCATCTAACATTTCAGAAGTATGGTCTGAAGTATTTGAGTGGTCTATAAGTAACTGTGTGCTGAAAGAAAGCTCAAAAGTATAAGGATTTAAAAATATTCACCACTCGAAAAAGGTAAATTAATATAGCTTTCATATGATCAAAAATTATCAGGCATACAGAACAAAAGAAAATTATGACCCATGGTGAAAATAAAAATCAGTTAATTAGCACTGACCAAAACTGAAATTAGCAGAGATATTGAAATAGATAATATATTTATATTACATTAGTTTAACAGTTAAGTAGAAATGAGTAAGACATTTTTAAAGATGCAAATCAAACTGCTCTAGATAAAAACATATAATGACTGAGCTGAAAATATATTGGAAGAGATTAATGACAGATTAGATACTGTAGATAAAAGGATAAGTGAACCTGAAGACATTGCAAGTGACATTATCGAAGATGAAAGTAGAGGGAAAAAATAATAAGCAAAATAAACAGTGAGCTGGGAAAGAACTTCAAGTGTAATGGGAATCCACAGAGAAGAGGAAACTGGAAGGAAGAGAAACATAATTGAATAAATAGGGCCAGAGTTTATCCAGATGTAATAAAAATTGCAAACCTGCAGTTTAGAAATTATAAATCCAACCATAAATTGATTTTAAAACATACACCAAGGCACATGATAAACACGTTTCTCAAAATAAATAAAATCTTAAAAGAATCTAGATGGAAAAAATCCCCATTATATACAGAGAAATAAAATGTAGGATATTAGAGTATATATTAAACATTGATACAATGAAAAACAAAAGACCAATGAAACTGACCAAAGCAAAATAACTACCATTCTAGAATTTTATATCTAGTAAATATCTAGAATTTTATATCTAGTAAAAAATTTTAAATAATGTCAAGTAATTAGCCTCCAATTAAAATAAATTAATTAATAAAAACTGATTAAAATAATCTCCAGAACTGAAAAAAATGGCATACTTAATAAGCTAACAAATGTGATATAATGGAAAACAAAAAGAAATCTAATTCAAAAAAGGAAGGAAAATGTTTTAAAAAGGGAAAATGTTATATATAGGATGGGGTCGCAAAGAGTCGGACACGAATGAAATGAACTGAACTGAACTGAAACATCCAATAACAAAATTAAAAAGTTAAACCTAATGTAAATTATCACATTAATTATAATAATTTAAAGGCATTAAAAAGTGAGAACCCAGCTATGGGTTGCCTGTTAGAAATGCACTTTTTAGATATGATACTACCACATTAAAATAGAAGTAAAGGATGGGGAAAATATGACAAGCTGCCACCATTCAAAATAAAACTGGGGTGCCTCAATATATCAGATATAAAAAATTGCCAGGAGTAAAGAAGATCACTTTGCAAAAACAAAGAGATTCTATATCAGGAGAACAAAACAATCATTAAGGCTTATATAACTAGTAACAGAAATTCAAAGTTTAAATAAAATTAAAGACAAAGTTAAAAGAACACTGAGAAGAAATAGACACATCTACAATTGCACTGATATATTTTAACATCCCCTTTCAATAATTGAAAGATTAGAAAATCTGTAAAGATACAGAAACATGAACAGCAATATTGATCAATAAATTTTAATTGACATTTATGGAACATTCCAACCATTAACATCAGAATACACATATCCTTTTTAAGTTCATGAAGACCATTTTCCAAGATAGGGCATATACTTGGACAATAAAAATAAATATACTTAAAAATATTTCTAGAAGGTTTATAAATATTTGGAAACTAAATAATATTCTTTTAGACAACACATGGGTAAAATTAAAAAAAAATGAAGAAAAATTGAGAACAGTTAGACCTGATTGAAAATGAAAACACAAGATACAAATATTTGTGACATGCTGCCAAAGCACTGGTTAAGAGACAGTATATAATGACTAAAATGTCAGTCCATTAGGAATATATTACAACTCTAAGTCTTTAAGTCCTCCAAAGCAAAATGCAAAAAGTAATAGCAAATTAAAATATACAAAAACAAAGGATTATAAGAAACAAATTTATTATTATAATGGGCCATTTTAAGATATTTCTTTCTATATACATTAGAAAAAAAACAAAAAAACAAAATCAGTAAAATTATATAGAAGATTTGAACAATACAAATAACAAGCTTGACCCAAATGATATATATAAATACTGTACCAAACAATCACAGGATGCATCTTCACCCCAAGGACACATGAAGTATTCATAAAATGTATCATATATTATATTGCAAAGCAAAGATCAATTTTTTTAATTGAATATACTCATCATTTGATATCTTACTACAATGGATTTAAGAAACAAAGGAATAACAAAAAGATAACTAGGCATTGATTTACTACTCAAAATATAATCAATCTGATTCTAAAATTTCTATGACTCAAAAAACTAAAATATTTTATCTATACATAAATTTAGAGTAAATGTACATTACATTTATCTTTTAAAATTATGAAGAGTATAAGTATGTATTTTCCTTTTTAACTTTTAATTTTGTTTAAATATTAGAAAATATTTTGAATAAAATAAAAGCTATCCCAAAGTTTATTAAATCAGCTCCATTCTTACATACTTCCTTCAGTAATGTTACTAATTTGTAATACTGTTAGAGTTATTTGTCACAATCTGATTTCATCTTGAATCCTTCCAACATATACAAATACACACACTCATGTATACATCATCATAGTGCCATAGAGTTCAACTCCTTTACTGCTCCCTCCGTAATGTACACTTATTATCCTTTGTAGAGAAACTATTATGGTGCTCTAAATGTTGGCAACAACTGATACACTGGTAGTTTAGTTTCATGTATTACAGAATTATTCACCATTTAAAAATTAAAAGTATACAATTTGTGGCTTTTTTCTTCCCACTTATTTCAGTTAGCAAAATGCACTTAAGGATCTTTTTTTTTCTATTACAACATCATGATTTATTAAAGCACAGCATTCTGTACAACAAAGGGCCTTAACAGTTGTCTATTCTCAGCGAAATTTCTCTATAAGTTAGTTTCACTTAATAAAAAACATGTTATACTTTAAATTAGTAATTTAACTGATGAGGAAGTTACCATAATACCTATTTTAACATTGAACAAATCTAACTACCTATTGAACATTAATGTAAAATCCTGACATAGAATTTGATTTAAAACTTCTCAAAATAAATTCATTAAAGCAAGTTCCCTGTGAAAATATGTAAGAATGAAAGCTAGCATAATAGCAGGTGCAGTCTTTACATTTTATTAACCATAGAAGATACTTTTTAAACGAGTCTAATAGAGACATTAACTGTGCAAAAGCTAATGAGATTTACAGTCTTAAATACAAGCACCAACACAAAAAGGATATTGTGTCAGTTCAGTTCAGTTCAGTTCAGTTGCTCAGTCGTGTCCGACTCTTTCTGACCTCATAAATCACAGCACACCAGGCCCCCCTGTCCATCACCAGCTCCCAGAGTTCACCCAAACTTATGTCCATCGAGTCGGTGATGCCATCCAACGATCTCATCCTCTGTTGTCCCCTTCTCTTCCTGCCCCCAATTCCTCCCAGCAGTCAACACTTCACTTGAGGTGGGCAAAGTATTGGAGTTTCAGCTTTAGTGTCAGTCCTTCCAGTGAACATCCAGGACTGGTCTCCTTCAGAATGGACTGGTTGCATCTCCTTGCAGTCCAAGGGACTCTCAGGAGTCTTCTCCAACAGCACCATTCAAAAGCATCAATTCTTCAGCGCACAGCTTTCTTCACAGTCCAACTTTCATATCCATACATGACCACTGGAAAAACCATAGCCTTGACTAGATGGACCTTTGTTGGCAAAGTAATGTCTCTGCTTTTTAATACACTGTCTAGGTTGGTCATAACTTTCCTTCCAAGGAGTAAACATCTTTTAATTTAATGGCTGCAATCACAATCTGCAGTGATTTTGGAGCCCCCCAAAATAGTCTGACACTGTTTCCCCATCTATTTCCCATGAAGTGATGGGACCAGATGCCATGATCTTTGTTTTCTGAATGTTGAGTTTTAAGCCAACTTTTTCACTCTCCTCTTTCACTTTCACCAAGAGGCTTTCTAGTCCTCTTCACTTTCTGCCATAAGGGTGGTGTCATCTGCATATCTAAAAGTCCATTAATTCTACACTTAAGAGGATCATTTCTTTATGTTAGCACAATCTCATTTATGAATTACACATGATATGTAGTTTAGGATCCATCTACATTATGCTTATAACTGCGTGCTGCTGCTGCTAAGTCGCTTCAGTCATGTCTGACTCTGTGTAACCCCATGGATTGCAGCCTACCAGGTTCCTCCATCCATGGGATTTTCCAGGCAAGAGTACTGGAGTGGGTTGCCATTGCCTTCTCCTAAGGATCTTTATGTTATCTGAATTACTAGTACATTTCTTTTTTATAACTGAGTGGTGGTCCATTGTATAAATGTACAGAAAAAAATTATGCATTTACATGTTGAAGGTCATTTGAGGTGTTTCCGATTTGGGGTGATTAATAAATAAAACTTCTGTAAACTTTAGCAAACATACTTTTATAATTCACTGAGATAAATACCTGAGTGGGATTTTTGAGTTGCATGATAAATGCATATTCAATTTTATGAGAAGCTGATAAGCTGATTTCTAATGGGGATGCAAAATAGTTTACTCCAATCCTACTGTGATTTTTCCAGCAGTCATGTATGGATGTGAGAGTTGGACTATAAAGAAAGCTGAGCACTGAAGAATTGATGCTTTTGAACTGTGGTGTTGGAGAAGACTCTTGAGAGTCCCTTGGACTGCAAGGAGATCCAACCAGTCCATCCTAAAGGAGATCAGTTCTGGGTGTTCACTGGAAGGACTGATGAAGCTGAAACTCTAATACTTTGGTCACCTGATGCAAAGAGCTGACTCATTTGAAAAGACCCCGATGATGGGAAAGATTGAGGGCAGAAGGGGAAGGGGATAACAGAAGATGAGATGGTTGGATGGCATCACCGACCCAATGGACATGAGTTTGGGTGGATTCCGGGAGTTGGTGATGGACAGGGAGGCCTGGTGTGCTGTGGTTCGTGGGGTCACAAAGAGTCGGACACAACTGGGCGACTGAACTGAACTGAACTGAACTGATCTGTGATTTACTCTAATCAGTAGGATATGAGAGTTAGATTTGACCTGTCATTTTTTAAGAATTTATATTTTAGAGCAGTTTTCGGTTCACAGCAAAATTGAGAGGATTGTAGAGGTTTCATAAAAGCCTTCCCTCAAACATGTATATCTTCCTCCATTATCAACATTCCCTACCAATATGGCACATTAATTTCAACTAAATGAACCTACACTGACATATCATAACCACTCAAAGTCCATAGTTTACTGTAGGGTTCAATCTTGGTATTACATAGTCTATAGGTTTGGACAAATGTAAAATGACATGTCATAATAATGCCATATTATTTGTGGATATAAGTCTTCAGCTCCTTTTAGTCAACACCATGGAGTACAGTTATTGAACTGTATGATAAGAGTAAACTTAGTTTTGTAAGAAGCAAACTGTCTTCTGAAGTGACTATTTCATTTTGCATTTTCATTAGCAATGTATGAGGATCTCTGTTGTTCAACATCCTTCTCAGCATTCTGAAATTTGGCCATTCTAATAGGTGTGTAGTGCAATCTCACTATTGTTTTAATTTTCATGTCACTGATCATAGTACAATGTAGAGTGTCTTCATACCCTTTTTTGCGATTTGTATATATTTTTTGGTGATGTGTCTGTTAAGATCTTTGGCCCATTTTGAAAAATTGACAATCTTTTAAATTTATTTTTGTAAATTTTAGCTTGCTTTCTCTGATAACAAATCTTGTTGAATATTTTGAATATTTTTAAAATGCTAAAAGTATTCTTAGTTGGCATGTATATTTTAAAATTTTTATTCTGCTCACATATTGACCCATTTATAATTGAGTTGCTTGCTCAGTTGAGTTTAGAGGCACTTTATATACTCTGCATACACCTTTTGTACCAAATATGTGATTTGCAAATATTTTCTCCCAGTCTATGATTATAAAAATAGTATTAATATATTAATAATAGATTAAGGATTTGATTCTATGAAGAGAGGACATAGGTCCAGGAGAAACTAACTTTTTGCTCTTCCTGCCCTGCTATTGCTTGCCTCCACTTTGCCTGCACCGCAATGGACACTTCCTTAAGGCTTCAAACTCAACATTCAGAAATCTAAGATCATGGCATCTGGTCTGACCACTTCATGGCAAATAGATGGGGAAACAATGGAAACAGTGACAGACTTTATTTTGGGGGGGCTCCAAAATCACTGCAGATGGTGACTGTGGCCATGAAATTAAAAGATGCTTGCTGCTTGGAAGAAAAGTTATGACCAACCTAGACAGCATATTAAAAAAAGAGACATTACTTTGCCAACAAAGGTCCATCTAGTCAAAGCTGTGGTTTTTCCAATAGTCATGTATGGATGTGAGAGTTGGAGTATAAAGAAAGATGAGCAGCAAAGAACTGATGCTTTTGAACTGTGTTGTTGGAGAAGACTCTTGAAAGTCCCTTGGACTGCAAGGAGATCCAATCAGTCCATTCTAAAGGAAGTCAGTCCTGAATATTCATTGGACGGTCTGATGATGAAGCTGAAGCTCCAATATTTTAGCCACCTGATGAAAAGAACTGACTCATTGGAAAAGACCCTGATGCTGGGAAAGATTGAAGGTGGGAGGAGAAGGGGACGATAGACAATGACATGGTTAGACAGTTATCACTGACTCAATGGGCATGGATTTGAATAAACTCCAGGAATTGGTGATAGACAGGGACGCCTGGCTTGCTGCAGTCCATGGAGTCGCAAAGAGTCAGACACAACTGAGAGACTGAATGGAACTGAACTGAGCATCTTTGTACGGTGTGGTCTTTTTTAAAAATAACTGTCAAAATATACTGTACCTTACTTTTACAATTTTCAAAGCAATTTAATTATATTATTTCATTTGATCTTGAACATATTGACTATTTAGGAAATACTATTTTTCTAAACTGCAGATACGTAAACTAAGGCTCAGGATCTTTTGATTTATTAATGTTAAAGTTCATGCAAATAGTGAAAAATAGATGCATAAACAGTTTATAAGATGCCTGCTACATTTATTGAGTCATTTAGTCATCTATTCTTTAGATTATTTTAAGAACATGTTCTATATCAGGTACTTAGAATTTAAAGAATACCATAAAGTTTCTCTTTAAAAAGCTTATTTCTACCTCAATTTTGATCCTTCTGTTGTCAAGTCATCATACTAATTTTAAAAACAGAGCCTAAATCCAGGTCAATAATAGTTGAGTAAGCGTTATGTTTGGCTTGTCTCCATTTTGAGATCTCACTAAAATGATCTATTCTTTCAGGAGGAAGAAGCTAAAAAAGGAGTAATTTTGATTGTGGTAAAGCTGTGAAATAAAGTTAATTAACAGTAAAATAAGATGCAGTTGACAATTAAACAGGGTCAGAAGTAAAGAGCTAATCTTATAGGAAGCTCTTTTAAAGTCTTCACATTCAGATTCTGACATTGGGCCAACGATTGAGTACCCAAACTATGGAAATTAATTAGAAAATATATAAATTAGAATGGTGACCTTTGTGCCCTGCTTCCTTATAATGTTGACTAGATTTAGGACTAAATCCAGATTTAATTCAACAATCTTGCCAATCTCTTTTTTTGACACACAAGGCAGAGGTAAGAAACATACCTTAAAAACAGAAGACCTTGGATTGATCTGTAAAATAACCTGCACTACGGAAATGACTATAACATAGGCTAGAGAGATTTTTCTGTATACAGAGTCATTTTAACACAAAGTAACTTCCTCATCAGAAACTATAACCAATTAACATTTTAGAATCATGATCATGTGAATAAATGACCTGAAAGAAATTAGTGAGAGGAATATATTTTATTTTGTTTTTTTTGTTTGTTTGTTTGTTTTTAGCTGAAGGGTCTTCAAATCATGTTGATCATACAGCTGTCCATTTTATGGACATTTTTCAACGTTATGAAAGTTTTAAGTGACATAAGAATGGATAACAGTAAAACTTTTGTTTTGTTGTCAAATAATCAAAATTCTATCTATGCTTTAACATGTAAGACAACTGCATGATGACAAAGATAATGTTGGCACTGGGCTTCCCAGGTGGCACTAACGGTAAAGAACCCGCCTATCAATGCGGGAGACCTAAGAGAGGCGGATTCAGTCCCTAGGTTGGGAAGATCCCCTGGAGGAGGACAAGGCAAACTCCAGTATTCTTGCCTGGAGAATCCCATGGACAGGGGAGCCTGGTGGCCTACAGTCCTTGGGGTTGCAAATAGTCAGACAAGATTGAAGCGACTTAGCAGGCCCACACACAGACTCTGTTCTATGTACCAGGAACTATGCTTAAAATTTTTATATAAAATGTATCATTTAAAAAAAAGAATTCAAATAGGTATATATTTGTATTGCAGGTCAGTAAACTGAGACCAAAGTTATGTTACTGTAACTTGTATGTAAAAGATCCAATATTAAAAGCCAAATAAGTCACTTAGTCGTGTCTGACCCTTTATGACTCCATGAACTCCAGCCTGCCAGGTGCCTTTGTCCATGACCATAAGTTGCCTTATACATTCACAGTACAAGTCCTCAGTTTATATCTTACTCTACCTACTCAAAATGTTGCCACTTAAGATGCATTTTATCTAAGACCATTATACACCAATACATATGGATTCCCAGGTAATGCTAGTGGTAAAGAACCCTCCTGCCAAAATGGAGACATAAGAGACATGGGTTTAATCTCTGTGTCAGGAAGATCTCCTGGAGAATGGAATGGCCACTCACTCCAGTATTCTTTCCTGGAGAATCCCATGGATGGAGGAGCCTGGAGGGTTATACAGTCCATAGGGTCGCAAAGAGTCATACATGACTGAAGCAACTTAGCACACGTGTATATATAGACATATAAACACATAGAAAACTTAGAAATCTATTTAAAAAGCACATGTTTCTATTGCCATCCTTATAATCTTACAATAGTATGATTAGTTGCAAATAAACACTGTAGGATAAGCAGAACAAACATATGAAAACTTTAACAAGTTCATCTTAATTGGGAAATACATACAAGATATTGTGGGCAGAGATAAAGAAAGGTAAGGAAAACACAAGATTGCTAAAGTTGTGTGTGCAGATCATTTCATTTATTATTTATGCAACATTATGTTAAGGATAGCACTGAAGATTTCCAGACTTGTAAATGTCTTTCCTACCCAGTGTCATACCTGAAATTTCCCTTTCAGAGTGCTACATACTCCCATTTAAATACTGGATCATTATGAACACTAAAGTCTTCCTCTGAGGAGTGATGTTTCAACTCTTTAAGTGAATAAAGTTAAGATACTTTCTATATGACAATTCTGAAAATAAATAACACAATCATTAAAGAAATATGAATTAGATGTGTAGGGGTAGAGTAATGAACACAACAAACTTCTAAATTTTATTTTTGCCTGTGGCCAAAAATGATTGTAGTATTCTCCTGATATTTTCCGTATGCAAAAAATAAATCTAACTCATCCTTGAAGTCTGGGACTTGAATCAAATGTTGATGTAGTTTATATATTACTAAGAAAACATGAAAATAGGAAGCATGGGCCCATTTTGAATAGGCATGAGATATAGGGAAAGAAAAGGTTTCAGTTAAGTGTTCTCCCTCAGACTTTTAATTATTCATCAAATTCATTGAAAATAGGAGAAATCTTGTGAAATAGCTTGGGGAACAAGTTTTACTTATACCCAATTTATAACCAAAATAAAATAGAATACAAACTCCATGAGGGAAGGGATTTTGACCTATTTGCTCACCTTTGTTTATTTCAGTCCTTCCTGTGCAGTGTCGAGCACATATACCCCCAGGATAAACTACGTACAAATATGTCTCTAGCTCCAACTTGCTGCTGTGTGCTAGCTATGTGGTCTTTGTTGAGTCTAATGACAACACCAGTCTCACTGAAATGTGAAAAAGATGCATATTAAAATTTTTGTACAGTATCTGACACATGATAAGCACATTTTAAAACTTTTTTAAAACTAAAATAATTCTGTTATTAGTTGTATATATGTTTAATTCTAGTTACTTTGATTATTTTTTGTATTACTCTGTTAGTTTGTTGAGAAGCATTCTCAACTATTGGTTTGCTTTTACATAGATGACTAAATATGAAACCTTTATGTGCAAGGATAGATCTTTAGCCAATAAGTTCTTGCTAAACTCTCAGTCAAAATCAAGTATACACATTCTAAATCAAACTATGTTAAACACTTTTAATATGAGAGAACTGAGGACCTTCCCCTGCCCATGAGAATTTTATCATTGCTATTCTAATTCAATAAAATCACATGTACAGGAGAGCTTGTAAAAGTGTGCTATGACATACTATAACCATTAAGAACTACTGATATTGATATTAATTGGAGTCACAAAGTCACAAGAAGTCAGAGAAAATGAAATGATTCAGTCCAAATTTCAGTGGTTATAGATTCAAAATGCATGATGCTATGCTGAACATTAGCAATTTTCCATATTCCTTGCTGCATTTGACATCACGTAGCCCCAGCCTTTCAGTCTTCTTCTTATGGTCCTATAAGAAAATAAGACTTTATACTATGCCCTGGTGAAGTGCCATTTCAAATCTAGGCAGCAGACAGGATGGAGTTGCTACACGACTCTCTTCTTCTTGAAATCATATTATCCCCTAATGGGTATATTCTCACCTTCCCACCCTTTCCTGGGAGAAAACAGTCCATGACATTTTAGAAATATGTGCTGCAAATTGGCAGGCACAAGCACCCTAAAAGACTATAAAATAAACATGAATCCCCTTTGAAAAAAACTTTATATTTTCATCACATCCCCTGTAAGCTAACACACTGCACTGTTTACAGTCTTCCACTACAATATATTTTGAAACGATTACCTTCTTCTGAGTCATTTGTGTCATAATGCTCTCCATAGGTACCCATAAAATGAAAATGTAAGCCGTTTTTATTGGCCACACTACATCTTAATTGAAAATATTAAAGGGGATTGCTCTCCTACTGATTTTTTCCTCCATTTAATTGGCTAATCATATGATATTTTTAATGGAATAATCGTGAAAGAAAATATGAATCTAATTTAAATTCAAACTGGATTTGGGATATTTAAGAGATTATCCCAGAGTAGCAGAGGGTGCATGAGGCAATAAACATCTGTTCATTCCTGACCACTAGCCTTGGTGTTTATGAGCTTGGGGGATATTTATTTTCAGGAGACATGATTCTCTACATTTGAGTTTCAGCTGTTTTACTGCTGTGATTTTAGTTAAAAAATTTAAATTTATCAGCAGATTTTTGCCCATTTTTTCACCTTTCTCTTTGTACTTTTATAAAAATACAATTCTGACAAATGAATAATTGTCCCAGAAAATTACCACATTCTACTGAGAGGAAGAATCCAGCCATTTATTTATTATGGTTCTATAATGCAGAATAAATAGATGAACCAAACCATGTTACAGCATTGGGCATGTCCTTTGGTAAGACCATAATAGCCTCAGTGGTGGAAAATTAAATATTCCATTCATGCATTCATTTGAGAGTTTTTTGAGTCTCTACATTGTCATACATGTTGGAAACTACTCTAAGCTAAAGACAAGCGCCAACAATCTCAGCATTTTCAGTGCACTGAGGGAAATCAGGGGCTTCCCAAGTGGTTCAGTGGTGAAGGATCTGCCTGCCAATGCAGGAGCCACTTAAGATGTGGGTTTAATCCCTGGGTCAGGAATATTCCCTGGAGGAGGAAATGGCAACTCCAGTATTCTTGTCTGAATAATTCCATGGACAGAAGAGCCTGGCAGGCTACAGTCCATGGGGTTGCAAAGAGTCAGACATGACTCAGCACACATACACAAGAGAGATCAACCTACCTTTGTGAAACCTAACTCTGCAGTTTTAGGCATTGGAGAATTGTAATATAAGTAATGACAGAAATGAGTTTATAATAATGCTTACTAAATGGATAGTAGAGGTGATAACTGACGTGCAAATTCAGAGAAAAATCAGATCATAGTGGACTCAGGTAGACAAGTAACAGTTTACTTCAGAATATTGGCTTTGACTTTTGGGGATGTAAAAATTGGGATTTTGATTAAAAGTACTCAAACAGATGCTACAAGGTGTATAAATGCCCATAGCTGGCTAGGAAACAGAGATTATGTCAACTGAAGTTTCTCTGGTCCTACCAATTTGTGAGTACAAAAGAGCTCTCATTACTAGAAGTGATATAGGGGTTGTATACATATATATATATATATATATATGTGTGTGTGTGTGTGTGTGTGTGTGTATGTGTGTATATATATATACACATATGGGTTGTATAAAGTGATATATGGATTGTATAATTGGTTTCTGTCCTCTGCCTAATTTAGTTGGAATTCTCTGCAAATTTTCCTAGAGAACATCTAAGAATTAATAGGGGGTATCACACCTATGTCTATAATCACCTCTCGGTCAGGCATTACAGAAGTTCTCCAAAACAGAGTTGCTTTTTCAAGTGTTGGTACTCTTCTTCTTTCAGCTGAAGCTGAAGCTCCAATACTTTGGCCACCTGATGTGAAGAACTGACTCCTTAGAAAGGAGCCTGATGCTGGGAAAGATTGAGGGCATGAGGATAAGGAGATGACAGAGTATGAGATGATTGGATGGTGTCACCAATTCGATGGCCATTAGTTTGAGCAAACTCCAGGTGTTGGTTATGGACAGGGAAGGCTGGCATGCTGCCTTCCATGGGGTTGCAAAGACTCAGATACCACTGAGTAACTGAACTGAACTGACTCTCTTCGCAGTTTGCATAATCTAATTTTGAATGCACCTGCTGCAACACTGAGTTGCAATTTGTGAGTACAAAAGAGCTCTCATTACTAGAAGTGATATAGGTGTTGAGAACAACGTGATCTTAGGCACATCCCTCCTAGAAACCATCTCTTGGACTGCTTCCATGTATACTGCTGGTGAGAATCCAAATTCACAGATGCCTACGGTGTTCAAACTTCACCTGTTTCCAGGGTGAAATGTGGTCCATCTCTCACCGCTTTGTATTATACCTATTTAGAGGAATCTTAAGAATGTAATACTTATATTACAAGATCCCCAAAAACTTTCAGTGAAGCTCCTCTATGTGTTACTTACGGTACCTGACTCCTCTTGAGGCCTCAGGCTTTAAGTCTTTGGTTTCTGCGTGATCAGTTTTTTTTTTTTCTTTTTAATCAAATCTTTGTTGTTGGGTTAGCTAATCAGGTTGGACTTCCCTTCGGACGGGTTCCAAATAGGAGGGTTTTCCCATTTCTTTATAGAAATATTTTCTGTGAAATCTTATAACAGGTCATGTGTGTGCATGCATGCTAAGTTGCTTCAATTGTGTCCAACTCTATGTGATCTCATGAACTACAGCCCACCAGGCTCCTCTCTCCATGGGATTCTCCAGGCAGGAATATGGAGTAGGTTGCCATGCCCTCCTCCAGGAGATCTTCTCACATGGATCAAATCCAAGCCTCTTATGTCTCCTTATGTAATCAAGACTTAGGACTAGCAGCAGGGATTAAAATGTAGGCTTGAGATGATATACAAAAGTTTGTATCTCAAAGGGAACACAAGTCAATAACATATATCATCTGTTTTTCTGCTGGACTTATATTTTGCTAACTGAAACAGTCTTACATCATGTTTTTAATATATGAATTGTTGCAACATAAAGAATCCACATGGGACCCCTTTGGGCACTTCCAAATGACTCATGAGATTACAAAGCAGCTTCAGAGCCTGGCCTACAGATTAGTGTTTGGTTTGAGAATAGTTACCAAAAAAAGTTCATGAGATTGTAAATGGCTAGAGAGCTACATGAAATAATAGCAATTAATTTTTGAAATTGTACATTACCTTATTAAATAAAATATATTCCATTTTTGAGTTAGATATTTTACTACAAAAAAGAAGTACATTGGCCAGAGATTTAAGCAACCAAACTGTTATTGATTGTCAGTGGTATAAGTGGTGATCTTAATTCAAGTAGTCCAGAGCAAAATTTCTTCAAGGTGAATGTCTCATCAAATGATCATTTGTTTTCATTTGGGGCCAAGATTTCAGTGGTAGCCTTGCTCAGAAAACAGAAGAACCTTTAGAAATATATAATATATTGGGTGAGGGATGAATGTTAGGTTAAGTGAATCATAAGGCAGAAATGAATAAGTAAGAAATGTGGTCTATGACCTGATAATATTGTTCCTGTTCTTGTATATCTAAGGTCTGTGATTTAATGCCCTTTGTACAGCCAAGGCTTTGAAAAGGGTAAATAGTATAAATCTCCTTTTTATACATATTTGCACATTTAATATTAACTTTTCAGATTTTATTAGCACTAGTCTCAGCTGACAGTTTAGAGAACTGAGTTGGAAATTAGGTGGTGTGCTTTTGTTCCAAGTGTGATTTTAATAATCTATGTTTTTCAGTGTAGGCGATTTCACTGTCTAGCCCTTAGGTTCTTCATGACTCAAATGAAGATTATTGAGCCTGGCAATTTCAGAGGTCTCTAACATTTTTATTCCCATCTATTGTCTGAGAATTAGTTCTGTTCTCTCTATTAGGGCTGATTTTGGACCCATTAAGAATGTATAAAAGTTTAGGAACAAAACTTTTCACAACAATAAAATATCCTTGATTATGTTATCCTTTGTATTGTATATTTATATTCTATTTGGCCTGCCATTGCTTATATAAGTGGCTTTATAATTGAATCATCTTTTATAGGTATTGTTCTGATTTCTTCTAGTTTTGCTTTTAATTTTATGAAGCTGTAGTAAGACCCAGGTTTTCCTTCACTTCATGGTGTACATGTAAGTCTTTTAGATATTTATGCACTTCATTCCTAGTATTTGATAAATATAAGAGACTAGAAAATATTTGGCACCCTGGTCTCAAGGATGAGGTACATTTTTGTGCTTTGTGTATGACTTGTTTAAAGAATGTCTGAATCTGTGTTTTCAATAGGTTGTGGCATCAAAATCATAGCCAGAGAGGAAAAGAAATTACATTGTTTCTTCTTGTGCATTTTAATATTTTATCTTCCAAATATTAGAAGGATGATATACTGACCATATTTTTTAAGTTTAAGTATTTTAAGTTAAAGTAAAGGAAAAGGTCAGTTTTCATTCTAGTCCCAAAGAAAGGTAATGCCGAAGAAGGCTCAATTTACTGCACAATTGCACTCATCTCACACACTAGTAAAGTAGTGCTCAAAATTCTCCAATCCAGGCTTCAACAGTATGTGAACTGTGAACTTCCAGATGTTCAAGCTGGATTTGGAAAAAGCAGAGGAACCAGAGATCAAAGTACTAACATCTATTGGAACATCAAAAAAGCAAGAGAGTTCCAGAAGAACATTTACTTCTGCTTTATTGACTATATCAAAGCCTTTCACTATGTGGATCTCAGCAAACTGTGGAAAAACCTTAAAGAGATATAAATACCAGACTACCTTAATTGTCTCCTGAGAAATTTGTGTGCAGGTCAAGAAGCAACAGTTAGAACTGGACGTGGAACAACAGACTAGTTCCAAATTGGGAAAGGGGTAGATCAAGGCTATATATTGTCACCCTGCTTATTTAACTTATATGCAGAGTACATGATGAGAAATGCTGGACTGGATGAAGAACAAGCTGGAATCAAGATTTCCAGGAGAAATATCAATAACCTCAGATATTCAGATGATACCACCCTTATGGCTGAACGTGAAGAAGAACTGAAGAGCTTTTTGATGAAAGTGCAAGAGGAGATTGAAAAAGCTGGCTTAGAATTCAACATTCAGAAAACTAACATCATGTTATCCGGTCCCATCACTTCCATTTGCCTCATCACTTATGGCAAATAGATGGGGAAACAATGAAAACATGACAGAGATTTTATTTTGGGGGCTCCAAAATCACTGCAGATGGCGACTGCAGCCATGAGATTAAAAGATGCTTGCTCCTTGGAAGAAAAGTTATGACCAATCTAGACAGCATATTAAAAAGCAGAGCCATTACTTTGCCAACAAAGGTCCATCTAGTCAAAGCTATGGTTTTACCAGGAGTCATGTATGGACGTGAGAGTTGGACTATAAAGAAAGGTCAGTGCTAAAGAACTTATGCTTTAGAAATATGGTTTTGGAGAAGACTCTTGAGAGTCCCTTGGACTGCAAGGAAAAATCCAACCAGTCCATCCTAAAGGAAATCAGTCCTGGATATTCATTGGAAGGACTGATGCTGAAGCTGAAAATCCAATACTTTGGCTACCTGATGCAAAGAACTGACTCATTTTAAAAGAACCTGATGCTGGGAAAGATTGAAGGTGGGAGAACGGGACGACAGTGGATGAGATGGTTGGATGGCAATACCAACTCAACGGACATGAGTTTGAGTAGGGTCCGGGGTTTGGTGATGGACATGGAAGCTTGGAGTGTTGCAGTCCATGGGGTCGCAAAGAGTCAGACATGCCTGATTGACTGAACTGATGTGATAGTTGGTTTATAATATATTAATTTCAAATATACAGCTTAGTGATTCAGTATTTTGATAATTATACTTTATTTAAAGTTATTATAAAATAATGAACTATTATAAAATCCTCTGAGCCACCATGGAAGCCACATTATAAAATAATGGCTATTTTCCCTTTGCTGTACAATGTATCCTTGTAGCTTATTTATTTTTGACATACTTTTAGTCTGTAACACTTAAACTCCTACACTGTCTGGCCTTCCTCCCCATTTTCTCTCCCCAGTGGCAGTCACTAGTTTGTTCTCTATACCTGGGAGTCTGTATATGTTTTGTTAGCTGAATGCCAAAGAATTGATGCTTTTGAACTGTGGTGTTGGAGAAGACTCTTGAGAGTCCCTTGGACTGCAAGGAGATCCAACCAGTCCATTCTGAAGGAGATCAGCCCTGGGTATTCTTTGGAAGGAATGATGCTAAAGCTGAAACTCCAGTACTTTGGCCACCTTATGCAAAGAGTTGACTCATTGGAAAAGACTTTGATGCTGGGAGGGATTGGGGGCAGGAGGGTAAGGGGACGACAGAGGATGAGATGGCTGGATGGCATCACTGACTCGATGGACGTGAATCTGAGTGAACTCCGGGAGATGGTGATGGACAGGGAGGCCTGGCATGCTGCAATTCATGGGATTGCAAAGAGTCAGACATGACTGAATGACTGAACTGAACTGATATTTATTTATTTGTTTTATTTTTTATATTCTACATATAATTAATATACATTATTTGTCTTTCTCTAACATTCCATGAAGCATAAAACCCTCTAGTTCTGCCCATGTTGTAGCAAATGCAACAACATAGAATTTTATTATTTTTAATGGTCTTTTGTTATTTTTATTGCTGAGTAATATTCCATATCCCCTGGAGAAGGAAATCACAATACACTCTAGTAATCTTGCCTGGAGAATATCATGGACATAGGTGCCTAGCAAGCTACAGTCCATGGGGTCTCAATGAGTCAGATACAACTGAGAGATTGACTCAGTACTCCATATCCCATCTTCTTTACTCTTCTGTTGATAGACACTTAGTTTCCTACATTTCGTGGCTCTGTTAAATAATGCTGCTGTGACATTGTGGTGCATGTACTTTTAGAATTAATGTTTTTATTGTCTTTATATATTTTCACAGGAGTGAAATAGCTAGATCATATGATAGTTCTATTCTTAGTTTTATCAAGAACTTTCATATTGTTGTCTACAGAGACCATTCCAGTTTTTATTTTCAAGCTCCTGGTGTATCTTAAACTTCAAAAACTTGAGATCCTGTGATGATCATTTCTTGACAGCCCATGCAATTAAAGCAGCACACTGCTTTCACTATGATATAAACGTGTATATTGGAGAAAGTATCATTCCTTCTTTGAATCATATTAGATTTTGAAATAGAGGCCATATAAAGCCTTTTAGACTGCAGAGTGTATAATAAGTCAGATAAATGATTTCCTATACCATCAGGTATGCATAATTCTAGTACAGAAACCTAAGGGATACCCTTCTAAATATCTTGATGTTCCTCTAACTCATAAGTGTAATATGATATACCATGCTGCAAGATAGTATGAAAGGAAGGAATTATTTCAGCTTATCTGTATTAGCTTTATCGTGAAAAATCTCTTTTATTACCTTGATAAACACTAGTGCAGAGGTGGTTTTCCTTAATACAGCATGGGACTTGGATGGAATATTGCATGTCTTGTGTGTTTTAGTTGCATATTTTACTTTATGATCCTCTGATACACTTTTTGGGGTCTTACCTTCTTGTAGGTGACAGTTTAAGTTTGTGCAAATACATGAGATAACACAAAGAAATATTAAAGAAGAAGCAGAGAGGAAGGTCAAGAGCATAACCTAGGGAGACATCTTGTACTGAATAGGGCAAACAGACACAGGACAAATAGAGGAAAACAACAGTAAATCTAAGAACTTGGAGGAAAATGTTTCTGTACAAAATTGTGTGAAGGTATGCATATTTACTTGACTTACTCCACCCCTGCCTTGACTCCACCACACACAGAATGCTAAAGGGTAATAGCTTGCTTATAGGGATAGTTTATAACCACCTTTCCTTTCTTGTTGAAAGGAAAAATTAGTAGTTATTGGTATATCAAGTTAACATATCATTTCTTTCTTAGGGGTACTATGGAAATATGGTACAAATAAATAGGTTAATTCTCAGAATTTGCTCCAAGATGCTTAACCATAAATATTAGAATATGGTACACATCATATGCCTCTCTCAACCAATATCTTTGCATAGCTTCTTTTTAATGGTGGACAATGCCTCTAAGCCTGTCACTTAAACCTTCAAATGTAAATGACTCATCTTCTTATGAAGCTCATTACTCTACTGAAACTTTATAGGACATGAAGTGACATGGAAAATTTAGAGTTCCCTGCTGTCATTATGATCACATTAATTAAGCAATAAGACCCAGCAGTACAGGAACTACATTGTATTAATTCATATCTTGGGATAAATGTTCAAAGAAGTGCTTGGGAATAAAGCCACAAGACTCCCATTAATGTCATGAGTCTACGTGGATTAATGCTGGACACCTGCTTCTCAACTCTGACATTGCTGGTAACTATGGGTCCTGACTTATCTTAATCTTTATAGAAATATGATTGTGCCTCACTCCCCTTCTTAATACTTCTGTTCAGGACCATTTCATTTTCCAATGAATGGTAAGTCACTTCAGTTGTTTCTGACTCTTTGTGACACCTTAGACTGCAGCCCACCAAGCTCCTCTGTCCATGGGATTCTCCAGGCAAGAATACTGGAGTGGGTTGTCATGCCTTCCTCAGGGGATACTCCCTATGCAGGTATTGAACCCAAGTCTCATGCCTCCTGTGATAGCAGGTGAGTTCTTTAGCGCCAGCACCACCTGGGAAGCCCTCATTTGTCAATACTTTTTCTCACATTAAAGGTAATTTTTTAAAAAAAAGTAGATTCAGATGCACAATTATAAAAACAGGGATATTTGGGAAGAAACCCAATTTCATGGAAAGACAATTTTAAAATGTCACAGTAATGTGTTGGTGGAAACAAAATCACTCTGGAGTAGAAGTCTATCTAAGAATATATTTGGAAGTTATTATAGTTTCAATCAAAAAATCTAGACCACTAAGACTGAGAGCTGTGGCCTGTGTCCTAGATATGAACAAGCAAGTATCAGAATCCAAGAATCATGAATATGGTCACATTTCAGACATCTTAAATTCCATGAAAAAAAAAATCATCTTTGGGCAAGTATGCTTTTGTTTCTTTGTTTTGTGCCAGTGTTTTCTACTCCCTATTTGGTGCTGGTGACATTTTGGATCCATTCTTATTAGTACTACTTAGGAACTTGGAAATTTTACCTGAATTCAGGGGTTCTTAACTTGTGATCTCTTTCTGAGATCAACAGTATCTCCTGAAAAGTTGTTAGAAATGTGAAGTATTAAAACTCACCACAAACATACTGAATCAGATACTCTGAAGTTGAGACCCACAAACTGTGCTTTAACCAAGAAATCTGAGTTCTTTTGAGAATGATAAAATTTGAAGGGCAAAGTTATAATTGAAAAAGAAATAATGCCATTATTTCTGTACAATCTGTCTTTTGCTATCAGAGAAAGCATCTTGGTTATAGGCCTATTAGATAATTATTTTAGGTGTTTACATTAAAATATGATGTTGCCTTATTTTCATTACGATTCAGTAAGTCAGTTTGGCTCTCTCAATGAAATTTGCTTATCAGAATCTGCCTAGTTCTTTTCCCTCAAAAGTCTATAGATAATGGAAGGCGGAAGGGAGGCTCAAGATGCAAGGGACATATGTATACCTATGATTGATCCACGCTGACATAAGGTAGAAACCAACACAATATTGTAACTATCCTTCAATTTAAAATAAATAAATTAAGAAAAAGTCTATAGATAGATGTACAACCATCTATTTATCTAACTGTACTGAACATATTTAATTCCACCAAAAGTTTGGCTTTAATATGTAACTATTTCATTTGTCTGAGCATTATGTCAACAATGGTTGTAGTTTGTCTCTGTCCTTCTACACTTTTCTAGCACACAAGATGTCTATTTTGATTTTGTGATGCAATTAGTGTGTTCTTTTTCTTTTTGGTCAGTTACTAGAACCCTGCCTGAAAGTCTCAACCTCTGTCACTGTCTCAATACATATTTCCTCTAGGACCAGAGATGTACCTTCCTCTAATAATTTCCTCTGAGAGACTGATGAGGCATAGAACTGAACCTCATATGCTACCTTATTGGATTTCTGCATACAGTTCTATCCCTGAAACATGTCCATGCTCCATCTGCCTTTTAAGATGCTCCCCTTTATCTCTATTGGATCTGTGTGATAGTGGCTAATTTTCTGGACACACTGTCTGAATTTCTTCTCTCTGGACTCAGTGTTCAGTCTTCCTTCCTAGCCTATCTTCTCCATGGGACTTCCCAACTGTTATGTCTGGATCTAGCCTTTCCTAGTTGACACCACTATATTCTGGTTAGCTCTTTAGTTACTACCCACCCACCCCTATATGAAAATGCTATGACAATTTCCATCTAGGAATCTCTCTATTGCCTATTTAAAATAAACAGGCTTATTAATGGCAGAAATTGCAGAATGAATCTTCACTACCAAAGGCTATATTCAGGCCAAGACCACCACACTTATAACAGAGATTAAGAGATGACTTCTAGGATCAATCTTGTTTCAAAATTACACTCAAATTCTTGGGTAGTTACGTGATTTCAGCAAGCTGCTGAACTCTCTTAAATATCAGGTTTTGTTTTTTGTTTTATCCTATAAACTAGGAATAACACTACTGTTTGATATAGGATTATTGAGAAGAGTAAAATAGCCAAGAGAGCACCTGACATATATTAATCCTCAATAAATATGCATTATTGATGTTATACTATTCATTTCCTGAAGATACCCAAGTGAATTGCACTGTGGTTCTTCATCTCAAGAAGATGACAATGAAGTGGAGGACATTAAATACATGTTTAGATAGTGATAAATGTTAATGAAGATGTACAAATAAAATTATTATTGGAATTGGAAAGTACTTTTGACTATGGGAGTTAGAAAAAAAAAGATCTTGGTGGTATTAGCATTTAGCTATATTTTTGCATTTGAAAATGCATTTTTGACATAGGGTGGTGATTACATTTCCAGAGGCTGCACTAAGCTGGAAGAGTTAAGGTACTATGTAATTGAATCCTTAAGGAAAAAAAATGAGATAGGTTTTTTATCTTCATCTAAATGATGAGGAAACTGAGTTTAAAAGTTTAAAAGTCAAGGGAAGTAGTGAGAAACTAGAGCAGAATAGCTAGAAACAAAAGTCCTGGAATCAAAACCCTGGTCTAAATCACAACTTCTCTTCCAGTAGCCTGGAAGGAACAAGAAAGTCATCCCATCTCTCTTTGGATGTCTTCATTAATAGGGCACCCGTGAGATGGAGAATTCTGTGTTTTTTAAATACTATTTTTAGAAATAATGTTTCAATAATTATTGTAGGTTTTTCTCTGATCTTTTCAATATTGCGTTGGAAAAAAAAAATCAAAACCCTGACAGTTCAGAGGTGAATCATTGTGACTAGATTGGTAGATCCTATCATATGACTCATATAAGCAATATATCTTTGCATTTTTAAAGTGAGATACATTGATCTGGATGATATAGACAGCATTTATTTTTGAATTAACACAGATAGTGGGTGGGAATAAATGCAGCCAATACATTTATTTTCAAGGACAATAATCATAGCCTAATGAAGCAGGTGAGAAAAAGGTAGACTGGTAATGTTTGAGTTTACATAAAGAAATTTGCTGAAATGCTTCATATCTTTGATTATCAGATGGATTGAATGTATTAAGAGAGGTGTACAGAGTAAGGTATATTGAGTGCAGCACTTTAACAGAATCAACTTTTAGGGTTTGAAATAGCTCAGCTGGAATTCCATCACCTCCACTAGCTTGGTTAGTAACAATGCTTCCTAAGGCACCCTTGGCTTCACACTCCAGCATGTCTGGCTTTAGGTGACTGACCACACCATTGTAGTTGTCCGAGTCTTTAAGAACTTTTTTGAGAATGTGGTTAGATTGCGTTATTATTCAAGACATCAGTTGCATCAGACAGAATTTTAAAATAACATTGATGCAGGATACACTATTCCACTCTCATCATTCAACTTAAATGTGTGTTTTGCTAATGGCAGGGATGTTTTCCTGCCCTTTTGCTTCAAGGTATCTCTTAAGGTTCATTTCATGTCCCAGTCTCTCCTTGGTTAAATATTTTAAGCTTTATCTGACTTTTTATGATTCTTTCTGGTTACCCCAGAAAATCTAGCTGTGGATTAAATAGAGTCTATTCTTTCGCCAATACTTGTATGTGTTTGATTTTCTTCCCTAGATGATTATAAAATAATCTCAAGCAAAAGTTATGCCATACACTTTTGTTTATGTGTATAACTTCTCCATATGTCAAATAAAAATATACAGGGCAAAGTAGAAATCCACTAGAACCTATTACAATATAGAGATAGAGTAAAGTTAGTACAGACTATGTAAAGATGCAGAAATTGCTAGGTTTCCTTTTTCAAAATAATTTTATTTTGAGAAAATTAAAAATTCCCCTGTGGTATAATTTATTAACATTTCTTTGTTTTTAAACTTTTTTCCATAGGAATAATATTAGATATATCTGTATATAGAGCTATAGATGTCAGTATAGATATCAATTATTTATAGATATAGATGGGGCTTCCCTGGTGGCTCAGACATAGAGACTCTGCCTGCAATGCAGGAGACTAGAGTTCAATCCCTGGGTCAGGAAGATCCACTGGAAGAGGGAATGACAACCCACTCTAGTACTCTTGCCTAGGAAATCCCACAGACAGAGGAGCCTGGTGGGCAGCAGTTCATAGGGTCACACAGAGTCAGACATGACAGAAGTTACTAAGCAGCATCAACATAGATATAGATATCTCCTATTGATTCTATTTCTTCAAGAAGCTAGACTGTTTAGTAATATCTAGCACATACTGATTCCTACTAAAACTGAATAACTGCATCCTCAGTTCTCTGTACTAGGATCTGGTACATACCAGCAGATGTATCTTGATCCAGGATCAAGAAAGTATTCCCCAGTAAGCTCTTCTGTCACCTTAGTAAAACTTCTGTCAGAAGAAGAAATTATTTTCTAACACTATATACTAAATATTAAAAAAAGAAATCTCCTTTGTGCTTTACCTCTTAACTGCTTTTTAATTTCCATTATTTCCTTAGTTGATAATATAATATTTTTCTCAATAAAATATATTACATTTTAAAATTAAGGTCTATTGTGATAGTAGTATCTTGCTTCTACTAATTTAAAAGTATAGAAGTTGGAGTACCTTAAGACTCCACACAAAACCTTGGAGCTAATAAATGAATCTAGTAAAGTAGCAGCATACAAGATCAATACACATAAATCCCTTGTATTTCTTTACACTATTAATGAAATACCGTGAACAGAGAGTAAAAAACAAACAAACAAAAATTCCAGTTTAAATTTCATAAAAGAAAAAAAATGTATATAAGAATAAACTTAACCAAGGAGGTGAAAACTATAAATCTTTGATAAAGTAAATTGAAAGTGATTCAAATAAATAAAAAGATATCCAATGCTTCTGAACCTACAAAAAATAATATCCATAAAGTATCCATACTACTAAAAGCAATCTACAGATTTAATGTTATCCCTGACAAAATACCCATGACATTTTTCACAAAACTAGAACAAATAATCCAACAATGTATATGGGACCATCAAAAACCCAGAATTGCCAAAGTAATCAGAGGAAAAATAACAAAACTGGAGGCATAATCCTTCCAGATGTCAGACAATACTACAAAGCTACAGTAATCAAAACAGCAGAATATATAGTATTGGCATAAAAACAAACATATGGATTAATGAAACTTAATAGAGAGCACAAAAATAAGCCCACACATCTACTGTCAATTAATCTATGACAACAAAGGCAATATATACAATGGAGAAGAAGTCTCCTCAGCAAGTCGTGTTGGGAAAGCTACAGCTACATATAGATCAATGAAATTACAACTCTCCCTCACACCATAACCATGACCTAAATATAAGGCATGACACTATAAAACTCCTAGAAGAAAAGATAAACAAACCATTCTCAAACATAAATTGTATTAATATTTCCTTAGATCAGTCTCCCAAGAAAAAAGAAATGAAATGGGACCTTCAGTTCAGTTCAGTTCATTTCAGTCGCTCAGTCATGGCCGACTCTGTGATCCCATGAATCGCAACACGCCAGGCCTCCCTGTCCATCACCAACTCCTGGAGTTCACTCAGATTCACGTCCATCGAGTCAGTGATGCCATCCGGCCATCTCATCCTCTGTCGTCCCCTTTTCCTCCTGCACCCAATCCCTCCCAGCATCAAAGTCTTTTCCAATGAGTCAACTCTTTGCATGAGGTGGCCAAAGTACTGGAGTTTCAGCCTTAGCATCATTCCTTCCAAAGAACACCCAGGTCTGATCTCCTTCAGAGTGGATTGGTTGGATCTTCTTGCAGTCCAAGGGACTCTCAAGAGTCTTCTCCAACACCACAGTTCAAAAGCATCAATTCTTCGGCACTCAGCCTTCTTCACAGTCCAACTCTCACATCCATACATGACTACTGGAAAAACCATAGCCTTGACTAGATGGACCTTAGTCAGTAAAGTAATGTCTCTGCTTTTGAATATGCTATCTGGGTTGATCACAGCTTTCCTTCCAAGGAGTAAGCCTCTTTTAATTTCATGGCTGCAGTCACCATCTGAAGTGATTTTGGAGCCCCCCAAAATAAAGTCTGACACTGTTTCTACTGTTTCCCCATCTATTTCCCATGAAGTGATGGGACCAGATGCCATGATCTTCGTTTTCTGAATGTTGAGCTTTAAGCCAACTTTTTCACTCTCCGCTTTCACTTTCATCAAGAGACTTTTTAGTTCCTCTTCACTTTCTGCCATAAGGGTGGTGTCATCTGCATATCTGAGGTTATTGATATTTCTCCTGGCAATCTTGATTGCAGCTTGTATTTCTTCCAGTCCAGTGTTTCTCTTGATGTACTCTGCATAGAAGTTAAATAAGCAGGGTGACAATATACAGTCTTGACGTACTCGTTTTCCTATTTGGAACCAGTCTGTTGTTCCATGTCCCATTCTAACTGTTGCTTCCTGACCTGCATACAGATTTTTCAAGAGGCAGGTCAGGTGGTCTGGTATTCCCATCTCTCTCAGAATTTTCCACAGTTTATTGTGATCCACACAGTCAAAGGCTTTGGCATAGTCAAGAAAGCAGAAATAGATGGACCTAATCAAAGTTAAAAGCTTTTGCCCAACAAATGAAACCATCAACAAATGAAAAGACAACTTACAGAATGGGAGAAAATGTTTGCAAGCAATGTGACTGAAAAGGGGTTAATATCCAAACCATACAAACAGCCCATATAACTCAATATTATTTTAAAAAAGGAAGCAATTAGAAATATAGAAAGTTTACATGTGAGTATGTGTATGTTAGGCCTCATACATGGAAGCTGTCCGATTGATACCAGGTTTCTAAAATACGGGCTTCCCATTTGGTGCTAGTGGTAAAGAACCCACCTGCCAATGCAGGAGACATAAGAGATGTAAGTTTGATCCCTGGGTTGGGAAGATCCCCAGGAGGAGGGCATGAAAACCCACTCAAGTATTCTTGCCTGGAAATCTCATGGACAGGGGACCCTGGCGGTCTACAGTGAACAGGGTCACAAAGAGTCAGACATGATTGAAGCAACTTAGCACACATGCACATGCATGCAAAATATGACATGCATGCATGCATTAATAGATAAATGCATGGTGGTGGGGAGGTCGCTCAGTCGTGTCTATTTGCGACCCTATGGACTGTAACCTACTAGGCTTCTCCGTCCATGGGATTCTCCAGGCAAGAATTTTGGAGTGGATTGCCATTTCCTTCTCCAGGGGATCTTCCCCACCCAGGGATCGAACCCGGGTCTCCCGCATTAGAGGCAGACGCTTTAACCTCTGAGCCACCAGGGAAGCTTTATTTTAAAACATTGGTGAATTTCACTTTATATTTCAAAAAATAAAATTTTGTTATCACAGAATTTAGTTCTAAAAGAAACCTTTATAAATGTTTTGAAATATACCTTTTCATTCATAGACCCAGAAGAAAAAAAAAAACACATCTTTTTAAAGATTGTATTGTTAGATCTGGAATTGATGTAAGAGTTTTTTAACTCCAATCCATTTTCCTTTTAAGATATTTTATCTCAAGTAAGAAATAATTGAAAAACCTAATATGTATTAAATGTTCTCTGCAAAGAGAAAACTTGACTTGCATTTAGAGGTCTCACAAATTAGTTGAATGGATAGTAACTGATATTTTCTCATCTTTATGAGAAAATGCACTGAAACACCTTCATTTTGGAATTTAATCCTTCACTTTACCTACACAGTTGATCCCATATGCAAGTGAAAACACTGAAGTTCAGCCAGGTCAACCAACCATGGATTCAAGGCAAAGGACTCAAGATTGAACCTAGATTCTTTTCCTCACTATATCAAGCTCTCTTAACTCTGGGTAAGAACTATGTTCAAATGACGGATCTATTTTCAGTGTTACAGAAAAATTGTCATCAATTTTTTTGTTCTTAAGTTGGGCTTTTTGAAATCGTTGAAGAAAGAACAAATGCTAAGTTTTCCGAATACAAAGGGAGATGACTCTGCTGCCTGGCTCCGAAGCTGAAAGCCACACTAATTCTCAAAGCTAGAAAATGTCCCAAACACCTTGTAAGAAGTAAGTTTCTGTTTAGCATCTTCACTCTCCCAAAGGCCAACCCGTACTCACATAACTCTTAGACCCTTGATGGAGTATGATCACTTTACCATTGATTTAAAGCAAACAAGTCTCAGCACTGGCAATAACTGACCTATTACAAAATAGAATGCTTGATTACAAACATGCTGCTTCTCATATGTAAGTGCACACAACAATTTTCCTTTAGGTAAATGCAATGAAACCATACCTACTACAAATTTTCTCAAGTCAAGCACTGTCTTGAGGTTAGAGAGAATCAATTTATAATTTGGAGAGCAATTATTTAGGCGTTTAGACTTCCAAAAGAATGAAGTGGAACAAACATCATAGTTAGAAAAATCAAGCATTTCACCTCTCCTCACATCTATGCTTGAACCTCAGCTCTGGGGCATAACTCAAGATTTTATATTAAAGTGTTTCATTTGTAGCCAATTAGGTCTAGGATTAGATTCTGCAGCCTCCTTGCACATGAGGACAAGAGTGCGATTTCCAGCAACCTTATTTCCAGTCCCTTACCCCTTCACACATCCCTTCAGAACCATCACCGCCTTCATCAAAACAATTTCATTTGTACTTAGGAATGCATTACAGCCGGTAAGCGGAAGGTACAGAACAAGCTTAACCACTGTAGCTTTTTTTTTTAACCATCTGAATATCACGAATCTTGTATTTCACCGTGGTGTAAGGTCTCTGATTACATCAACCTCTCCAAATTATGCTGAAATGAAGGCCATTCAATTTGCTACAATCAGTAACTTTTGAAAGAGCCCACATAATTGATTTCACAGTAATATAGGCATAGGTGACTGAGAGCCTCAGCTTCATTTAGACAATGTTTTCTTTCATTCCAAAGTGCAATATTCAATAGAAATCAAATTTTTTTTTTCCCCAACAGTTGGCAGCTAAGCTTTGGCACATATGAAGGTTTTTTTTTCCCCCCTTTTTTTAAGGTGCAGAAACATGAAAATTGAAATTATGGCCCAGTGTGATCTAATAGAAGTCGACAGCCTTTAGGTGGATAACTTCTTTTTGGAACTTGCTCTGATGAGGATTTCAACCAGCAGGCAAGGAGACACTCTGAATGCTATGCAGACCTCCAGCAACATTTGTTTGGGAAGTAGTTCCCTACACAATATACTGAGATGTGACTGTGGATATTGTTTCAAACATTGCTCTACACTATTTGCCTATTTATAGTATGACCTGATTTTCACTCCAATTTTACATCATGTACTTTTACTGACCAGACTGCGACCCATCTCAAAGGTATGGAAGAGGAGGCAGGTTCTGACTCAAAGAAGTATGTAGTCAAATTTCCCCTAGGTTTTCATTCAGAAGTTAGTCCAATCAGAATTGTTAAATTCATGACTTTATTAGGCAGATATTTGGTGGAGGTGGAGATAAAGCATACCCTAACTCAGAAATCTGGTGGACTAGTATTCAATCCTCTGCTAAAACATTGGCACCTACATGACCTGGGAAATTCACTTATCTTCTCTGAATCCAATTTATTGATTAATATGATATTTATTTTAACCATTATTATGAAATTTATGTCCTCAAAAATGGATATTTATCATGACTGTGGAGTTCTGAGTATTCTTGGGTAATTTACATAATCCTCTGAAGCTCTGAAGCTCAGTTTCCTCAACTGTAAAGTTAGAATAATAACACCTCACATTTTTGAAAAGGATGAAATTAAGTAAGTGTTTACCACAGTTAAGTGTTTACCACAGTCACAAAAGTTTTTAAAATTATTATTATAAAATTGCACTTGGTTTCCTCTAACTCCCTTGCTTGATGATTCTCAGTGAATGTGAGTATCCCTGAATGAGGTTATATAAGTTCTAGAATTATAAATCATATTCATGCACTACATTTTCAATGTAAACATAATAGAAAAGAAAGCACGTTCATTTATTACAGAGAATTAACATATAAATTCTAAAGGTTATTTTCTTTGGAAAATGAGATAGTGGATGAATATGTCTGATATTTTGGGCACTTACAGAAGTCATGGTTGGCTCTGATCCATCAGGACTGGAAAGCTGATAGCACCAGAAGAAGCAAGATGGTAAAACCGCATCAAGGACAATGCACGAGGACAAGCAGTGCTATGATCTGTCTGCGGTGTCTCCCATGGGAAAGGGTCATATGTGACAGTATGGATGTCATGCCTTTTCCATTACTGGTTTGACCTTGTTTTGTCTGTGTATCATTACACTTTACCACACATACTATCTAAAAATAAATTATGGTTTCTTACTTTGTTCTTTCTTTAACTCTAGTTCCTCTTCTCTGGTGGTTTTTAATATCTACAACATTGAGAACATTAGTCTCTCTAAGTGACAAAGACAATTTTCATTATTAAAAACCTTTATGTGGTTATGTGGTATTAATAAAATCAGAGCCATATGCTAAAAAAGAGAGATTTATAGAATACATTAGATACATAGTCTCGGAAACAAATGCAGAGAGTCATTTTTAAAAGGACAGAATTTAATATGACCTACTACACAAAAAATAGATTTGCTGTTGTATATTTAATACCAGTTTGTTAGCCTGCAAAAAGAGTATCAATTTTCCTTGCAGTAAATAATCATGGAACATGTATTTAATGAGTTATTTACAAATGATAACATAGTAATTCTAAATAAAAATCAACTATGCCACATCATTAGAAAATACTATTTTTCCCCAATAGCCTTACTGTAAAACTTACCATGAGCCTCAAGGCACATTATTTGGAGGAAAACAAAACTAATCTCTTTGGATATGAAAAGTGGTGGAGACTATTGTGGTGAGGAAAGCAAGATCATGAATAAAAAACTAGCAAAATCTAATCAAGGATGTTACCAATGAGAGGGGGAATTTTCCTAGGGAGTACCACTGTTCATTCTTTCATTCATTTATTTATATAACAAAATTGCTGTTGAAAATGTCTTATTGGTGAGGCAACTGAGGCCTCAAAAATTAATTTAAATGTATTTTACTAAGCTGAATGATTCATTGGGTTCAAAACCATTTAACTTTAAAGTAATATAGTCCATAGTAAATACTTATGCCAGATTTTCAACATTATAATTTTTTAATTTAATGACAAAATTTTTTATTTGGAAATAGACAGTTTTTTAGAGTGAAAAATTAGCTAATCTTTCAAAAAGTTGTCTCCCAGTTTCTTACTTATTTGTGTTAGCAATTTCTTATTGATCTCTCTAGATCTACCCTTCATCCTTTTCCATCATGCCTTGTGCCCAAAGAGAATAATATTTATAAGCCAAAGCAAATAAATTAAAACAAGAACAAAAGCCCTGCCTCTGGTTTTGCATTGAGCTTGGCCAATGGAAGGTACCTGCAGAAGACTAAAGGGCAGGAGTGTCAAATTGGAATATTCATTCTTCTCACTCCTGTCTGGCCAAGTTGCTACAGGTTGGATGTGTCCTATTACCAAAGGCCACAAAACTCCTGCTTGGTATTCCTAGCCTACAGCTTCCCTAAAAGTTCTGGTAAGCACATACTCCTTTTATTCCTTCAGGGTTTGTGAGGACACTTTACTGGCACTAATCCTGGAATACTGCATTATCCCTTGTTGTTTTCTTTAAACCTGCCTGCATTTTTCTGAATACCCCCCTTTATTAATCTCTCCTTGATTGCTCAATTTCAGTGCACCATCTGTTTCCTAATGTTTCTCTGGGTGGTACCTTGAAATGGAAGATCCTGATTCTTCCCTTAGGTGTGGCTTCCTCCCTACCCCCTACCATCCTAGTTGTCCTATTGAGTGGCCTGGATTAACATTCTCAGGTACAAAGTGAAGGACAGATTCAATGGTACATCTAAATAGCAAAGCGAATCAAGCTAGACTCCAGAAGTCCTGGAGTAAGAAGGATGGTCAGGAGGAAAAGCAATGACAGATTGTCATCCCATATGCACACACCAGGCATCATTAGAATAGCAATTTTATAACTTGCCTTTTCACTTAACATATGATTTAATCACTTTGTCATATTCTTTAAGCTTCATTTTGGCTGCATATTATTCTAAATGCAAGGCTGGGTTTCTAAGATTTGTAAATTCTGGAAGTATAGAAAACATCTTGCAGTTTTATTTGCTGTTCTCCTCTTCCCATTCCTAACAAGCCGTGTACAGTTGTGGATCCCCTCAAATGAACTTGATGGCTGAATTAGTGTAAGAGTCAAGGTTTTCTCCAAAGACACCTGAATTCACCCCAGGTTCCTCTACTTGGATACAAGTAAGTATTCTCTTTGTTTTGTATCATACAGTTCACATAGTTGAATGTTGGTAATCATTGGTCTTGTGGAAGACAAATTTTTTTACAGACTCGGGGCAGAGTTGGGGGGTGGGGCTGGTTTAAGGATGATTCAAGTGCATTACATTTATTGTGCACTTTATTTCTATTATTATTACATCAGCTCCACCTCAGATCATCAGGTACTAGATTCTGCAGGTTGGAGACCCTTGTCCTATAGGAAATCTTTCTGGGTGTGCAAAGCTCGTTTGACAAATTAGCCTTTTCTCAATCAGACCCTATTTTAGAGATATTTGAGAGTTGTTTAACAGGTTAGCTTCTATTCTGGAAGCTTTGACTTTAGAATAGTCAATACAAAAAATATTTTCTGTGGAAATTGCTTCCACATCTGGACTTTTCTGTGCATCAGTCTATGGAAAGAAAGTATTTAAGAGCTTGCTGTTATTGCTGCTGTTGTTGTTGCTACTGTTGTATGTATATCTGTGTGTTCTAAACATGGAGTACTACAATTATAAACTAGCCAGGAGATATATTTTTACATAGTACATTTGAGCAGCATTAAAGTTTATGCTGCTTAAATCACTTCAGTTTGTGAGGTATTCAGATCTCTGAATTTTATGATAATGTCAAGAGAGCTTCTGGTGAGTCCCATTAATTTTTTTTGGTATTGTTTAATTTTACATGAGTAAATATAATTACTCCTTTTGTCATGAAGAGCAAGTTCTAATACCAATTTATAATTCATGGAGCTAATTATGTTAACGAGGAGGCAATCTTTCCTCAGCTATCTCCCCTGTAATTTTAAAGGATTTTGATTTTTTCCCCTTTCCTCTACAATTTCTCTTCCAGCTATGAAAAGGAAGTGTACACAATTCATCTGTGATATAATTATTTACCATGGCAACAGTTTGTGAATGGGATTGGGAAGTTGCACAGAAGGAGAAAGCAGCTTAAGGGAAACAGCCGAAAAAATCCTTTCAAGACAAGAGGGCTTTCAGGTAGGGATGGTTTTTGTTTTTCTGACATTTTAAGGAGGGGCTCAGGTTTGCCTAACATTGTAAAAACTGCTGCTGATCCTAAAATAAAAGAGTCTATTTTCTACAGTTGCATTTCAGAAAATCACTTTGATTAAGAGAGTGGCACAAAAGGCAAACCTATGTTTTCCCTCTGCATTTGAATTAACAGCCCCCAGGAAGGCAGAGAGAAAGTGTTTCCCGCTAAATGATCAGATAGCATAGCCAGGGGATGTATGGGAAAAAGAAGGTTCCTATTCCTAGTATTCCTAAAATGGGTACTAAACTCTAACCCCACTTAGCAACAAAAATCTTCCTTTTTGGGTAACATACAAATTTGAAGGAAAGTAAAGAAAATCTATCCAAATCCAGTGGTGTAATCTTTAGGCTTCACTTGAGGCTGCCACAAATTCTATCCCCATCTCCCCTGTTCAATGGAATATTGATGATTTTATCCCCAATTATGTGATGCCAATGAACATAATCAATATTCTTCAAAAGAACACTAGCATGCATATTAAAATAATCACACTATCAAAAGGCAAGCCATGCTCTTCTAGGTGTTGGCAGGCTTATGTTCTTTTCACCTGTGAGCAATGCTCCCTCTCATAGGTTAGCTTTCTTTCTGTGTGCAGCAATAACTCATATCTAACCATAGCTGAAGTATTCTTGATTGCAGGATGAAATTGCTTCTGTTCAATATTCCAGGATGCTAATTGCATCAAAAGCTGTGGGAAAAGCTCACAACTGGGAGCTATAGGAGTAGAAGGCTTCAGACAGCTTGATCTCCTCAGAAATACATATAAACAAGATGAGGCTAGAAAGAGTCTGGTAGCACAATATCCTAAAATGAAAGGTCAAACACACACACACGCTTTGACTCCACAAAGCACAGAGTTCCTATGTCCTAGCTGCAGAACCAGCAGTCATTTCAGAAGACAATTTTGCTGAATTGTTGTTGGGCTGTATCTATGGTGTGTCTGGAGTCTAGTATCAAGCATTGCTCTTACAGTGTTCTGCTCACATTGGGCTGAACAAACAGAGCATTGCACAAATTAAACAAAGAAAAATACATTTCTCTTCTCGGAGAAGTTCGAGAAGCACAAAACAGTTTCAGTTGAATGTTAGAGCTCAAAGTGACCTCTGAGGTCCATAATCTCATTTCCTTATATTAATAGTTAAGAAAATTGAGTTTCCAGGAGGTCAAAAGTTTAACTTTAGGCATCAGAAACTTCTTACCTTCAGGCTATAGTTGCTCATTCAAGCAAGATGTATAAATACAGAAAAAACTTTACAATCTAATACATGTGATAAGTTTATATAAGAAGATAAAATTCTATAGAAATGAAGGGAAGGAAAGATCAACTCTAAGGGTTAAATAGAGAGATTCATGGAAGAGGAGGCCTTGAAGTGAACCATATATGATATGGGAGATTCTGGTTGGGGGAGAAAAGGAGGAGGTCCTTTCCCAATCCTGGGAATACGGAAACTGCTCTTCACTTTGCCATCGGCAATACTGTTGATGAAATCCATTATTAGCTGCAGCTTTGTTGTTTTGCTTTATGGCTTAATTGAGGTTATTCTTCCTAAGCAAAGGTAATTGAGGCCCATAAAAAAAGAAATTGCCCTTGATCCAATCTTTACATTTAGGAACAGCTCAAATATGATATGACTGACAAGTTGGTTTATTCCTTTAACCACACTCATGAACCAACACAGGTACCCCAGTTTTACTACTCCTGTCATTTCAGCAACCATGGTGTCCAAGACACTCCTTTCTCTGTTTCCATTAGGAGATTATAGGCATAATTCCAGCCTCCTTGATATATCTGGGGTTTTTTCCCTTTTTTTGTGTGTGTCTCTCTTCTTTGTTTTATATTAACCTCCTTAAGTTGTTCATGTCCTTTCACCAAATAGCCTTGTTATTAGACTGCCAAGTTTCTCAAGACTCACTTTCCTAGATTTTCCCTGTTCAGAAATTCTTTCTTTTTACAAAAAAAATAAAATAAAAAACCCTCTCCTTAAGTTTTTATCAGTATATTTTCTATCATTGGATTTTCTAGTGGAATGAAAGTAAGCAATTAATATATTCATCCTAAATTATGTCTGCAAGTGACTAGGAAAACAGAAAAATAGGACAACTTTCTGAGAGTGAGCTCTGATATCAATAGAATCTCTCTGGTACAAAGTGGAGGAGGGATACAGTGGGTGATGTTTACTGTTGAAGACTGAACAAAGGAGAAGAGAGAAAACAAGGATTGGCAGAGCCCATCTCAGCACTATCAGAAGAAAGGGAACTTTACACTGAGGATGCTGAATATCTCACCTCCTTAAGACATAATGAACCAGCTTGCCAGTGAAGGAGACATAAGAGACGTGGGTTCAGTCCCTGTCTTGTAAGATCCCCTGGAGAAGAGCATGCAACCCACTCCAGTATTCTTGCCTGGAGGATTCCGTAGACAGAGGAGCCTGGCAGGCTGTAGTACATAGCGTCACAAAGAATCGGACACAACTGAAGTGACTTAGCAGGCATAAAAACATTTAGTGAAGACAACCTTGGCTATACCTGCTCTCTCAGTAAGAAGGTGAAGAGTTGGATTCATTTCTACTTCCCTGGTGATTACTTGGTTACACAGACACCTTCTGTTTGGAATTTGGCCAGTTTATCTGTTATGTCTGCACTAGTCATGTGACTTTCACATGTAAATCCTGTTGCATTGTTGTCTCTCACTGTGAATTAGATTAATCAGAATTCTGGTTCCATATATCAATTCTATAGGGCTTCCCTGATAGGCCAGTTGGTAAAAAATCCACCTGCAATGCAGGAGACCCCAGTTGGATTCCTGGGTTGGAAAAATCCACTGGAGAAGGGATAGGCTACCCACTCCAGTATTCATGGGCTTCCCTTGTGGCTCATCTGGTAAAGAATCTGCCTGTAATGCAGGAGACCTGGGTTTGATCCCTGGGTTAGGAAGATCCCCTGGAGAAAGGAAAGACTACCCACACCAGTATTCTGGCCTGGAGAATTCCATGGACTATATAGTTCATGGGGCCTCAAAGAAGAGTCAGACATGACTGATTGACTTTTACTTTCACTTTCATATCAATCCTAAAACTTACTGATGAGCAAGTGATGAGACTTCCTTGTAAGTAATGAGATCACAGTTCACTGCCAGAAATTAGGTTGCAGCTGGAGCAAGGCTGAGAGTTCTGGGTTCAGAGTGAACCCCCCAGAACAATGAATGGCAGTTCTTGAGCCCTCTTGGATAAGAGCCTATCAGACTTTCCCAGCAAAATTCCCACCATGTTTTATCTATGCCAGTATTTGAGTATATAAATATAAGTATGTATATATATATTTTTTTTTTTTTCCAAGAAATAGTGACTTACTTTGGAGCCCTTGGAAACACAATGCTTTTATTTAAATTGATGCTTTTCTAATAATGGGCTTTTAGACACTGGCAAAGATATCTTAGATGGGGCCAGTTTGCCTACTTCCCAAAGCACAGTTAAACCTTTGTGCACAGGCAATGCATATTCTGTCAGTACATAAAGTTACCTCTTGTGATCACTCTTCCCTTTTAAGAACATGTGACTTGTTCTTAACCCCTCAAAATGTTAGACTGAGCCTGTCAAGCTAATATCTGGGATCCCTCTGGGCTTAATGGGGTGAATATACAGGCTGTGCTCCTGCAAAGAATGGAAGCTTTCATGCCATGGAATAGGAATGAGTGGAGAGAATATTCTTGTTGGAATCACAGCCTGCCTGTATGCAAATCAACAGTTCAAGGCCACTCTGTAATTATACTAAAATGACCCTCTGTAAAACATTTCTCTTGTCCTTTTCCTGACCCCCAGATAAAGAAGAAGTGATTGTTAAGTGGCATTGACCATCTATGTCCTCATCCATGTGGCTACTCAGGCTATCGCTGTTTCAAAATGGTGTTTCCCAGCCCCATTCGTGTCCAGATGGCTGGTTTAAAGCATCATGAATTGAAAGTAAAAAAGAGAAAAACATTAGCACAGACAGAATTGTAGCTTGTTCATGGAAAATTAGAAGACTCATTCTTTGATTCTTTTGTGACTCCCCACCCCCATCCCCAAGGGGTTTAAAATCAAAATGGGGACAAAAAGCACCTCTAGATTTATTTGGCTCTGCCATATTAACCATAAAAAAGATCTAGTTTGTTCCAATCTTAACCCAGCAGTACACTATAAATCCAACTTCCCCTCTCTGCTGGGGAAATAAAATCCAAATACAGTAGCATCCAAATAATTATCAAGAGTTGAGCTGTGCTGGCAGGGTGCAATGTACAAGATTCAATTTTAACTAGTGATTACAGACCGGCAACCTTCTAGCCCTGAATGTCAAATGGCCATGTCACTTTCTCCTGTCACGAAGTATGTCAGGACTCACCGCAGCCTGGTGACTTTTCATCAGAGGTAATGAATCTTGTACTCCTGAGATGGGAAATGTCACTGTGCCTCCCCGCCCTTCCTTCTCCCCACACCTCACCCCTCATTCCCTTCCTGCCACCTGTCTGGGTCCAAATAATTAGGAAAAGGATGTTGTGTGTGACACTGCTTCTCATGTCTCCACCAGGGCCCGGCTGCTGTCGATTTAAATTGTGTGGTCAGTACTCAACTCACAACCATACGTGATAAAATGGCCACCTCGGTAGACAGTTTATGATGCTGGAGTCTCATGCATCAAGCTCTCTTGTCCTTGAGCAATAAAATGGAAAAACAGTTAAGCTCTGACCTTATAGCCTGTATGGTTTGGGGCTCTAGTCCAACTCCTGATAACTTGCCTTTAAATCTTGTGAACTTGGAGCTTTTTGTTTCTGACCTTTCTGCTGCTAAGATGCCATTTAGGACGTCAGTGAGGATGAAGCCTAGTAGGTCTGCATGGGTGGTGACAGAGAAGGTTCAAGCTTTGTAATAACATCTTTTAACTCTTGAGTTCGGTATCTGACATAAAGCAAACAAACAAAAAACAAGCAAAACTAAACAAGCAAGCACTTTTTGACCCAATGAAAACACAAATGGTACACATACAAATATAACCACTGATTTTTGAAAACATTTCTTGAATATCCTTTACTCTTCATATAAATCTCAGGATTTTGGAGGTTTTCAAGGAGTATATATGAGTTGAATTATAAATATTTCTGTTTGTGATAAGAAAATTCCTTTTACGTTTTATAGATTTTATCTTTAAACTCATCTCAGATGATAGAAAAGATAAAAACAATCAAATATAGTCCAGAAGCAACAAAGGAAACACACCCAAGGTAAAACAATACACACAGCACAGGACCACACTGCTGTTAGTGCTGCGGACATCTCCATATCTGGCTATAGTGATTAACTATCCCATGGAACACAGCATAGCTGAGGTCAGTTAATCCACTGTCATCTAATATAAATCAAACAGATAGGAAAGCAAAATCAAGGCTAATCATAGTGTCAAGGATGGTTCCGGAGGAGGTGTGGGCCAGCTAGTTTCCCTTGCTAGGTTGGCATTTTGTTTTTCCTGAAAAGCTCTGTGCAATCAAGATTCTAGGAGAAGCAGTTAAACCATAATGTTCCAGGGCTTGTTAGAGAAAGTTCATTATTTCTAGATGTGCGATTTGCCTTCCTGCATTCTTTTTTAAAAAAATTTTTTTGGCCCTTATTCTTGCCTTGTTTCCTACCTACCCTCACTCCCTTCCTCCCCATATTATATTCCAGACACTGAGTTCAGCATATAATATAGTAAGCAAAGCAAACTGACTTTTTGTCCTAATGTTGCCTGAAGCCTGGTGGAGAAAATGGACAAATATCCAGGCAACTACAGTCTAGTGTGAGACAAAAATGAGAGCGGCTACACCATGCTAACAGGTCCCTAGGTGCGGTGCCTGCTTCAGACATAGGAGGGTAACAGAGAGAGGTTTCCAGACAATGCCCAGAGTTAAACAGGAAGTGTTTACAATGATCGTCTAAAAGCCATGAATCTCTGCATATTTCTGAGGTTCTTTAAAGAGTGCCTGAAATTTCCTCCATTGGTGAATAGAACGGGTCCTCTCACTGGGGGAATGAAAAATTGCCATTGTTGTCATCAGTGTTTTTATCCTCAGTGATTGAAAGTGGCATTTAGAGGCAATCTGCAAGGACAAAAGGGGACTGAATTTGAGGTACATACAATATTTTGATCAAGGTTTTATGCGATGATATTGCAAGCCATGAACATACCCTCACCTTCTTTTCATCTTCTCTATGCTCTTACACATTCATTAGGGATGAGGATTGGATGGTAAAGTTAGATGTTTTTAAAAAATCATCTCCTTGAACCATTACATAAAGTTGATTTTCTGGTTTATTTATTCTCTTTGTATCTATGTTTTAAAAATCTGTTTTTTATTTTTTTGTTTTAAACCCATTCCCAAATTGAGTCTCTATCATGCAGCAGGCAAAGTTTAAATTATTGAGGAATTCAAGAGTAAGTAAAGTAAATAAGAACAATAATTTTTTTTTCCATTATGTAGCTTACAGTATAGAAGGGGAGCAGACATAGACAAATAATCACAAAGCAATTAGATGCCTATGTTGAGACGGAAAGATTGCTCCTGTGTACTAAGTGGGGGATTATGGTCCTGCAAAGGTTTGTGGATCTTAAAAAATTGGACATAAGCCAGTATATCTATTTTGGTTAGACAAGCTGCTTATCCAAAATATAGAGGTGAATCTTTTACCGATGATTAGTAGAATCATTTGTAGCTGCACAGACAGAGTGGATGTTATAGTGGACCCTGTGATGACCCTACACATTGCAGAAGTGAGGGAAGTGATAAGTATGGCAAACAAAAAGAAGGTGACAGGATGTTCCCTAATTGGACAAGATGCATGACAGGCACATCTATTTGGGAAGTCCTCTTATAAGTCAAATGGCATTAAATTGCAGATGTCTCCCTTTCATCACCAACCCTTAGACCCTGGTCTTATCTTCAAGTAAGGCTGAATGAAATGCATTTCTACAGGGACAGAAAAATTCCCTGCTCAGTGGAGCTGAGAAGACTGATGGTGTAGTTCTTCTACAAGCAGTCACCAAAGGGACACAACCTCCTTGAAGTGCTGGTGTGTCTGGAACAAAGGTAAGTGGTCACAGAGAAGTCGAACTCTTATTAACTGACAAGGACATGCAAGAGAAACTATTCTGTGTGATACAGTAATGGTGGATATATGTCATTGCACATTTGTCAAAATACAGAATGTACAGCATAAAGAGTGAACTCTAATGGAAGGTATGGACTTCAGTTACTAATAATGTATCAGTACTGATGGGCTTCCCTCAGTAAAGAATCCACCTGCAGTGCAGGAGACCACATGCAGTGCAGGGGACCTGGGTTCAATCCCTGGGTCGGGAAGTTCCCCTAGAGAAGGAAATGGCAACCCACTCCAGTGTTCTTATCTAGGAAATCTCATGGACAGAGGAGACTGGCAGGCTACAGTCCATGGGGTCGAGAGTCTGACAGGACTTAGTGACTAAACCACCACCGTCATCACCATCACTGTTGACTCATCAATTCTAACAAATGTACCGGGCTGATGTTCATTATAGGAAGGGCTAGGGGAGGTGCTGAGGGAGTATATGAAAACCATCTGTAACATTTTTTGTAAATGAAAAACTGTTTTAAAAAAGAGTATTTTTTGAATAACACATTCTGTGGTTACTCATATAATCTTGAATTTCTTATTCTATAAGTTATAAGACAAGCATCTATGATTTTATTTTGATTTGGTAACTTAATGAACATTTGCTGGATGATAAAAAGAAAGCTAGAATTTAGGGAATACTTTTCTGTTATAAAATATAAAATCTAGATGCCTAGGAATCAGTAAGCAAAAGGAGAATGAAAGCTGCTAGCCATTTGAGCAGCAGTTCCAAGTAAGGATGACACCCTGTACAAAGGTTTGAGTGCAAAAATGGGTTCACGTGATGACCTAAAAGTACCTCTCCCTGGTCAAAGGTCTTTAGGAAACCTGAACCCTGATCTTGGTCCATTACTGTGGGAACATACAAATGCAGTTCCTCCTGACTCCAAACTCAGTGTCCTGAGATAACCTTTTCTGGAATGGCTCTTTAGCGACCTTCATTCTACTAACTTTAATTCCAGAAAAAAAACAAATTCTGAGAATTGAAAAAAAAAAAAAGCTGTTGTACTTGAAGCCAAAAAACACCATCATGAATATCCTATTAAAATGCAAACTTCAGAAATTATATTTCAAATAGTCCTAAGAGGACTAATTAATATTTGTAAAGTGCTTTGAAGATGGAAAGTGCTAAATTAACGTCAATATTTATTTATTAATAATCAGATGAGGTGATGCTGCCATCTTGAAGTTGCCTCTTTTACAATCAAGTGCCGACTACTACCATGATTTCACCTTCTTAATTGCCTTCCCTAGCCACCACTGCCATGTGGGAATTCCAGACTTCATGCTTGTGTTTAGCATTAAAGATATCACCAGTTCACATACATTATTGGAAGGAATTTCTGTACTTCGCATGCAGCAAATCTGTGCATTACAATGCAAATTCAGACCTTGCTTTAAAACAAGCTACATTTAATGGTTACCACTAAGCAAAGTATTCATCATAGAGCTAAGTAACAGAGTTTTGAATGAATAAATGAATAAAAAACAAATTAACCTATTCATTTCTTACAAAATGTAAATGTTGCCTTTACCCTTATATCAGACCTAATTCTGTTATTTAGAAACCTAGTTTGTATATTTTACTCATTTTGGTACCTAAAAAAGGCTGTTTTTTTAAAATATCTTGAACATTAGGTTACAATCTTCACTTCCATATATATATATATATATAAATATATATATATATATATATATATATATATATATATGCATACAACAGTCAGTCAGTCAGTTCAGTCACTCAGTCATGTCCAACTCTTTGCAACCCCATGGACTGCAGCAGGCCAGGCCTCCCTGTCCATCGCCAACTCCAAGAGTTTACTCAGACTCATGTCCATTGAGTCAGTGATACCAACCAACCATCTCATCCACTGTCGTCCCCGTCTCCTCCTGCCTTCAATCTTTCTCAGCATCAGGGTCTTTTCAAATGAATCAGTTCTTCGCATCAGGTGGCCAAAGTATTGGAGTTTCAGCTTCAGCATCAGTCCTTCCAATGACTATCCAGGACTGATTTCCTTTAGGATGGAGTGGTTGGATTTTTGCTTGTAGTTCAAGGGACTCTCAAGAGTCTTCTCCAACACCACAGTTCAACAGCAGTAATTCTTTCATGCTCGGCTTTCTTTATAGTCCAACTGTCACATCCATACATGCCTAATGGAAAAACCATAGCTTTGACTAGATGGACCTTTGTCGGAAAAGTAATGTCTCTGCTTTTCAATATGCTGTCTAGGGTGGTCATAGCTTTTCTTCCAAAGAGCAAGCATCTTTTAATTTCATGGCTGCAGTCACCATCTGCATTGATTTTGGAGCCCCCAAAATAAAATCTCTCACTGTTTCCACTGTTTCCCCATATATTTGCCATGAAGTAATGGGACCAAATGCCATGATCTTAGTTTTCTGAATGTTGAGTTTTAAGCCAACTTTTTCACTCTCTTCTTTCACTTTCATCAAGAGGCTCTTTATTTCTTCTTCACTTTCTACCATAATGGTGGTGTCATCTGCACATCTGAGGTTACTGCTATTTCTCCTGACAATCTTGATTCCAGCTTGTAGTTCATCCAGCCCAGCATTTCTCATGACTTATTCTGCATATATGTTAAATAAGCAGGGTGACAATATGCAGCCTTGACGTACTCCTTTTCCTATTTGGAACCAGTCTGCTGTTCCATGTCCAGTTCTAACTGTTGCTTTCTGACCTGCATACAGGTTTCTCAAGAAGCAGGTCATGTATTTGGAATATATATATATATATATATATATATATATATATATAACAATCCATATGTAGGTTGTGTCATTTCCAATTACATTTGAAAGTATGCCAATAGAAATTTTAAAAATCAGCAAATGATTAAAATATTAAAAACACCCAAGTAGATGGCACTATTGTGACTTATAACCTCAAGAGATCTTTTGTGTTTGTTTTGTTTTGGTTTTTACTTTGGATTAGCTGTTTTGCATTGTCCACAGTGGACACTGTTTGCAAGAATGCTGGTCCAGCTTGGATCCACGGTTCATTTTCTCTCTTGTAGTCTCCTATCTGCTGCAAACTGCAGGGAGTTAAGACTTTAGAATGAGCTATACTCATTTGGACCAATGTTTATTATCAGTCAAAAGTGACTGTTCTTAGGAACAGAACATTTCTTTAGTCAACTAGATGTAGAAACAAGGAGGATACAGCTGGCAAAGTAAGAGTGACTACTCACTAACAATTCACATACAATCTCAAGTTGTGGTCTTTAAAACCAAGGTTCGTATGAATGAAGAGTGGGAAGATTAGGAAGGGAACAACATAGACCATCAAAGAAACACCAAAATAAATATGGTACATTTAGTATCCTCTCACACAGAAGGCTGAATACTATGGCCCCTTTAGTAACTAAATACATATACATTTAAACACCAGGTACTCAAAGCCTTAAATTTAACATTATAGCAGATACACTTATGCAACCCTTTAATTTGAAATACTGATTGTTCTTGAGGAAACTCCACAAATAATATTTGGATTGTCACTCAGTAAGTAAGTGACAGCTCCACCATTTGTTGGGCCTTGCCAGCTCTGTGGGGCTCTGCTCAGCTCTTCATCACATACAATTACTTTTAGGAGAAAATTATGTGTGTGTGTGTGTTCTTTCACTTGGTCCTGTCTGAATCTTTGTACCCCATGGATGGTAGCCCACCAGGCTCCTCTGTCCATGGAATTTTCCAGGCAAGAATATGGGAGTGAGTTGCCGTTTCTTGCTCCAGAGGTCCTTCCTGACCCAGGGATTGAATCCACATCTCCTTCATCCCTTGCACTGAAGGAGATTTCTAACCACTGTACCACCTAGGAAGCCACCTAGTTGTTGCTCAGTCGTGTCCAACTCTTTGTGACCCCATGGGCTGCTGCATGCCAGGTTTCCCTGTCCTTCACCATCTTGTTCAAATTCATGGCCATTGAGTTGGTGATGCCATCCAACCATCTCATCCTCCATCACCTTCTCCTGCCTTCAATCTTTCCCAGCATCAGGGTCTTTTCTAATGAGTCAGCTCTTCGCATCAGGCATCCAAAGTATTGGAGCTTCATCCTTAGCATCAGTCCTTCCAATGAAGATTCAGGATTGATTTCTTTTAGAATTGACTGGTGTGATCTCCTTGCAGTCAGTCCAAGGGACTCTGAAGAGTCTTCTCCAACACTATAGTTCTAAAGCATCAATTCTTCAGTGCTCAGCCTTCTTCATGGTCCAACTCTCACATCCATCTATCTATTACCTATCTATCTATCTATCTATCTATCTATCTATCTATCTATCTATATACACGTATATATGTAACTTTCACAGATAAGAGAAAAAATGTAGTAAAAATGTTAAAGATAGCTGTATATATAGTGTATGCCTTGATATAGAATTGATTCTGGAAGAAGTGAGAAATTTATACATTCACGTATATATAAAAAAATTAGAGAATTTTCTAATAGCTAAGCATACGCACCTTGTGATTAGCCATATTTTGTGTTCTAAGACATCATTCATGTGTTTCCATGTGACAAGTAAATGTAAGTTCTACATGTTGAGCAAACAACAGTAATGAGATGATCATTTATTTTTTCATACTTGTAAATTTTATCTCACCCACCAGATAATTAATTCCTTAAAAGACAGGGGCCAATTATTGCTTTATACTTGCACACATTGACAGATACACACTCAGGATGGACTGAAGTTGACTGATTAATACAAAGCACACAGAAAGCAATATAAGCCAGTCTACAGCTAAATTCTAAAATCAGTGCTACAGATTCATGGGAAGTAAGAAGTATTTATTGGATTTCTGATTTTAGTAATTTGAAAGGTCTTAATGTCCCAATATTTAGTATGGAATTATGGAATAAAGTTAATTTATAGGAAACTTGAGTCTTGAAGCCAATTCAAATTGTACACATGAAGATGATACTCTTGGACTTATTTTCTTGTTTTTGCCTATCCTGTTGAAATGTTCAGTGCAGCTTCCTCTTATGAGCTGGGTGGTTTCCAGAGCTACCTTCCCACTCACAGCAGAGGCATTCTGGAAACATTCATTGCAAATATCCTTTAGGGAATGCTTGGCATCTCTTTACTGTCTACCGCTTCTGCTTCAAATTTTCTTGCTTTTCTCTGGTTTCCCATATATTCATCCTGTTGATTAAAAAGTGAATTGCTGTACAAAAGACATTTTTACAAAATAATCATTTCATTTTGGTTTGGTGTCTCCCTATGATATGATTTTTAAGAATCCACCTGCAATGCAGGAGACTCCAGTTCAATTTCTGGGTAAGGAAGATCCCCTGGAGAAGGGAAAGGCTACCCACTCCAGTATTTGGACCTAGAGAAGTCCATGTACTGTATAGTTTATGGGGTCGCAAACAGTCAGACACAACTGAGTCACTTTCAGTTTTATGATATGACTTTTCAGAAACCTTCTTCTACCACATATTCACAGGCTATTTTCAGTGATCTCCTATATACTCCACAGGTCCTGACACCATATTCTGTACCTCTAGTATCCCTCTGTGGGATAAGGAGGTGCAAGTGAAGAGGAGAACGGGGAAAGCCGCACTAAAATATCATCAAATAAGTTACCTTTGAACAATATATTTATGGTTCAACTGCTGCTAATAAATTACGTTGAAATAAAGTTCTTAGGGATTCTCTGGAGTTTTCACTTTTAGGAATACAGCATTCCAGTTTGAGGTAAATTTTTTTTATTGTATGAATATCCAACACACTTTGCTCTTTGTTTTCTCTCCCCTTCCTCAACTGTTTATCACCGCATTTGTATTTCTTACTAATAAGATCTCTTGTCCATTGTCTGCCATCCATTTTGCAGTTTTGTGATGAGGACACTTCTTCCCGAGGGAAAACAACTATATTAAACTGCAAGATATTTCATTTCTCACATCTCTTGTGTAGTCTCCTCAGTTATACTCTCTTTTAAAAATTCCTAAAGCACTCTTAGTCATTCTCAAATTATCATTTTTTTAAGTTATGTGCCAAAGAAAAAGGGATTGGATTTTCCAAGAAGGTAAATGCCACTCTTGGAGTTTTTACTTGAGGACAAGAACTATGTCTTATACTTTCATATCTTCTATCATATTTCACATAAAACTGGATAGATTAGAAATCATCAGATTTGATTTGGCATCTGATTGACAGATTTATTGGATGGTTGAATCTCTGTGACAGAGGAAACACCAGAGACAAGTGTTCTTTCAATGTGCTGTGCTTGGTAGATGCGCAGTCTAAGGATGATCACAATAAAATTCTAAATAGAGGAAAACAGTTCTAAGAAACAGTATTGGAAGTTAGGTAATATAACTCATAATGATATAGTATCTGTCATATTTTGCAACTTCATATAAGTTAATATGCATTTTTTTATTTTTATAAAAGAAAACAGCAAAAATGGCTTTCATTACAAAGGCATAGGAAAGTTGTACAGTATTTCTCTCTCTTGTAGACACACACACACACATACACACACTCATCTATATATCAAAGAGATACCATATGAAACACTAAGCATCTTTGTTGGGGCTTTGACAACTAAATTAATTTAATTTAAGTTAAATCAAATACCTTACATTGTATATTTAAGTTGCCATTCAACTAGTACAGATTTTTCTGCCTGTCATTTAGAATGAATTTAGTACCACAAGTTTTCCATTGAATGAACAGAGCTAACTGAGGGCATCCAAGAAGAAACCTTCATAGATAATTGGCTAGCTCGGGGAGCTAGTGTAGCGGAACACAACTCCAGATTGAATCAAATTCTCGAGCTCTCCTGAAGAGAAGACTAAAGAAGCAGGGGAGGGAAACAAGGTTATATGCCAATTAAAAAAATGATTTGTAGCTTTATTTTATCAATGTTTATTTTTGCTTGGTATACAAATGTCATTATGAACATACTGAAGAAAGCTTGGTCTTTATTTGTTACACATTATGAAGTAGAACAAGGGAAGATTAATTGGAAGAACAATAAGCACATAAATTAGTCAGGATTCTATTTTCTTATTTTTTCTTTAATTTTCAAAAAAAAGCTTACTGAAGACTTTGATAAAATTGTCACCATGACATTTTTCAGGTATAAGGAAATTCTACACTGAAAATTACATCTTGTGAAATTTAAACACATCATTGGAAAATCAGAGATTGAAATTGCCTTTTGGTCCAAACAAACACCATTGTATTTAATGTTCAAAACGGAAATAAAATTATATGTATTGAATCAATTCTTTTTTTTTAAATGTATGTATTTTATTGAAATGTAATTGGCTAACACTATTTCCAGAGTACAGCAAGGTGACTCAGTTACACAAATACACATATATTATTTTTTAAAATTATTTTCCATCATACATTATTACAAGATCTTGACTATAGTTTCCTATGTTATACAGTAATCTTGTGTTGTTTATTGCATATTGATTATTAATTATAAATCTAGCTTTCTATTCATACTAAGTCAAACAAGTAGAATCAAAATGTCAATTTTTTAGGCAAAAATGTGTAAGTTTTCTAAAATATATATATTATACACACACATATATAGTATGCTGCTGCTGCTAAGTTGCTTCAGTCATGTCCGACTCTGTGCAACCCCATAGACAGCAGCCCACCAGGCTCCCCCATCCCTGGGATTCTCCAGGCAAGAACCCTGGAGTGGGTTGCCATTTCCTTCTCCAATGCATGAAAGTAAAAAGTGAAAGGGAAGTTTTTTCTACTACACTTGGCAAAGTTTTGGGAAAGAACAGCAAGGGAAAAAAAAGGGAAGATCAGAAAAAATGGTGAACATAGAACTTCTGGATGTTCAAATTGAATTTAGAAAGGGTAGACAAATCAGAGATCATATTGCCAACATTCACTGGATTATAGAAAAAAAAAGAGAATTCCAGGAAAAACATCTGCTTCACTGACTTGCTAAAGACTTTGACTGTGTGGATCATAACAAACTGGAAAATTTTCAAAGAGATGGGAATAACAGACCACCTTACCTGCCTAATGTGAAACCTGTATGCAGCTCAAGAAGCAACAGTTAGAACTGGACATGGAACAATGGACTGGTTTTAAATTGGGAATGGAGTATGTCAAGGCTGTAAATTGTCACCCTGCTTATTTAACTTATATGCAGAGTACATCATGCATAATGCCAGGCTGGATGAATCACAAACTGAAATTAAGATTGCTGGGGAAAATATTAATAACCTCAAATATGCAGATGATAACACTTTAAAAGTAGAAAGTGAAAAGGAACTAAAGAGCCTCTTGATGAAGGTGAAAGAAGAGAGATAAAAAGCTGGATTAAAACTCAACATCCAGTACCTGAGATCATGGCATCAGGTCCCATCACTTCATGGCAAACAGATGGGGAAACAATGGAAACAGTGAAAGACTTTATTTTCTTGGGCTCCAAAATCACTGCAGATGGTGATTGCAGCCATGGAATTAAAAGAGGCTTGCTCTTTGAAAGAAAAGCTATGATAAACCTAGAGAGCCTATTAAAAAGCAAAGACATTATTTTGCTGACAAAGGTCCATCCAGTCAAAGCTATGGTTTTTCTAGTAATCATATAAGGACATGACAGTTGCACCATAGAGAAAGCTGAGCAAAAAATAATTGATGTTTTTGAACTGTGGAGTTGGAGAAGACTCTTGAGAGTCCCTTAGACTGCAAGGAGGTCTAACCAGTCCATCCTAAAGGAAATTAATACTGAATATTCATTAGAGGGACTGATGCTGAAGCTAAAGCTCCAATATTTGGCCACCTGATGAGAAAAACTGACTCATTGGAAAAGACCCTGATGCTGGGAAAGATTGAAGGCATGAGGAGAAGGGGATGACAGAGGACAAGATGGTTGAATGGCATCACCGATTCAATGGAGATGAGTTTGAGCAAGCTCCGGGAGATGGGGAAGGACATCAAAGCCTGGCTTTCTTCAGTCCATGTGATTGCAAAATGCCGGACATGACTGAGGAACTGAACAACAACAACAAACTAAATGAAATGGGAGCACTGCATATGAAATAGAGAAAGTGAAACAAACTAGATAAAGGTAAAAGATCATCATATAGTCCAGTTGTTTTTAAACATGACTGTCCATTAGAAACATATCTGGAGCTCTGGAGCAAAAAAGCAATACCTGAGCATCTGAATTTATTTTTAAAAGTCAAGATTATTCTGATATGCAACTGGATTTTTAAAAGTGATTGCATGCTTTTCTATTAGATCATAGTTTTGGTGAAATTCAGTTCTATTATTTTTCTGTTGACCAATCATGGCACAATGGTATTAAGTGAATAATAGTTACATAATCAAAATAGTAAATGACATTGATTGGTTTTCACAATTAATAGCAAGGCAAAAAATAAATGATAATTATAACTGTAAGTCATAATAGGAACATTATTAACTTTAAGAATATAAAATAATTATATAGAATTTAGGGGATCAGGCAGGGTGATGTGGTAAGTGGAAGTGCATACATGCACATATTTTCATCTTTCCAGCTAGGGCTTGTCTTTTAGTTGGTGGGTTTAAGCCATTTACACTTAAGGAAATGATTGTTATGTATGGTCCTATAGTCATTTTCTTAATTGTTTTGGATTTTCTGAAGTTTTTTTCCCTTCTCTTTTGTTTCCTGCCTAGAGAAGTTCCTTTAGCATTCACTGTAAAACTGGTTTGGTAGTGCTGAATTCTCTTAACTTTTGCTTGTCTGGAAAGATTTTTATTTCTTCATCATATCTGAAGGAGAGTCTTGCTGGGTAGAGTATTTTTGGTTGCAGGTTCTTCCCTTTCATCACTTTAAATATATTATGCCATTCCCTTCTGGTCTGTAAAGTTGAGAAATTAGCTGATAGCCTGATGGGAATTCCTTTGTATGTTTTGCCTTGTTGCTTTTAATACTTTATTTCTGTCTTTAATTTTTGTCAGTTTGATTACTATGTGTCTCAGTGTGTTCCTCCTTGGGTTTATCCTGTCCAGTACTCTATGTGCTTCCTTGATGTGGTGAGTATTTCCTTTCCCATGTTAGACAAGTTTTCAGCTATTAATTCTTAAAATATTTTCTCAGGTTCTTTCTCTCTCTCTTCTCCTTCTGGGACCCTTATAATGTAAATTTTGGTGTGTTTAAACCTATATGTGGGTCAGGAAGCAACAGTTAGAACTGGACATGGAACAACAGACTGGTTCCAAATAGGAAAAGGAGTACGTCAAGGCTGTATATTGTCACCCTGCTATTTAACTTATATGCAGAGTACATCATGAGTAACTCTGGGCTGGAAGAAGCACTAGCTGGAATCAAGATTGCCAGGAGAAACATCAATAACCTCAGATATGCAGATGACACCACCCTTATGGCAGAAAGTGAAGAGGAACTAAAAAGCCTCTTCATGAAAATGAAAGAGGAGAGTGAAAAAGTTGGCTTAAAGCTCAACATTCAGAAAACGAAGATCATGGCATCTGGTCCCAACACTTCATGGGAAATAAATGGGGAAACAGTGGAAACAGTGTCAGACTTTATTTGTCTGGGCTCCAAAATCACGGCAGATGGTGATTGCAGCCATGAAATTAAAAGATGCTTACTCCTTGGAAGAAAAGTTATGACCAACCTAGACAGACTATTCAGAAGCAAAGACGTTACTTTGCCAACAAAGGCGCGTCTAGTCAAGGCTATGGTTTTTCCAGTAGTCATGTTTGGATGTGAAAGTTGGACTGTGAAGAAAGCTGAGCACCAAAGAATTAATGTGTTGGAGAATACTCTTGAGAGTCCCTTGGACTTCAAGGAGATGCAACCAGTCCATTCTAAAGGAGATCAGTCCTGGGTGTTCACTGGAAGGACTGATGCTAAAGCTGAAACTCCAATACTTTGGCCACCTCATGTGAAGAATTGACTCATTGGAAAAGACTCTGATGCTGGGAGGGATTGGGGGCAGGAGGAGAAGATGACAACAGAGGATGAGATGGCTGGATGGCATCACCAACTCAATGGACATGGGTTTGGGTGAACTCCAGGAGTTGGTGATGGACAGGGAGGCCTGGTGTGCTGCGATTCATGGGGTCACAAAGAATCAGACATGACTGAGCGACTGAATGGAACTGAACTGAATGTTGCTCCAGAGGTCTCTTAGGATGTCTTCATTTCTCTCCATTATTTTTTCGGTATTCTGTTCTATGGCACTGATTTCCACCATTCTGTCCTCCAGGTCATTTATCCATTTTTCTATCTCAGTTATTCTGCTATCGATTCCTTCTAGTGTATTATTCATCTCTGTTTGTTCTTTGGTTCCTGTAGGTCTTTGGTAAACATTTCTTGCATGTTCTCAATCTTTGCCTCCATTCTTTCCTTGAGAAACTGGATTATCTTCACTATCCTTATTTGGAATTCTTTTTCTGAAAAGTTGCCTACCTCTACTTTATTTAGTTGTTTTTTCTGGGATTTTATCTTGCCCCTTCATCTGGGATACAACTTTCTGCTTTTTCATCATGATTAACTTTATGTAGTATGGTTTTTATATTTTCTACTGTGAAACTATGCTTCTTTTTGCTTCTTCTGTCTGCCCTCTGATGGATGAAGTTAAGAGGCTTGTGTAAACTTCCTGAGGGGAGGAACTGGCAGTGGGAAAAAACTGGGTCTTGCTCTGCTGGGCAGAAACTTGCACAGTAAAGCTTTAATCTAATTATCTGCTAGTGGGCAGGGGCTTCACTCCCTCCTTGGTAGTTCTTTGGCCTGAGGTGACCTAGCCTTGGGGTCTTTGGGCTCTATTGTAGGATTAATGGCAAACTCCAAGGGGGTTTAGCCAAGGGAGACCTTCCGGTGCCCTCATTCCTGTGGTGAAGTCCTGTCAACACACACCTCCATAGGAGGCCCTCCAACACTAGCAGGTAATTTTGGTTTAGTCTTCTGTGGGACTGCTCCTCTTTTCTGGGTCTTGGTGCATGCAAAGTGTTGTTTGTGGCCTCCAAGTCTGGAGTCTCTGTTTCCCTCAGTTTTCTGGAAGGCCTATAATCAAATCCCTCTGGCCCTGAAGCCCATATTTCCTGGTGATTCACAATCTCTTTGTCAGATCCCCAGGCTGAGAAGCATGACATGATGTTCAGAACCTTCATAATAGTGTGAGAACTTCTTTGGCATTATTGTTCTCCAGTTAATGGGTCTTTTCATATTGTTCCTGGGGTTCTCAAGGCAAGAATACTGAAGTGGTTTGCCATTCCCTTCTCCAGTGGACCACATTTTGTCAGAACTTTACCAAAGGTCCATCTACTCAAAACTATTATTTTTCCAGTAGTCATGTATGGATGTGAGAGTTGGACTATAAAGATAGCTGAGCCCCGAAGACTTGATGCTTTTGAACTGTGGTGTTGGAGAAGACTCTTGAGAGTCCCTTGGACTGCAAGGAGATCCAACCTACCAATCTCAAAATCAGTCTTGAATATTCATTGGAAGGACTGATGCTGAAGCTGAAACTCCAATGCTTTGGTCACCTGATGTGAAGAACTGATTCATTGAAAAAGACCCTGATGCTGGGAAAGATTGAAGGTGAGAGGAGAAGGGGATGACAGAGGATGAGATGGTTGGATGTCATTACTGATGCAACGGACATGAGTTTGAGTAGGTTTGGGGAGTTGGTGATGGACAGAGAAGCCTGGCATGCTGCAGTCCATGGGGTTGCAAAGAGTCAGACATGACTGAGTGAGTGGAGTGAACTGAACTGAACTGAACTGAGTCTGTGGGTCACCCACCAAGCAGGTATGGGATTTGATTTAGTTGTGATTGTGCCCCTACCACCTTGGTATGACTTCTTTGTCTTGGGTGTGGGGTACCGTTTTTTGGTGGATTTCAGCATCCTCCTGTCAATGATTGTTCAACAGATAGTTGCAATTTTGGTGCTTTCAGAGGAGGAGATGAGCATACATCATTCTACTTCTCCTTTTTGAACCAGAAGTGTAGTTAACCAATTCTGCTTCATAGTTGTGGATATAACCCTAAGATTACAATGGATACTTTATTAATCTTCCTGGCTCTCCTTTGATCTATCTCTCTATCTATGTCATTATCTATTGTATATCATTTATTTATTTTATTATAACTTGTCAATATTTCTAACCTTGCACTGTATTCACCATTCATATTTATATATTTTTAAAACATATTCTTGTCTATTATCTATCTAAAGCCACAGAATATCATATATAAAGACACAAAGACTTCTCTATACAATGACATCTGAAAGCTCTGTGAATGCAAAGATATTTATCATCAGTCATGCTTCTGGTCTATATAATCTTTAGTCTATATCATAAAAATATTTTCTGCTTTAATCCTAAGGTTAGATATTGTTAAAATGAACTCATACCACCCCTCTTCTATTTTATCACTCCATCAAACGTGCACCTGTTTCTTTTGCCAGATCCTTGGTTCCTTTGAGATCACTTTCTTACTCATTATTGAATTTTCCATGGCATGAACAAAGAGATCAAATCAATCAATCCTAAAGGAAATCAATCCTGAATATTCACTGGAAGGGCTGATGCTGAAGCTGAAGCTCCAATACATTTGCCACCTGATGCGAAGGGCTGACTCATTAGAAAAGACCCTGATGCTGGGAAAATTGAGGGCAGGAGGAGAAAGGGATGACAGAGAATGAAATGATTCGATGGCATCACCAACTTGATGGATATGAATTTGAGCAAACTCCAGGAGTTGGTGATTGACAGGAAAGCCTGTTGTACTGCCATCCATGGGGGTGCAAACAGTTTGACATGACTGACTGACAGAACTGAACTGAACTGATAGCATTAACAGAATGGGTTATGCATGATATATACTTATTGTATCTTTGATAATTTAATGAATCATTAATGTTTGATTTCCATGGTGAAGGAGACTTAAATTTCAATTTTAAACATTATTTTCTTTTTTTTCTATAGACATACTAATGTTACTAATATGGTATAACCTGAATATTTGATGCAACTTCCTGTTCTAGATAGCAATGGTATGCTGCTGCTGCTGCTGCTAAGTCACTTCAGTCGCGTCCGACTCTGTCTGACCCCATAGATGGCAGCCCACCAGTCTCCCCCATCTCTGGGATTCTCCAAGCAAGAACACTGGAGTGGGTTGCCATTTCCTTCTCCAATGCATGAAAGTGAAAAGTGAAAGTGAAGTCGCTCAGTGTGTCCAACTCTTAGCAACCCCATGGACTGCAGCCTACCAGGCTCCTCCATCCATGGGATTTTCCAGGCAAGAGTACTGGAGTGGGATGCCATTGCCTTCTCTGAATGGTATGCTAGTTTTCCCTAAAGAAACTCGGTGTTTTGCTGTATTTGACTAAAGAATAGAGATGGTGTAAAGCTTCTCTATAGGATTTCACAGTCCCATTCCCTGCAGTCTTGCAGTGTGAATGCCACCTCTTAAAAATTGTGCAGTGCTCATGTTAACAGCACTGGCTTTAATGTCCTACCCTTCCTCACACTTCATTCAGTCTCAAAATTCAAAAATTAAACAGGCTTCCCAGGTGGTGCTAGTAGTAAAGAACATTTCTGCCAATGCAGGAGTCATAAAATATGTGGATTTAATCCCTAGATCAGGAAGATCTCCTGGAGAATGAAATGGCAATCCACTCCAGTATTCTTGCCTGGAAAATCCCATGTACAGAGGAGCCTGTGGGCTACAGTAAATAGGGTCACAAAGAGTTAGATACAACTGAAGCAGCTTAGCCTTCACTCAAAAAGGCTACAATTGATGTATTCTGATTATGAGCAAAGAAACAGCTCTGCTGAATAAAATAACTGAACTGTATATAAAGGTGTTTGGGATATTCCCTCTAATAATATGAGTGACATTAACCACAGAATGTATCAGTTCCACAGACATGAGTTTGAGTAAGCTCTAGGAGTTGGTGATGGACAGGGAAGCCTGGCATGCTGCAGCCCATGGGGTTGCAAAAAGCTGGACACAACTGATTGACAGAATCACAGCATGACCTTTCCTTTGGCAAATGGCTAAATAGGAGACTTTATTGTAAACAAAATATACTGTAGGTGTATAAATAAACACATTAGTGAACAGATTGCTTTGAAACACATAGTTGTTTAAAGAAATAGAATTGGCTGGAAGAATCACTGGCAAGTTATGTTTTTTGTTAGAGTTCAAAGAGGGTTGACCAAGGAGAAAAGTTAACTTCAAATTCTCTCATGAGAAAAGTCAGTCAAAAGATTTGGACTTGTAATTAGGCAAGACAACTTGCCAGATGGTCTAACTTGAAGTATTCTTATTAAGAAAGTATTCTCATTTCATAAGCATAAAGGGTGATTAGCGGGAACTTCTTCTCTGACCACCCAGAAGTACACTTTAATAACTGGAAACTGTATGCTATGTTATGCCATTCCTTGAGCCATGATAGAGCTGTCTAGTAAGCTGGCCATGTAATTTCTCCTCTGAGCTCCCTAGTGTAGGTAAGATTTGACTTAATTTTATGGATCCAGGGTTAGGGTACAGAATACTTAAAAAAAAAATACTATGGCCATAAACATATTGTTTACTTTCAATTCTTAAAAAAAAAAAATCCTACTGCACTTACAAAGTATAGTCATCCCTTTCCTCTCTTCCATCACTCTATGACATCTTTGTTCTACCAGATAATCAAATTGCTTTGAGGATAGTTACTTATAGTCATTATTGAATTTATATAATCTGTACTATAATGGGCTCCATAGTATGTATGTATTGGCTGTTTAATAAACATTTAAATCATCTGTATTTTCTCTCAATAGATAATATGTAGTAGGAGACTTAAACTTGAATTGTCTATGATAATGACCTAGGCCAATTTCAGTTGACATTTTGCAGCCGATTTGTCCCTGCTGCAGCACTTCACACATTTCATCACACCTACTTTGTCTGTGATTCAGTCTTTCTCCCTGGAGAAAGTATTCTCATTTCATAAGCATCTCATGAGCATTCTCATGGCTCAAGGAATGGCATAACATAGCATACAGTTTCCAGTTATTAAAGTGTACTTCTGGGTGGTCAGAGTCTAGTATTTGACTCTGACGATGTATAACGTTCGTATTGGAGAAAATGCTTTTGCTCCTCTTCCCCCTCCACAAGGGACTCTATCCATCAGTCCAATCTTAAAAAAAGAAAGAAAGAATTATAAAATAAACACAAAAGAAGTTTGGACATGGAATTTTGTATAAGAGAGACAAGGTTGGTATTAAGAAAAGATCCAAATGATATAGCAGAGAGAAAGTTCTACTGAGATACATCAGGAGGCAGACTACATCATGAAGAGCCTATAAGTTTAGGAGGGCAAAACCAGGGTGAGTTAATAAAAGCAGGGGGACAGAAGGAAGGTCTGGGCCAATTATGAAAACCACACTGTTGTTGACTCTGGACATTTGGAGCAGTCACGATTTTATACACTTAAAATAGGATGGCTATAAGCACCAATAAATCACCCACAAGCACTTGTGAGAATATTTTTCAGAAGCACAGATGTATTCTTGTAAGAGCTGAGGAAAACGACTTGAGAAATAATTTTAGAGGCAGGAAACTACAAGAATAAAACCCGAATTCAAGATTCTTTGAGACATAATATCTTCTGAAATGCAAAGAGGAAATCTATTAAAATGTTTTAGTTTTTCTCATACTACTCTTATTATTTTTTAGTTTCCTTTCAACAAGTCATTGCAATTAGAACCATTCAAAAACAGAACTGCTAGCTTAATAATGGAATTTTGTATTGGTTATATCCAACTTTTTCCAAAAAAATAAATGAATAAATAAAATATAAAGGCGTGGTAAGGAGAAGAGCTATTGATTCAAATTCTGGTTTTCACCCACTTTCTATTTTCCTACATGTTCATTTCAAACAACTTAAAAACCATGAAAAGGTATTGATGTGTCCAGAAAACACTGAAAATATCTACCTGTGTTTTAGGAACCTAAACTCATCATGTATGACCTTCAATGAAAACATAGTTGATCCTTCACAGTTACACAAAATTCAGTGCATTTCTCTGTTCACTGCAAGTGAACAGAGCAATCTCTGATTCAATATGGTGATCAAATGTTTGCATTTTCCTCCAGTTCTCATTCAAATAGAGAAGTGTAAAAACAGAATTAAACCTATAAACCCTAAGAGGAAAGAGAATGTGAGAAGGGCCATCATTCAACATTAGCTTTAAAGCTTTTCTGAGAGATGGAAATGGATGAAAAACATGTAATTGAACAAAGAGGACTGAGGAATCTATAGTCCAAAATTAACATAAGAAGGGATGGCAGGAAAAGCTAATCTTTCAGGCAGAATCCCAAAGCCTTTTGGAGTAAAATTCATAAGTATGGAGGATGACATCTTGAAAGTGAGCCAAAATTGATGAGTGGGAGGAATAGAGAGCTCCCAAAATACTTCTAGAATAAGGAACCAGTCATGTCCATATCCCTCTTCTCTCTCTCCCACATTCCTGGATGTAACAAGAGAACAGGAGAGCTCACAGTAACCCAAGGAACGAGAAAAAAGCAAAACACTCCCTACATTAAAGAAATGTAATGCATTGCTTGGGGAGAATTAAGACCACTAGCTAGATACTGGTCCCACAAAATAAAAGCTCTTCCCATTTTGGTAATCCCTTATCAAAAGATGGTATCCCTGTGATTTGAGTGCCTACTTGATCTGATCAGCCCCCATGAATAAAGAAAATATTTTGCAGAGAAAACAAGCTTACATAATAGAACATCAGAGAAAACCCAATCCACTACCTGGAAATGTCAGTTCAATACCTCCTGTTTTAAATATACACAAGTAACTTATAATCACTCAAGCATATAAAGAAAATTAGCATCATTCAACTGGCAAAATAAATAGATAAAGCAGTCCCAGTGGAAACAGGAAAAAAAAAAAAAACCACTGAAAAGAAGAAACTTGAAAAAAAATCTAATTAGTACTTTCATAAGGACTTGAAGGGTGATAAAAAAAAAAAAGGAAAAGAGATCAAAGTCAAGAAACTCTATATATAGAACAAAATGGACAGAGTGGGAAGTATGTGATAAGACATAGAAGAGATATAACAATCAAGGATATATAAAATCTGATAAATATGAAGTCTGAAATGGGAAAATAGAATATAAAAGGGAAGAAACAAGCAAAATAAAACACAGGAAAATCGTACATATCTGGAAAAAGACATTAATAGTTGTATTTGAAGGGTATGCTGATTACACAAAGGGATGGGTGAAAAGTCTCTACTCTTAAAAAGTAACCTCAGGAAAACTTAAGAACATAAAAAGGAAAAAACAGCCATCTCAAACTTTATCATTGTGGTGGCAAAGAACCAAGGTCTTTTTGGTTAACTTCCTTGCCACTCAATTCACTGATAAATGATGCTGGTCACTTAGCTCCCATCAGCTGCAATGGCTCCGAACACAAAATCCCAATGCATAGTAAATAGAAAAGCAGGGGGTTGGGAGGCAGATAAAGGATAAAGACTGAAAAGATGTGCATAAACGTTAGTTTTACGTGGAAGAAGTCAAAGGATAAGAGAAGTTAAACAATGAATATATATATACAAATGTATGCCTGAGTGGTCAATCTCTCAGTCCTTTCTGACTCTTTGCAACTCCAAGTTCTGTAGTCCATCAGGCTCTTCTATTCGTGTGATTTTCCTGGCAAGAATACTGGAGTGGTTCGCAACCCCACTCCAGTATTGTTACCTGGAAAACTTCATGGACAGAGGGGCCTGGTGGGCTGCAGTCCATTGCAAAGAGTCGGACACAACTGAGCGACTAACATACATATACATATATATATGTGTGTACTATATACTTGTATACTTATATACTATACTTACATATTATATATACTCATGTACTACTTATATATAATTATACTATATACTATACCTATATACCATATACTTGTACTATATACTTAACAGAATTCACCAATTTAATATGTATTAAATACCTGGGTAGCTCAAACAGTAAAGAATCTGCCTGCAATGCAGGAGAGCCGGGTTCGATCCCTGGCTGGGAAGGGCATAGAAACCCACTCCCGTATTCTTGCCTGGAGAATTCCATGGACAGAGGAGCCTGTTGGGCTACAGTCCATGAGGTCGCAGAGTCAGACATGACTGAGAGACTAACACATGAAATACTTTTAAGTGTACAGTTCAGTTGCATTACTGTGTTGCACCAGTCATCTCCAGAACTTTTTTATCTTCCCAAACTAAAGCTCTCTACCCATTAACCAACAGCTCCTTACAGCCCCCTCTCCCAGCCCCTGGTAACCCCTAGCTAGGTGGTTGACTACTCTAGGTGGCTCATATAAATAGAATCATACAACATATGTCCTTCCTTGTGTGGCTTATGTCACTCAGTACTATATTTTCGAAATTTTTTCATGCTGTAGCTTGTGATAGAATTTCATTATTGTTGAGGCTGAATAATATTCCATAAATATATGGATGTTTCACAAAGTTGCATGTCATCCTTGAGCCATGCCAATTTCTGTAACATTCCAATTTTATTGTATGTACTGCTAAAACAACATTAAGTGAAGTGAAGTGAAGTGAAGTGAAGTGAAGTGAAGTGAAATCGCTCAGTCGTGTCCGACTCTTTGCGACCCCATGGACTGTAGCCTACCAGGCTCCTCTGTCCCTGGGATTCTCCAGGCAGGAACATTGGAGTGTGTTGCCATTTCCTTCTCCAGGAGATCTTCCCAACCCAGGGATCAAACCTGGGTCTCCCGTATTGCAGGCAGATGCTTTACCATCTGAGCCACCAGGGAAGTCCTGAAACAACATTAAAGATTAAAGTTTTAGTCAATTGAAAAACTGAAAAATTAGCTAAAAGGTAAGTGGAGAAGTGGAAGTTGGGGTCATATAGATGAGCTAAATCTTCGTTTTCAATAGAATAGGAAAAATAATGCTTAAATTTCATAAGTCAGAAAAAAGAAAGGCAGATCAGTAGGTTGCTTAGAGTCATGCATGTAACTTCTACAAGATGCAAAAGTTTAGAAAGTAAGAAGAACAAGGTCTAGCTAATTGGAGAGGGAAGAGGAGAAACAAGGGAGAGGTAGTTTAATACATTCTTCACTATACTTTTGTGTTTGTTTGTTTATATATACTTATTATTCTAATCATAAAAGTGCCTCCAACCACAGTGATACTTAATGATCAAAACTGTAGCCCAGAACTTCTGACACTGAATAGTGTCTACATTTCCTTTCAATAGATACCTTGCCCAAGGCAGTTTCTTGAGGATCCTTACTGTCATATGCATCAAGCCATATGGAAAATGATGTAGGAACGCATAATAATACCCGAACTCCAAAGCCCCCACTTTTTACTTATCTCCATGTTTGATTGACATTATTCCATTATACATTAAATCATTTTGTTACTATAATTACCACCTTTACTACTAGTTTCCTCTTTTAACAAAGTCTGTCTGCTTCTTTTGGCACTGGCCTTGCTATTTTCTTGGATTGTGCCTGAGTTCCTTGAAAGCATACTCTCATAGTTCCCCTAACTACCCCCGGAGCTTTCTCAAAGACCTTACTCAGTCTTTGAACAATTTCCACATCAGAATCAGAGCTTTCCTGAAAGTTCCAGACAAAGGCTTCAGCAGCTAGTGACTTCTGTGGCAACCCAGTCTCCCACTATGGCTGTGGGACTAACACTTAGGCATCTCCTACTTCTTGATTTACCTTGGTCACTTGAAGACAGTCACACCTAGTTTTTATTTCACTTTCTGACTAATCTGAAAGGCTGAGCTCTTCTTAGCACATTGCTTCTGCCAGAAGTTTACAGTGGGGCTCTTAAATATATAAGAATGGAGCCCCTGCTGTGTGGTTGCACCTTGGGCAGCTGAGCTGAAAACACATTCACACCAAATTTCAGCAGATGCAGGGAGCTCCATGTCCTCAAATAGAATAGGAAACCATATAAAAGAAGTGTAGGTTCAGTTTTACATAAAAAATGGTGATGCTTCCTGTAAATAACAAGAATTTCTGACTTGCAAATAGTATCTTCTCAATTGTAAGAATTTTTTTATCTCCTACATCTTTGTACTTTGGTGTTCTTCTAATGTCAATTATCATCTCTGCTATTAATAACTTTTACAGATGCAGAAATTTCATTTGGAAAAGTGATGAAGGATGGTGATAAAATCTTCTATGTTCTGCACTTAAACCACACTTTTCAGTATTATTTCCAATTTAAGGTTCCACACTCTAGGAAGGAAAGTTAGAAACTTCTACAATAAAATCAACTGTGATCATGTGGTGGAAAGTCATGTTAATTAAGGAATCCTTAGAGAAGCTGGGATATGCAATCTAGGGGAAAAAAAAAAAAGAAATGAACAGACAGTGTACTTTGAATGTGTATAATAAGGAGCTAGAGGCTTTGTGTGTGTGTATCTGTGTGTCCAGTATGCAGCGCACATAAGAGCTTGAGCTCTATAATCAAATAGAATTGGGTACAAATTCTAATTCTCCATTTATTAGCTATATGACCTCAACAAGGTCACTGTAGAATTATGTCTCAATCCCTCCTTGTGTAGAATAGAGACTAATAAAAATGCCTATAATCTTAGATTTTTCTGATTATAAAAGCATATAAAATTATGTAAAATTGTATTACATGCCTAATATATAGAAAAAAATGCTGCAATTCGTCATCATCATTATCACTCTTTTCTTCATACGTTATTATTATTCCAAAGGAGAAAGCAAGTACTAAGGAATGAATATCCTAGATCAATAAAAGGGTGACTTTTTTTTTTTTTAACAAATGAAACAACTAACCATGGGATGGAAAATTCAATGAAATAATGAGCTTCCAATGGCCATCTCATAGGAATTCTGTAATTAAAAGGAGTTCCTGAATTAAGAAGCAGATTATACCTGATGATCATTAAAGTTCCTCTTACTCTTCAGATATAATGTAATGATTAAGTTCATGCAGCTCATTAGTGCTAGTAAGTTTGGGGGTGTTAATATGGTCCCAAATTGTCCTTCCTTCTATTTAATAAGGAGAGAGGCTGGCTGAGGAGTTTCCAGTTACTATTTTTGCATAGCACTGTCGAGGAAAGTTCTTTCTTGTACCCCATGAGCTGGCAGGCCTCACTTTCCTCTTCTTTTTTCTTCATGAATGCCTCAGGAAGCAAAGACTACCTGTTCTTCCCTTCCACTCCCCCAAGAAAATGACAAAATGACACTCTTTCCCACTCTCTGTGAAATGATTTCTGTTAACAGCTCTGGAAAAATGCTGCAAAGATGTGAGTGAAATGATGGCAGGATTTGTTGACAAGAAGGCAAAATGAGGGAATTCAGAATAAAAATCACCCACATTAGAGACTGGAGGGCTTGTTGGCTCCATCTGCTTCTCTCCCCTGGCCTGGGGTTTTCTTAGAATCATCCTGGGGGAACTCAGTCTTCTTTTAAATGACTTAATCAAAGGGGCTTCTAATAGAGTTTAATGGATCTCACTATTAGCAGATTTTTTTTGATATTCAGTCTAAAATTTTACTTTTATTAATTTAACATGTTTCTCTTCATTAGATGATGGCAGTAATTTTGAAACAAAGGAAAGCATTCAAATTTAAAAAGAGTCATTGTGGAAATGTCTACTTAAAAATATCTTATTCTTGCAGCAATATAGGTAATAATTACTCTTTAAACATCCTCTAGAGGAGTGGTGGTTGTTGTTCAGAGGCTCAGCCCTTTCCAACTCTTAGTGATCCTGTGGACTGCAGAATGTCAGGCTTCCCTGGCCTTCACTATTTCCCTGAGTTTGCTCAAACTCACGTGCATTGAGTTGGTGAAGTCATCTAATCATTTTGTCCTCTGTCGTTCCCTTCTCCTCCTCCCCTCAATCTTCCCAGCATCAGGGTCTTTTCCAATGTGTTGGCTCTAGGGGAATCTGGGAACGCACCTTGCCCTGATGTGCATATTTCTATTGAGGCTCTGATTAGAGAGAGCCAAAGGAAGGTCATCTGCCTCTCAAATCAGGCCACTGTGCCTGACAGTATCTGCACAAACTCATTCTAGACCTTTCTATACTTTCTGTTTGCTTTTTTACTAAAATATTTAAAGTTTTTAATGTTGCTACATGAAGAGGATGTTACATGAACATGAGAGGATGAATATATATGCATGTGTATATATATGTGTGTATATATGTACACATATATATATGTGTGTATATATGTACACATATATATGTGTGTGTATATATGCACACATATATATATGTGTGTATATATGTACACATATATATATATGTTGGAGGGGAAACAGCTAGTATAATGTGAGATAAAAATGAACTTTGGGGACAATGACTTATGCATGGATCCTGACTGTCCTAGTATTGTCTTAGACAATTAACTCAAGCCTCAAACCTCCATTTCATCTTGTAAAATGATCATAATAATTTATACTTCACAGATTATCTCCATGGCCATTTCCGAGATGTCTCTAATGTAGTATAAGCAGAAGTCTAGGGCTTCCCTAGAGGTCCACTGGTTAAGAATCTGCCTTACAATACAGGAACACTGGTTTGACCCCTCGTCTGGGAAGATTCTACATGCTGTGGAGCAACTGAGACATGTGCCACAACTACTGAGACTGTGCTCTAGAGCCCACGAGCCACAGTTACTGAGCCCATGCGCTGCTGCAGCTGAAGCCCTCATACCTAGAGTCTAGGCTCCACAACAGGAGAAGCCTCCACAATGAGAAGCCTGTACACTGCAATAAAGAGTACCCACTTATCGCTGCAACCGGAGAAAGTCCACGTATAGCAACAAAGAACCAGCACATTCAATGATAAATAAGTAAATCTTTTTTAAAAAAGAGAGAAGTTTAGCACTCAATAAAGATTATAAATAATCATTCTGCTTTGTTGTGAATAAGGTTGTTATGGATATAGGTTTCAGATTTTGGAAAAGATTTATTGAAAATGATTCAAAATGAACTAAAACAAAGCACTAGCACACCGAATGAAATTAATTATGAATTACATGAAACTGAGAAAAGGAAGCTTGTTTTGGAGCAAAGTGATGTGGGAGAGGAGGGATGGTTCACCAGAAAAGTCTCAGTCTTGGTATTCAATGATGGGAAGATAAAGGAAGTGGAATTCCAGGCAAAGAAGCCCATGGAGCTTTAGCTGAGCATGGGGTATTAAAGAAGACATTTAGAAATGATTTGACTTGAATAGAGATGAGTATTGGAGAATGAGTACACATAAATTTGGGCTACATGGGGGAAGGTCAAGATAGGAAGAATGTGAGAAACCAGGCAGGATTATCACAAGTTGTGTTATCCCTTTTGAAAATGCTCATATTCTTGGTAAAGAAGACATCAGTATGTATCCCAAATATTACAAGTGTATTATCCTGTGTCACTGGCATGGGAGGCAGTATGCATATTATAAAAGACTTAACTTTGGAGAAATTATCTAATCTCTCTAATATTTTCATATGTAAAATGTACACAATATTAGTTTACAAGGATCTTGAAACGATTTAATGAGCTCATATCATGCATCCAAAGTGTTTGGGGCACAAAAAGGGCACACAGTAAGTGTCAGTTTAAAAATAACTCAAGCAAACAAAAAACCCTAACTCAATGGGTTGGCCAATTCCTTTAAATGGGATCATCTCTCATAGAACTTCATAAGTAGCTCAAAATAATAAGGCTGGTGAAATCCTCTAACATGGTGAACAATAAGTAACTTTGTTGATTATAGCAAGTATGTATAGACAGAGTGTGATGTTGGACCAACTTTGTGGGATTGCCCTGCAAAACTGAGGATATGAGGTCTCATACACACAAACATTTTTTTTTTTTTTAATCTTGAATTTAATAAAGGACCAGAGAGCAAAGTACTGGAGACAAAACATTCCATAGGTGTTACACCGTACTGCAGTGGTTGTGATAGTTTTCATTAAATGCTATTTGAACAAAGAGGACTGTAATTGCCTTTTCCCACCACTTTGCTGCTGCTTTTACTTCCTGATAATAATCTAACCACTTTGTCTCCGACCTAGACAGAGCTCACCTTTCCCGTCATGGTTTCCTTCCTTGTATTCACTAAACATTTCTTAATCCATGAAGATGATTGGCTGGGCTTGTTAGTTCAGCCCATGAGTGTTTTGCTTAAGATAAGATTCTAAGATCTGTCGTAAAACAAAGAGTATCCTTGTGTTTTATGTAATAAAATCACTGATCACCAATAGAGAGCAAACCATGTTTACTTGGGGCCCTGAGTTCTCAAAGGATTTATTCATAGCAATAGTACTTACCTACAGGAAATGAGCAGCTTCTCTGCTTTGCCAACTCTGGCCAGTAATGCCCTGTGCAAATGAATTTAGAGATTTTCTCAGCTTGTGTTCATATGCTACAAAAGGGAAATAGCCCAAATTGCACCTACTTGGACCTGAATTATCGACTTCAGCTTTGAAGTGCAAATGAGCTGAATGAAAACATACTTAGACTGCAACACAGAAACTATTCCTACTAGTTCATTGATGGTGCATTAACTGTCTTGTAAGGAAAGCCTTGTATTGCTATGGATTTGATGTCCCCTGGTTCAATTATCCCACCAATGAAGGCAAACACCACACACCATATGAACTGGTCAATAGTGGTCATTTCTTGAAATTCTTTACTTTCTCCTTTTTTCTAGCAATTCGAGTTACTGGGTCACCCATAAAATAGTTCTTTTGTGGTTTATTGGCCCTGCTGCTTCTAAAACTAGACTTATGGACTCGAGCTAGGAAAATAAACTGCTATAAACAACTTCTCAGTAGGCTAAAATCATCAGTATTTGTTGTAAATGCAAACTCCTTTGGAAACTTCTAATCACCATAATCCGGCTATATAAAAATAATCCCTAACTAAATGAATATGTCTGGAAGGAAAATGAACAGAGCACTTATGTGACCACACAGAATGCCATGTGCAAATTATTAAAGGGTCATCTATATTTTGCTGCTTCAAAAAAACAGGAAGTTTTATAGATCTTGACCATATATGATTGACTTTGGAAAATAATGTTAGAAATGGAGGTAATTCTTCATGAAATCATGGATATTTAATTGAGTAAATGTGTTCTTTGTTTATCACTTCTCATCTGTGCCATCTTAAATCATGTATTACATGTAATTGGAAAACTTTGTACCAAAATGTCCCCAGAGACTCTCTCAGTGATGTTAGCATAGTAGGATTTGCTTCAGAGGAGGGTACCTTCCTTGTTTAAAATAGTAACAGATAGGTAATGTTTACCATCTGTTTACATAAATGTAGTATAAATCTCTTGTAAGATTACGATTTCTAATAACTCATTCATTCACCTTTACTATTCTATCCAAGAAAACTTTCTTTTCATAACCTATCTCTATTCATAACTTATTTCATAACCTATTCATAACTATTTCTAAGCATAGAAATAATGCTTAGAGGTCTTCAGAAAGAAAGGAGCCAGGCTGAATGAAGGACAAATAAAGTTTCATTAGTTTTCCCTTTTGCAAGACAGAATTTTAATATTCACTGGAAAATTTTATGATTAATGTATCTACCCTTTTTATGTAGAGATTCTTTCTCTAGAAAAGACAATGGCCCCAGGGAATGCTTGGATATAAATTCTAATGTTGTATTCTTCACTAATAAGACAAAGGAGAAGATCTAGAAGTAATGACATGTGGAGATAATCTTCCAACTTCATTGCCCTTCATCCAATAACTTTCACCACTCCCCTCACAGAATATTCAAAGTACACATGTGAGCAAAGGGTAAGATTCATTGAGTTGAAATTCCTTTTGCTCACACAAAAAAACGACAGAACAAAGGGGTCTTGCTAGCCAACAAATGAACTAATCAGAGTTCAAATAATTAGCAGGTATCAGCTCAGTGGTGCTGAAGTTTGGATTCTTAATACAAGAGTAAAATTATCACGTGAAGGGAACCAAATGAGAAAGAAGGAAAGAAGATGAACCCATTTGACTATAAAATTGTACCTGAGCCATTTCTCCAGATTAGATAGACCTAAAATCCTACTTTTTTGCTGCCTCTAAATGGTTTCAGAAAGTTTTTATTATTATCGTTGTTCAATTTCATGCGTCTCTGCACTTGAACTTCCAGCCAGGAGCGGGAGTCGAACTGCCAGAAACACTGTGAACAAACAGTGTTTTTCTTGGCATTTCCAGCCAACATTTTCAGGCCCAGGATATTTGAAAACAAATCCAAACTTTTGAATGCTAATATAATTTGAACCTCTGAATCTTCTGATTTTTTTTCCTCTCTCTCTCAATCAGAACCAAATTATGAGCTAAGGAAGCAGAATAAAGGAGTACAATTTCAGAAGTTATTTCCTATATTGCATACAGTATCTACTGGCCTCTAGATTTCTGGTATATCTTGTCTCTACTTTGAACATTAAATGTAATAGCTATAAAAATAATTATGAGGCATATTATCAAGAGTGGCCAATGTTTCTTATGAATAACCTCTCTGTGAAATTTCAATCTCTATTTGAATGAGTGTTCAGTTTAACAAGAAAATATATATGCTTAACCATCACCATAGAACAGCTGGGTTCTACACAGAACATATTAAATTATCATTTAATTTATCTGGAGTTTTAATAGCACAGGAATTTTCTGCATAACTGGAATCTAGTTTCACAAATCAAAAATCAGCTTATTTCAATATAGTATGTATGATCAAGATCTTCCTAAGCTGTCTGATCCCAGAAAATGTTAAATATTATTTAACCATTGCTTGATAAACAACAGCACTATAACTATTTCCCTGCTCTCAGGAAATACTTTCTCTTTGGTCTGATTTTTTTGTGTAACTTTATTTATTACTGGTGACTCGGACAGTAGAGAATCTGCCTGTAGTGCAGGAAATCCAGGTTCAATCCCTGGGTTGGGAAGATCCCCTAGAAAAGCTAACGGCAACCCACTCCAGGGTTCTTTTCTGGAGAATCCCATGGACTAAGGAGCCCAGTGGGCCTATAGTCCATGGGGTCACCAAAAGCTGGATATGACTGAGCAACTAACACCTTAACTTATTGTTACTAACTATACTTTACTGCAAATGTCAGTCTGCTGATTCAAACAAAGCCTCCATCTCTTCTCTAATTTGAAACTTAAAATATGCTTTGTTTCAAATAAGCAAATAATCAAGTGTTATATGCTAAATCAAAGTTAGTAAGAGTTGAAAGGAGAGCCCACGTACTTTTATATTGGGATTTTTATGATGATTTATTGTATTGTCAGGGGATTTTTTCTGCTTATTTCTAGGAATGGGTTCATATTCTCATGAGACAGGGTTACTGTAAGGGTGGTCTCTGTACATCTGTATTTAACATCCATCAGTTATGGGAATCACATTTAGGAAGCTGATGTTACACAGGACATACACCAACACTTTACAAAAATAAAATGAGTCCATGTTAACAAGCACAGTTCTCTGCAGAATGTGACTGGAGGGTTGCTGGCATGATCACACCTGGCCCCTGTATACCTTGTACATCTTTTGATCATGAAAGATGATTTCAAAATAACTTGATTTTGTTAGGTGTAACTTTAGGCTTTCTCCCATAAAGGGAAGCATTGCCTTTAAATGGTTAAAATCATCATGGAAATATGGGAATTTCTGAAATCAGTCTGAATTCAAATGCTGGCTGAAACACTGCCCAGCTTTTGATCACATGTAAGAAATTTAATACCCATCATTAGCATTGCTTGGGGATGAAATAAATGATTTCGTACAATAATGTTGGTAAACCCTGTATGTGCTGTACTCTATGTCAGGCATTATTTCAAGTACTTTTTACATATTGAGAAATTGAATTCTATTATTGTTTTGTTGTTGTCGGTGTTTAGTCACTTAAGTCAGGCTCTGACTCTTTGTGATTCCTTGAACTGTAGCCCTCCAGTTTCCTCTGTTTTTGAGATTTCTATAATGGCTATCTAAAGTTGGTACTGCTGGCCCTTGCATTTCACAGCTGGAAGAATCAAGGCACAGAAGTTAAATAACTTATCTAGGACCATTTGGCTAGCAATTGGAGAAGTGAAGATTTGAACACAACTATTATAATTCTGGTAGCTATACTTTTAACTACACTTCAATAATGTATGTAATTAGAAGGTTGAGTAAAAATTTTTTTAATGTTTAATGTTATGTTACCTAATGAGGAAAGGAAGTTTTTCTCTATCATATGACTTTCACACTCTTTTATGGCCTGCTGAAAGTTTTGTCATGCTAATTAACCATCTCTTTGAAGAGCTAAGACTCTAGTTAAAAGGGATTGAACATCATCTAAAAAGATTCCTGGGCTACCATTGGATAACTTGTTGTGAGGAACAGAGGAAAGTGGAAGGCAGGCAGGAAGAAAGAAAGTAAAATAAATAGTAGGTTTACAATCTGAAGACAGCTTATGGAAAGGAAGCAGAGACTCTGGACCCTTGGACAGCAGAGACCCTTGGACAGGGAGAAAAGTGAGCTTATTGTTTGTGCAAAGGGACAGGAAGAGAATTGCAGGAAATTTAAAGTTTCCCATTAGCCATTTTTGCCTTCCTATGATCTTGTTCATCCTAAATTGACCTTTGGGCTTCCCTGGTGACTCAGTGGCAAAGAATATGCCTGCAATGCAGGAGACGGAGGTTTGATCCCTGGGTTGGAAAGATCTCCTAGAGAAAGAAATGACAACCCACTCCAGTATTTTTGCATAAAAGAAACCTGTGGACAGAGAAGCCTGGTGAGCAACCATTCATGGGGTCACAAAGAGTCAGACATGACTTAGCAACTAAACAACAATAAGTTGACCTTTAGGATGCTTCTCTTCTCCACCTGTTGTGGCACAATGGACAATCGACAAACTTGCTGCTTCACAGACATCTAATTCTACTTGTCACTGATAGCTGCTAATATAAGCAACATCTAGTTTGTGCTTTGAAAAAAATTGCACAGTATATTTACATTCAACTTAAATTTGATTTTAGAGGAACAAGTCTGGGTATAATGAAAACTTTAAAAGTCTCCTCTTAAGCTTATGTGTAAAAATATGCACAAATATACACACTAACCTTACTTATATTATGCAATTATAAGTCAGAATAAAGTAATCTGGAAGAATATGCTTTTTAGAAATATAAATAATGCTGCAATGTTGGTAATAACACAGCGATATTATCCTCTTATGTGTTCTGGGCAATACACTTCTTTATGTGTAGAGGGATTCCATGTGTGCTTTTAAGGAAGTATATCACTTTGTGAAACTAACATTTAGAACTTAACCTGACTCCCTGGACATAAATCATGCTGTTGTCAATCTGGGGAATAAAAATTACATTTTGTAAGTGCAGTGAAACCTGTTCCTTCCCTCTTCATCCCCATCTTGATGAAATAACTATGAAGAAACATAATCACGGCCACATGATTGACCATAATTGATTGACCGGGAAACAAGATTTACATATATTTTTCAGTTCTTTATGTTTGTCTTCAAATCTTATCTATTTCATGATTGGTTTTCCATTTACAGTGAGACTTCAAGTGGTCAAGAATAAATGGACACAAAAATAAGGCACCCACCTTGGAACAATCAGTTCAGTTCAGTTCAGTTCAGTTATTCAGTCATTCCAACGGCTTGCAACCCCATAGATTGCAGCATACAAGGCTTCCCTGTCCATCACCAACTCCCAGCGTTTACTCAAACGCATGTCCATTGCGTTGATGATGACACTGAACCATCTCATCCTCTGTCATCCCCTTCTCCTCCCGCCTTCAATCTTTCCCAGCATCAGGGTCTTTTCCAATGAGTCAGTTATTCGCATCAGGTGGCCAAAGAATTAGAGTTTCAGCTTCAGCATCAGTCCTTCCAATGAATATTCAGGACTGATTTCCTTTAGGATTGGCAGGTTGGATCTCCTTGCTATCCAAGGGACTCTCAAGGGACTCTTCTCCAACATCATAGTTCAAAAGCATCAATTCTTTGGCCCTTACCTTTCTTTATAGTCCAGCTCTCACAACCATACATGACTACTGGAAAAACCATAGCTTTAACTAGATGGACCTTTGTTGGCAAAGTAATGTCTCTGCTTTTTAATATGATGTGCAACCCACTCCAGTACTATTGCCTGGAAAATCCCTTGGATGGAGGAGCCTGGTGGGCTGCAGTCCATGGGGTCACTAAGAGTCAGACATGACTGCGTGACTTCACTTTAATTTTCACTTTCATGCATTGGAGAAGGAAATGGCAACCCACTCCAGTATTCTTGCCTGGAGAATCTCAGGGATGGAGGAGCCTGGTGAGCTGCCATCTATGAGGTTGCACAGAGTCGGACACGACTGAAGTGACTTAGCAGCTTAGCAGCAGGTTGGAAAAACGTATATGTCTAAATTCTGGAGTAGCTGTATCTTAAAGAGGTGAAACTCTTGGTTACTGTCATTTAAAATCTAATTTTAAGTATTTTTAAAATATCAAGTTCACAGAAAATGGGTCAAGAAAGTAATTGTTTAGTTCTATTCAAGGTGATGTTTTATTTCTGGAAAAAATACTCTTAAATTTTTTATATATGCTATAGATCTTCTTTTCCTGCTGATATATTTTTATTTATTTGTTGGCTGACTGCACAGTTTGTGAGATCTTAGTTCCCCTACCAGGGACTGAACTTGGGCCCTTGCCAGTGAAAGTGCCAAGTCCTAACCACTGGACAGTCAGGAAATACTCTGTTGCTGATATAATTTCAATGGCTCATTTATGTGGGTCATCCATTCAATTTGAGGTTCTTAAAACAAATGATAAGAGTGGAAATATAAAAGCTTAATTAAAAAGTACTTTGGGCATAATGTAGAGGATCCTGGGCTCTAGACTTGGATTTGCTACAAATGTGCTTGGCATCTGACTGCAGGCTATTTAAGTGTCAAATGTTGATAACCTTGATCTCTCTGACAATGATCAACTTATGAGCTGCTATGAGACTGACACCAAGTTGTGGATGTGACTGGTGATAGAATAAATTCTGAGACTGTGAAAAAAACAATACTGCATAATAAGCTGGGATGTTAGGTCCGTGGATCAAGATAAATTGGAAGTGGTCAAAAAGGAGACAGCAAGAACACACATTGACATTTTAGGGGTCAGTGAATGAAAATGGGTGAATTTAATTCAGATGACATTATATCTACTACTGAGGGCAATAATCCCTTACAAGAAATGGAGTAGCCCTAACAGTCAACAAAAGAGTCCAAAATGCACTACTTGGGTACATTGCACTACTTGGGTACATTGCACTACAATGATCTCTATTCGTTTCCAAGGCAAACCATTTAATCACAGTAATCCAAGTCTATACCCCAGCCACTAATGCTTAAGAAGCTGAAGTTGAACGGCTCTATGAAAACCTACAAGACCTTCAATAACTAACACCAAAAAAAGATGTCCTTTTCATCATAGGGGACTGGAATGCAAAAGTAAATATTCAAGAGATACCCCAAACAACAGGCAAATTTGGCCTTGGAAGACAAAATGAAACAGGGCAAGGCTAACAAAGTATTGCCTAGAGAATGCACTGGTCATAGCAAACACAATCTTCCCACAACAGAAGAGATGACTCTACACATGGACATCACCAGATGATCAATACTGGAATCAGATTGACTATATTCTTTGTAGTCAAAAATGGAGAAGCTTTATACAGTCAGCAAAAACAAAACCAGCAGCTGACTGACTGTGGCTCAGATCTTTGAAGAAAGTAGGGAAAACCATCAGACCATTCAAGTATGACCTAAATAAAAAAAACTGACAATTATACAGTGGAAGTGACAAACAGACTCAAAGGATTAGATTTGATTCACAGAGTGCCTGAAGAACCTTGGACAGAGGTTTGTGACATTGCACGGGAGACAGTGATCAAGACCATCCCCAAGAAAAAGAAATGCAAAAAGGCAAAATGATTGTCTGAGGAGGACTTACAAGTAGCTGAGAAAAGAAAAGAAGCTACAGGCAAAGGAGAAAAGGAAAGATTACTCATCTGCTTGCAGAGTTCTAAAAAATACCAAGGGAGATGAAGCCTTCCTCAGTGATCAATGCAAAGAAATAGGGGAGAAACAATAGAAAGGGAAAGACCAGAGATCTCGTCAACAAAATTAGGTATCAAAGGAACATTTCATGCAAAGATGGGCACAATAAAGGTCCATTGTGCCCTAGTAGAAGCAGAAGATATTAAGAAGAGGTGGCAAGAATACATAGAAGAGTTATACAGAAAAGATCTTAATGACCCAGATAACCATGATGGTGTGATCACTCACCTAGAGCCAGACATGCTCGAGTGTGAAGTCAAGTGGGCTTTAGGAAGCATCACTACAAAGTTAGTGGAGGAGATGGAATTCCAGGTGAGCTATTTAAAATCCTAAAAGATAATGCTGTGAAAGTGCTGCACTCAATATGCCAGCAAATTTGGAAAACTCAGCAGTGGCCACAGGACTGGAAAAAGTCAGTTTTAATTCCAGTTCCAAAGGAAAGCAATGCCAAAGAATGTTCAAACTACTGCACAATTGCACTCATCTCACACACTATCAAAGTAATACTCAAAATTTTCCAAGTAAGGCTTCAAGAGTACATGAACTGAGAAGTTTCAGAAGTTCAAGCTGGATTTAGAAAAGGAAGAGGAACCAGAGGTCAAATTGCCAACATCCATGGAATCACAGAAAAAGCAAAAGAGTTCCAGAAAAAACATCTACTATTTTACTGACTACACCAAAACCTTTGACTGTGTGGATCACAACAAACTGTGGAAAATTCTTCAAGAGATGGGACTACCAGACCACTTAACCTGCCTCCTGAGAAATCTGTATGCAGGTCTAGAGGCAAAAGTTAGAACCAGACACGGGACAATGGACTGGTTGCAAACTGGGAAAGGAGTGCGGCAAGGCTGTATATTGTCACCCTGCTTATTTAACTTATATGAAGAGTACATATCATGCAAAATGACAGGTTGGATGAAGCCCAAGCTGGAATCAAGATTGCCAGGAGAAATATCATTAACCTCAGATATTCAGATGACACCTCCCTTATGGCAGAAAGTGAAGAGGAACTATAGAGCCTCTTGATGAAAGCAAAAGAGGCCAGGGAAAAAGCTGTCTTAAAACCCAACATTCAAAATCCTAAGATCATGGCATCCAGTCCCATCACTTCATGGCAAATAGATGAGGAAACGATAAACAGTGACAGGTTTTATTTTCTCGGGCTCTAACATCACTGCAGATGGTGACTGCAGCCATAAAATTAAAAGATGCTTGCCCTTTGGAAGAAAAGCCAAGACCAACCTAGATAGCATATTGAAAAGTGGAGACATTACTTTTCCAACAAAGGTCATCTAGTCAAAGCTATGGTTTTTACAGTAGTCATGGACAGGGAAGCCTGGTGTGCCTCAGTCCACAGACTGAGGTCTCAGTCCATGTCATTTCATGACATGTATTAATGCGCTTAGTAGAATATTTTTACATGTTTTGATTCTTTTCCATATTTTACAGTGCTTAAGCATTGTTGGTTTAGATATTTTATTTCACATGACCAGGCAGACCCAGCAGTCTCACAGTTGGTGTAGACTGGTTCCAACTGAACATCAGCTCTAGACATGAGAATCCAGTCTGTGGGAAAGGTGGAAGCAATCTTCGAAAGCTGCATTTTGGGTGCAAACGTGTATAAAATAGCCTCAAAGTTGTCCAACAAATAGTTGGACATGACTGAGCAACTGAACTGAACTAATGAGCAAGGGTCTGCTGACATTCATGGATTCATTTTGTGATAACCCAATGGCAACCCACTCCAGTACTCTTGCCTGGAGAATCCCATGGGCGGAGGAGCCTGGTAGGCTACAGTCCATGGGGTCGCTAAGAGTTGGACAAGACTGAACGACTTCACTTTCACTTTTCACTTTCATGCATTGGATAAGGAAATGGCAGCCCACTCCAGTGTTCTTGCCTGGAGAATCCCAGGAATGGGGGAGCCTGGTGGGCTGCCATCTATGGGGTCGCACAGAGTCAGACACAACTGAAGCGACTTAGCAGCAGCAGCAGTATCAGCCATGATAAAAATAACTTCTAATTGCTATTATCTTTAATTCCTAGTAACCCACAGAACAACTGTGATACAGAAATTGCCAGTAAATATATATTCAACTGAGTGGAATGAAACTGTGTAAATAACAAAAATGCAAACAAGAAGACTACTCATTTACTTAAATTATTTTGGTTAGATGACAGTTTAAATTGTAAAGTATGATTATCAGAATGTTTTTAAAGAAATGCAGTATTTCTGATACATTCTGTAATGGATTTAATAATGTATCACCATGTATAGATTCCAAGGAAACTATATTAAGGATAAATAATATTTCATAATCAGTAAATCAAACAAATGCAATGAAATTTGATATGTCACCAACATTGGGAAATGATTCTGAAGTTTTCCAGACATTATTCTGAGAACTTATACACAGAATATACTGATCCAGTACTTTTTTAAAACATGTGTTTTAGTTTCACCACCCCTGATTCAGAATATTACTATGTTACTTCCAAAATAAGAGAGGGATTGATGAGTGAGATATTTGTCAGATTTCATAGAGTTTTGCTCATTTGATATTTTCATTAGAATTGTGGTGCCTGTCCCCAACTCTTAGGCCATGGACGGTACTGATTGGTCAACTGCCTGTTAGGAACTTGGCCACAAGCAGGAGATGAGTGGCACATGAGTCAATGAAGCTTCATCTGTATTTACAGCCACTCCCTATCAATCACATTACCACCTATGCTCAGCTGCTGTCAGATCAATGGTGGCATTAGATACTGTAGGAGCGTGAACCCTACTGTGAACTGCACATGCAAGGGATATAGGTTGCCTGATCTTTATGAAAATCATTCTCAAACCACCCCTCCCCAGTCCATGGAAATATTGTCTTCCACGAAACTGGTCCCTGGTGCCAAAGATGTTGGGGACCACTGTTCAACCCTGGGGACTTCTACGCTAAGGAGAAAATAGTGAAGAAAATCAGCAGATCAAGTCCCTTTTGTGGATAATGTGGGGTAAGGTCAAAGTTAACACCCTTTCTGATTTTGTGTGTTTTTTTTTTTTTTTCCTGTGCTCTCTGAAGACTCAAATCTACACTCTACGTATGGTCCAAATCAGATCAGTAGACAGCTGTGAAAGGCTATTTACTTCTTCAGCCCCATCAAAAATGACTTTAGCTAACATAAATAGCGAGAATGATTGATTCATCCATGTTAGTTGAGTCTTTACCCAGGATATTTACAAAGGAATGAGTTTGTCCATATAAACTGAGGATTAACATAAAATTACCTCCTTATGACATGTTTTGGGCTTTCCTGGTGGCTCAGATAGTAAAGAGTCTGCCTGCAATGTAGGAGATCTGGGTTTGATTTCTGGGTCAGGAAGATGCCCTGAAGAAGGAAATAGCTGCTCATTCCAGTATTCTTGCCTCAAGAATCCCATGGACAGAGAAGCTCAGTGGGCTAGAGTCCATGAGGTCAGAAAGAGTTGGACATGACTGAGACCTTCACTTCATTTCATGCCATGTCTTAATGCACTTAGTAGAAGATTTTTATGTGTTTTAATTCTTTTCCATGCTTAATAGTGCTTAAGCATTGTTGGTTTAGATATTTTATTTTGCATGACCAGGCAGCCTCAGCAATCTCACAGTTGGTGTAGACTGGTTCCAACTGAACATCAGCTCTAGACATGAGAATCCAGTCTGTGAGAAAGGTGTAAGCAATCTTCGAAAGCTGCATTTTGGGTGCAAAAGTGTATAAAATAGCCTCAAAGGTGAAATATTACAGGAAATGTAGATAATCACGTTGACTTGTTTTGTTCCAGGGTTTCTCAAGTTAATAAAAAGCATGCTATAATAAACCTGATGCATTCTGTAAAAGCAAAATGACTCATGCCAGAAAGGACTGGCTTTTTTAGAACCTGTGGTCATGAACAATCTATTAGAAATATTATTTACTTGGTCAAAAATACACAAAATAATTAACTGGTCTTTTTTTTTTTTTTTTGACCTTGAATTCTGACAATTCTGTATCTCTCCAAACTGAAGTAGCTCGGTGGAAAAGAATTATAAACCATTTCTTGAGAAACTGAAAAACTAAAATATTGAAACTATTGTGCTCCTAAATAAACTTGCCTAATGTTATATTTATGGCTGAATTCATAACTCAACCTTATACAATGCAATTGCCTAACTTCAAAGTTCAGATGTTACTTTGTAATGGCAGAATTAATTTCCTTGATTGCTAATCCATCATGGCTAAGTGTGATGCATGCGGTATCAAACATGGGTATTTCTGCTATCATTAATTGTGGCATATTGTCACAACCGATAAGGAAATGCAGTAAGAGAAAAAGAAGAGGGGCCCTGGTATTGGCAGTTTAGCCTTGTTTTCCCATAAGCTATGGCAGGTACAGCCAGAGTCCTCAAAATAAAGGGAGGGGACCCATGTGATTCTCACAAGGAGAAAAGACAGGCATACAGAAACATCAATCACTGGGCAAGCCTTGCTCTCCATTTGCAAAGCTGTTGTTTATTGTGAGATAATGATGGATAGGGTCTAAACAAATGCTGGGAGAAATCACCAAAGGTGCAGGCGCTTAGGTGTGACATTTGGCCACAGGAAATCTGCAGGATAGAGGCCAGCTGGCAATAAGGACATTCTGAGGAAATTAACATAGATGCATTTAAAAGAAGAGCAAATAATGAACCATGGGTTAAATGACAGCAAGGGAAAATGGCCATTATGGATACCAGGTAAAATATGTGCCAGAGAGGGAAGAAAATGGAAGAAATAGGGCAATAAAGACTATTTGGGTGGGTTTCATTAAGAAAAGGGCATCTTTTAAAGCAGCCACTTTCAATAAAAGCAGAACATTCAGATAGGAGGGCAGAAAGTTTCAAAAAGTGCAGATAGAAGGAGTAGTCATGGAAAATTTTGTTGTGAATATAGGCACAATTGGAAACAGAAAAGAATATTTTCCCATTAAAAATGAATGAAGGGAGAATGAAGAAATGCAATGAGGCTTCTCTGTCAACATCAGAACTATGGGTTCTTTTTAATGCAACCCCAGTATCCAGGTACTGAGAGATGTCTACTTTCCGAGGCTTGGACAAACATCCAAACAACTGACTTTATTTCTCTGTTTACTAGGAGATATGAACACTGTGTAGACCAAGCCTCAGGTCAAGACCTTAATAGATTCCTGAATGCTGATTAGAAAAGATCTCCATTGCAAACTCTGTTTGTTTCAGATACCACCTCTTCAGTTTAGTCACCCATGGTTTTTACCAAGAGCTACAATTATAGCTCAGCTATTCTTCACTAATCATATTTTATTTTCCCCTTAAACATCTGTCTCTCTTAACCATCTATTCTCCCTGCTGTCTTTTGCACAGGACTTTTCTTTTCGCAGTCACTTATTCCTGATCTCTTTTTTTTTCAATGGGCCTTGTTCCATGACTCTCTCAAAAAGACGATGCAAGGTTTCTCTAACCTTTTCCATCTTTATTTTTGTCAATTTTAAAATGAGAATATATGTACCCATACAGAGAGTTATGAACACTGAATGAGATAGGCTCAGTGCCTAGTTACGGGCTTAACAAATTTACTTTTCCTCTGTTCTTTTATATGCTTCTTTAAATGCTATGGTTAAGTGGAGTAATGGGGTTATTAGAGAGTCTATTATGCTGACATACAGTTAACATAGTCAGAGAGAAGTAGATTATATTTTATTTCAAGTCATTTTTCTAGCACATTTGTTGCCAGACTTTATTTGTTGTTTGGCTCTGATTTTTTAAAAATAGCACATGGAACTCCTATCCATACTTGCTTATATGTTCCCTTAGCAAGGAAGGTCTCAGTTTCTGCTATATTGATTCATGTTTAATGGGCCATCTTGAGAGCTTTTGTTTTTTAATTTTACTTTATCCAATTATATCAAGGATGAGAACTTTCTTAAGCAAGAATCTTAAGACAGAAGCCAGCTTCTCCTCTGAATCTGACATGAAATCTCACCTGTTAGGTGATGATGAGAGCAATTAAATGGGATTGAAGAGCTATAGTGCTAAGTCAAGATATTTAATGAAAATAATAGGGTCATTTATACTCAATAAATTACATTTTGACATCAATCTCTCTAGATTTTTATATGGCTTTTATTTAGAAAAAAATGCATATTGATCTATGCTGTTGGAAGAGATCAGATCAGGGGTCACAATCAAGTAGGCAAGTTTCAAAGTTTTTGTTTTTGTTTTTCCATGAACTTTAACTTTTTTTCTTTGTGAACTGAAGGAAAACTACTTAATCTTTTTGAATTACAGTACTGTGCTGTACTTAGTCACTCATGTCTGACTCTTTGCGACCCCATGCACTGTAGCCTTCCAGGCTCCTCTGTCCATGGGGATTCTCCAGGCAAGAATACTGGAGTGGGTTGCCATGCCCTCCTCCAGGGAATCTTTCCAACCCAGGGATCAAACCCATGTCTCCCGCATTACAGGCAGATTCTTTACCATCTGAGCCACCATGGAAGCCTCTGATGTAACATGTTCTGTTAGTAATCAACATCTCCCTACTAAGAGAACACGTTATTGAGAGGATAAAATTAAATGTTTTCCTGGAAGATATATGAAAGTTACAAATAAAAAAAGAAAGAAATGGAGGATGGAAGGAAAACAAAAAGAAGCAAGGAAGGAAATACAATATGAAACTTTTAGTTGAACATAGTCTACTAAGTCCATAAGTCTTCCATTATAGCTCATTCAGTAAAGAATCCACCTGCAGTGCAGGAGACTGGGGTTCGATCCTGGGGTTGGGAAGATCCCCTGGAGAAAGAAATGGCAACCCACACCAATATCCTTGCCTGGAAAATCTCATGAACAGAAGAGCTTGGTGGGCTGCAGTCCATGGGGTCGCAAAGAGTCGGGCACGACTGGGCAGCTAACACGTACTTACTTACTTAGTCCATTAAGTATCTCATTGTCTTAGTGTATTTCTTCTTTCTTCCAAACTCAGTTAAATAATTTAAACAAGAACAAGGGGGAAGTGGAAAGAAGATATGACAAAAACTGCTGAAAGCTTTCAACAAATCCCTTTTTCATTATTTCCTGTAGACTCCTCTTAGATTCTACTGTCTAGTCTTCCAGTTAGATATGTTTATGTTCTTGAATTCTGGCTTATGGAATAAGGGTAAAGTTGATATGCATCAATTCCAGGCTAAATGCTGAAAAAATCTTTCCTATTAGGAATGAAGTTATCATCTGAATTGGTAAGTACCTCTTGCCATGACAAAATATTGAAGAAGAAAGAAAACGTACTCACAATGCATTCATGGCTCAGTCATAAAAATTCTTAGAGAATAATATACATAGAGAGGATAACTGTGATCTTTGATTGTGGCATGATCGTACTGGGAGGTAGAGGAAAGGGAGAGTACAAACAGGAGGCCCATAAAGGTATTCAGTCTCTATCTCCAATGACGGAGAACCACTTATCACAGCAAAAATTGCCATCAAAATATAGTAGTAGGGACTTTTCTGACAGTCCAGTGGTTAAAACTCCATGCTTCCAATGCAGGGGGCACTGATTCAATTCTTGGTTGGGGAACTAAGATCCCACATGCTGTGTGGTACAGCAAAAAAAGCACAATAAACACAGATTACTTTGAAATATATAAGTTAAGAAAAATGAGACTAAAAGGATAGGAATCTGTTGACCAGGGAGTAGAAATTAGAATCATGGTCCTAACATTTCTGATTATGAATTTTATACTACAGTTTGTCATTTAAATATATATATAAATGCATTAAAAGTTGAAAACATTATTTTAAAGAAAGGCAACATAGATGCAGAAAAATATTAAAGCATAAAAAAACTAAAGCATTACAGCTGATAGTGTACCTTAAAGGCTGTAAGATACATTCTGGCCTTGCCAAAAGTAGGATGCTAAACCATTTAAACATTCATATAATTGTCTCAATGCCAAATTACATCTCCAGATCCTGAGTATTATTAACTCTAAGTCTGCCATAGGCTTAAATATGACCCAAGTCTCATTGCTTTCTTAGCTCCTTATGAAAATAAAAATGATGACCTTTGGGGGAAGGATACCATGCTATGAATTTTGAAAACTAAAAATGGCTTTACCCATCCAAACCCAATAAAAATTGTTCTGTTGATTGCCCATATCCAATGTCAAAATACTCCCAGGATTACTCTCAATAAGGTTTTTTTTAAGTTTTATTTTACAGTGACTAAGGAACCTCATGAATTCTGTAAAACTCTTAACCACATCCAATCTTCTCAAGCTCCCTTTCATTTAGTTCATGGATGTTGGCATCAATTGAACAATATTCTGACCTTTTTTAAAGGGCAAATATAATACTACATCAGCTTGGTTTGCTGAACTTTACTCTCCTGTGAATTGGAGAGCATTTGGGAGCTCCTGGGTAGATTTCATATATAATGTCATAACAGAATTAATGATTCATTTCTTATAGGAATTACAAAGCTTTCCTTTAAAAACAAGTTAAAATATATATCATTTAAACTTGAGTATTCAGACCTATTGTTGAATCAGCAGCCCTCAGGATAAGTGGAACTAGATTTAAAAGAAAACAATGATTGGATCAAGAAAAATATGCAAGATCAAAGGCATATTGTTCACAATTTTAAAGAAAGAACAGGAGTGACTCTAGGCAGAAATAGAAAGTGGTTAGCATTTGCTAGCAATTTCAAATATATTTGGGGGACCCTTCATTTGTTCTATTCTTCCCTCTCTGGCTGAAATCTGTGCCTTATCCTTGGGATCCCACTTTTTTCCTATGGCAGAGATTCTCTCATTGAAACTTACTCTTTAAGTGTCTCACTTCATAGGTTTTTTAGCATTCCAAAGTGAAATTTAACCATTATGATAAAATGCTCATTGTCATCACAATCCGTATCTCATGTTTTATTGTTTATAGGATATTCTCTCACTGATCCCTTAAAATCAGCCTGTGAAGGCTGGTATTAATAATCTGCTCATTTTTAAATTGATGTTGGTAATGCACATACAATTCTTATGTGATACACAAGTGCTTAATAAATACTAGCTATTAATTTAATTTACTTGTTTATTCTTTCCTAATACAATAGGTAAGTATTAACTGTGTATTTAGGAGATAAACAATCCTTCCTTCTTTTTGTGCTAAGAAAATAACATGTAACTCAAGATATATTAAAGGAGGCACCACCTGTTCAAATCAGATGCAAAACAGTTTCACTGATTCTTAATTAATGGGTATGTATTATTGGGCTTCTCAGGTGGCTCAGTGGTAAAGAATCTGCCTGCCAATGCAGAAGACACAGGTTTGGTTCCTGGGTTGGGAAGATCCCCTGGAGGAGGAAATGGCAACCCACTCTTGTATTCTAGCCTGGAGAACCCCACGGACATAGTAATCTGGAGGGTTACAGTCCATAGAGTCAGACATGGTGGAGCACTCATGCATTGACATTATTATACAAGATATAATATGAGGTGAGGTAAGGAAGACAAACATAAATAGTATCTTTTCTATCACCAGTAAGCTCACAGTCTATGCAGGGGATTAGGTCATATCATGTAATAAATAAATAAATAAATAAATAAATAAATAAATAAATAAAAAGTAACAACAGAAGATAAAAAAAATAGCATTTTTAGTGAACACTTGACTGATTTAGAAAAGTGGAAGATAAATGAATGGTGAGTTCAGGTGGAGAACTACTGTAGTCTCAGCTCAGCAGGGACCTAAGCATCTCTGTGTGTTCATGGTTCACAGAGCTGTGTGAACTGGAATGGAGTTTATCTATGTGGTTCTAGTTCTGTTGCTGGGGAGCCCCTTCTTTGCACTGTGGCACCAAAGCCTACATTCTTTAGACTAGATCTCCAGTGTTTGAAGGACACAGCCAGCAGCAAGGTTGTTCACAAAGCTAGGACATCCCCAGTCATGTTGAAAACCTCAGAGGTCCAGGCAAAGCAGTTGTGGAGGTTTCTCTAGCCAGTAGATGACAACTGACTTGTATTTGTGAAAATATATGCTTGCCCTAGTTTAATAGTGGTGGAGAGAAAGGAATCTTTGAATGATCTGCTGTAACATCACAGAAACAGTTTCACACTGAAGTTCTTCTCCAAAAGGAGAAGAGATGGCCACTGACCACAGCTAGTTTCCATGTAGGTTGATAAAACTAAGAACAGAGAGAAAATAAAAAAATATTGCTCCAAGTAGGAATAAAATTGGATTTTGCCTTGTCCTCAACCAGTGCTTGATGCCAGATACGTCCCTTCTGGTCTGTATTTTCATTTATAAAGTGAAGGATTGTGTGGTGCTCCTTGGCATCCTTGATTACTTTTCATTAGTCTTTTAATAAAGGAAAGCGTGATGTAAAGCAATACTAGGAGTATTTGACTACATGAGGGAAAAAAGTTAGAAATGTCCACAGAATGACTAAGAATACTTAGATTCTTAAGGCCTTCTGTCACGAAAGGTGTTCAGTCTCATTTCCCATGAAGATACCTAGTGAAGGTTGTACAGGGAGCTGGAAAGATACCACTATAATAATCACCTGCCTCAGGCATTAATTTCTATAATTTCAGCCATTGCCTACATTGCTTCTAATTGACAAGCATAAGTTGCAACTACAGCATTTCTGCAGGATACCTTTCCATCTTTCACTATACTCACACGTATGTGCAAGGAAATAAATCTTTAGAAGGATGCATAGGGGATGCTGTGCTCCTGGGAGCATGAGAAAGAGTGGTGGGTCGGAACCACTGAGATGAGCTTCCTAGTCTTACCTGTCGGTCCAAGGTTTACTCAGCTTGTCAAGCTCACCCTTTAAATTATATACTAATATATAATATTCCTGACTGAGGAAGGAAAGGTATATAAAAATTTATAATAAAAAAATAAAATAAATAAAAATAAAAGAAGGGACTGGGGCTGTCATTTGTAGGACATAGCAACCAACCACTACTTTCTGCTAGTTATAAAGCTGAAAGACAAAGGAATGAGATCTGTACCTGTAGGTTTCAGTGAAAACAAGAATGAAGCTTATTTTATAGATTGATTATGACTTACACTAGTCTGCCTGCTATCCCAGGACTTTATTTTGCCCCTCCATCTCTGGTGCCTCTGCAGTATGTAGTCATTGCTCCTCACATACTTCTCCTTCCCACTCCCATCCCAGCCCCTGCTTGAAGCCCCCACCTGCCTTGGTAGCGGACTAGAGTGTGACATGTGTGTATATGCTAGTCGTTCAGTTGTGTCTGACTCTTTGCAACCCCATGGACTGTAACCCACAAGGCTTCTCTGTCCATTAAATTCTCCAGGCAAGAATACTGGAGTGGGTTGCCATTTCCTTCTCCAAGAGTATAACATAAAGTTGCATAAGTAAGCCAGTTTACTGGGTAGTACTGAATTATTTACTCTGACATATTCCTGTCTTATCAACCCTTTAAGACATGGTATGGAGAATGCAGGAGAGAAAGGACTAAGTACTTTTGAGCATCTACTGAGTGCCAAGTACTATGCAGACACTAGAAATTTTACTGATTTTATTTTCAAAATTATTCTAATTTTCTTAAAAACTTACTGCTACATTTTTTTTTTCTCCTGAAAGAGAAGCTAAGGAAAGTTAAGTAATAACTGATAGAGCCCAAATATTCTAGTAATGTGTTATTTCCATGTTACCACTTTATACCTTTAGGCTCACCAGATGCTTGTGTAATGGAGATATACTGAGCTACTATCCAGCTTATTCAAACCCAGACATTATTTTAGGGGTTTCCCTTTCTTCTACTGCACAGCTTTCTGCAAGTGTTCAGGGTTATGTTTCCTTTGTCCTGTACTAAGATGAGTCTTCCAGAAAATCAGCAAGTTAGAAAGTGTCCTTAATGAAAACATGAATGGGCATCAACTAGAGTCTAGGGTCAATGCATGCTGCCAAAGGAGACCAAAGAGCACAATCCTGGATGAACTTGAAGAAGATTCCATAACAGACCATGAGAAGGTGATCGCTCATAATCACTGAAGTAAAAGCAGGAGATCTGTAGATAAAGCCATAGCCACCCGATTTAGGTCTTGAACACTTGAGTAATATTCCTCCTCCATATAACTTTGTGTGTAGCCCTGTTTCTCTGGATGTTACAGACTTTTCCATCTTCCGTCTCTCTCTTTTATGTATACTTCTTGCTACAGAAGCAGCTTTAATCGCTATTCAATGCATAAAATGTATATGTACTCTATGCCTAAACCTACTCCATGTGAGTCAAGAAAAGCCAAAGAAATGGCTTTATTTTCAAGATATTACAAAGTCATTTGATTAAGAAAGGCATAAACCCATGAAGTAAGAAGTGTCTAACAAAGATAGTGTGGACTCAAGGGTAGGTCATGAATGATATTCTCAAGTTTCTAAGCTTGTTGTTCAGTTGTAAAGTCATGTCTGACTCTCTGCCATCTCATGGGCTGCAGTATGCTAGGCTCTTCTGTCCTCCCCTATCTCCAGGAGTTTGCTCAAATTCAAGCTCATTGAGTCAGTGACGCTATCTAACCATCTCATCCTCTGCCACCACCTTCTCCATTTGCCTTCTTCTAAGTATCTAACCCATAGACTCTACCACTGCTGTACTAATTCATGCCTTGTGGAGAACAGGAACCCTGAGTCAGTGTGCATTAGTTATATTTGTATTTATAATTGCTGTGTATTTTTCTGAAAGCCAACCAACTACTAGTGCATATAAACTTCTATCTATAGCATGTCTGGCTATTAACAGAGCTGTGATAGGGATCTGAAATATTAATGCTTTTATTTCCCCATGGAAATGCACAAACAGATGTTCATTTATGCATTTATAAAAAGAATATCTAAAATAGCTAGGAATATCAAAGAAAGAACAGCCTTGGGATCAGGTTACACTGCGAAGGTATAAAAGATTCTTTCCCCTATGTTTTTGGCTTTGACTTGCCTGAGAGCAGTTTTTGACAAAGACCTTTCCCAAATGTTGATATGAGTTTATGTAGTACAGAGAATGACAATTGGGATCTAGTACACAACAACTAAATCTTTATGAAGTGGATGAATAAATGAATACCAACCATGAAATCTGAAGAAATTATAATTTCTTATAATCCATTATATCAACCATATATATATATATATTTACTTTTATTATTATTGTTATTGAAGCATACTTTACTTACAATATTATGTTATTTTCAGATGTGCCACACAATGATTCATCTATGCATATATATCTATACTTTTTCAGATTATTTTCCTTTATAGATTACTTAAAAAATATTAGGTATAGTTCCATATACTAGGCCCTTGTTGGTTACCTATTTTATATATAGTAGTGTTATATATAATCCCAACTTTTTAATTTACCACTACCCCTACTTTCATATTTGGTAACCACAGATTAAGGCTTCTCTCATAGTTGAGTTGTTAAAGAATCTGCCTGCAATGCAGGAGACCTGGGTTCAATTGCTGGGTCAGGAAGATCCTCTGGAGAAGGAAATGACAACCCACTTCTGTATTCTAACCTGGAAAATCCCACGGACAGAGGGGCCTGGCAGGCTACAGTCCTGCAAATTGCAAGGGTCAGACATGACTTAGCAACTAAACCACAACCAACAATCATAAATCACCAAATATCAAGTTATTCCATTGCATCAACTATAAATATCCTCAAATCTTTTTATATCAAGTACTGCTAGATATTTCTAGATATTGATCCAGCCCTCCTCACCTCTCTCAAATGGACACATTCTTGGTGACACTGTGTTTATATGTTTATGTATTGATTGGTTGATCCCTTTAACTTTTTAATTTTTTTATATTATATTGGAGTATAGTTGATTGGCAATGTTGTGTTAGTTTAAGGTGTAAAGAAAGTGATTCAGTTATACATATACATACATCTTTTTCAATTTTTTTTCCCATTTAGATTACTACAGAATATTGAACAGAGTTTCCTGTGCTATGCAGTAGGTCTTTGTTGGTTATCTATTTTAAACGTACCAGTACATACATGTCAATCCCAAATTCCCAATCTATCCCTCTCCACCATTTTTCCCACCCTGGTAAACAAAAGTTTATTCTCTAAATCCATGAGTCTGTTCTGTTTTGTAAATGATTTTATTTGTATCTTGTTTCTTTTTAGATTCTGCCTATAAGTAATATCAGTGATATTTGTCTTTCTCTGCCTGAATTACTTCACTTAATATGATAATCTCCAGGTTCACCAAAGTTGCTGAAAATGTCATTGATTCTTTCTTTTTAATGGCTAAATATTATTTCACTGTATATATGTACCATATCTTCTTTATCATCAATCCAATTCCTCAGCATATATCTAGAGAGAATATGATTTGAAAGGATAGATGCACCTCAATATTCATTGTAGCACTGTTTACAATATCCAAGACATGGAAACGACCTAAATGCCCATCAACAGAGGACTGGATAATGGGAGATTTGGTTCTATCTAGTCACCTATATCCGGAGAAGGCAATGGCACCCCACTCCAGTACTCTTGCCTGGAAAATCCCATGGACGGAGGAGCCTGGTAGGCTGCAGTCCATGGGGTCGCTAAGAGTCGGACCAACTGAGCGACTTCATTTTCACTTTTCACTTTCATGCATTGGAGAAGGAAATGGCAACCCACTCCAGTGTTCTTGCCTGAAGAATCCCAGGGACAGGGGAGCCTGGTGGGCTGCCATCTATGGGGTCGCATAGAGTCAGACAGGACTGAAGCAACTTAGCAGCAGCAGCAGCAGTCACCTATATGACAAAAGGAGTCACTGTCTCTCCTCCTACAGATCCAAGCAACTAGCTGATAATAATGGACAACTGATATTTTATAACTAACTATAGACGATGTACTGTTTTATGTGTTTTACACAGGTGTTCATTGTCTATATTAATTCATTTAAACTTCACAATAACCTTGCTAAATTAGGTGCTATTATTACTTCAGTTTTACAGATGAGAAAACTCAGGAATAGATGTGTTTTATAACTTGCTGGAGCTATGATTTTAACCAGGCATTCTAATATGGAATCCAGGCTTTAAAATTCTACACTGTCTACACATTTAAACAGATCAACTAAGATATATAATTTTGTCTCTTCCCTTTTTTTACTGAGTAGTATAGACCTCCTTTTAGGTGATTCCAAAAGGGCTTAGAATTTCCTGGATATCCAGTTTTGAGAGTTAGAGACAAAGTGTATAGTTTGGAAAGGCATAGTTATAAATTCATAATGACATATTTATAATAATTCTCACTCAAAACAATCATGTATTATGTGAATTTAGTCAGGAGAAGTATGTGGAACCCTGTGTGCATGCATACTCAATTGTTTCAGTCATGTCTGACTCTTTGCAACTGTATGGACTGTAGCCCACCAGGCTCTTCTGTCCGTGGGATTCTCAGGCAAGAATATTGGAGTGGATTGCCATACCCTCCTCCTGGGGATCTTCCTGACCCAGGGATCAAGCCAGCATCTCCTGCATTTCTTGCATTACAGGTGGATTCTGAACCACTGAGCCATAGGGGAAGCCCATGTGAAACCCTAGTGTAGACAATTTCTTCAGTAGCTTTGTGACTGAGGGGAAAATCATTCTTCAGTTTCCTCACTTGTAAATTAAAGGATTTAGCATAATAGATGCCAAGGTCTTTCCAAACAGACCATTCCACATTGTAATACTACAATACCTTTTTCATATTAATGTTCCTACATATGATTTTCATGTGATAGTTGATAATACCCTCAGTTAGGAAAGCCAATAAGCAAAAAAGAATATAGAATCAGTAAGGAAGAATGATGATGTTAGATTAATTCAGAGTATATATAAAATAATTTAATGCAAAAATATTTCTATTTTTCAAAACCTTGGGATCAGGCATAAGAGATGCATAAGGTAGCAATAATTAATCTTAAGTTGAGGACTCTTAAAGTTTTCTCAGCATCCCAGTGACCTGGCCTCATCTGCCAACACCTGTTCCAGAAAGATAGCCCTAGTATTAGAAATGGGACATCCAAAGATATACAAATTAAATATAGAGACCGAGGCCAACAGTTCAACTCCAAGAATCCAGTAATGTGCTGCTTGCAAGTCCTCTTCTCCTTTGCATGCAAAGCAGACTAAACAGGCACGATGTGTGTTCTCCAAGAGCCCTTCCCCACATGGCAGAGCTGAAAGGGAGTTTGCTTATGGTTGCTCCCCAAACCAGTCATGAATGAATATTTCATGAAGCAGAAACCATCTCTCTATGAACTTAACTAAACTCTATCCTAGAAATATGAAAAAAAAAATGGTCATGAAAGATGGCCTATCTCCACAAAGAGAGCAATGTTTTCATGGAAACACTAGATATAGAGGAATTTTCATTTAAATATTTTGATTAAAATATACTGCAGAAATAATGCAGTATTACACTCTGATTTTTTTCAAAATATGCCCTTCAAGGGGCCATGTTTGAAATATCCCTAATCTCTCTTCCTAAACATGTCCAGAATGTCTCATGTCCACCAGCCTAGCATCTAACAGTGATTCATTGAAATGTATTGAAAATGTGATTTGTGTGGGAGTCAAATAGAAATCAGGTTGGCCTCTTCCCTTATATCTCTATCTCCATATATACATTTGGCTTTGACATTCATCAAATTACCCTGTCCTAACAAAGCTTTCTCGCACAAAGTAATCTCAAGCGACAGTGCATAGCAATATGTATAATATGAAAGGAGTTGAATGGCTAAGTAGTCAGCTTGACATATCGCTGAAATCTTTTATTGCATATATTAGAGAGTTAAACATTGCAATCTGCTTTTCCTGTGAGACCCAATAAGTAAGAAAAAGCCAGGTTTACTCAGGATTAGACTGGTTTTTCTTTGTTTTCTTGCCAAAGAAAAAAAAGAAAAAGTCTTGATTAGCTTATGGAAGGCAAAATTTGCATCTCTATGCTTAGAGGGGTGAAACTTTTCTGCTAGAAATCCATTTTCAGAAGAATCCTCTTGAGCTCGATATTTCATCCCATTCTTCTGTCTGCTAAATTAAAAACAATTTTATTTTAATTTCTGTCTTTGTAAATGGGAATTTTATCCACTTCATGAGAATGACTCATATATGAATCATACACTTTGGGGAACTGCTGAATCGAAAAGTCTTTTTGTTTGTTGTTTGTTTATCTCACTCCAGAAGGAGCTCTTGTGCTCAACCCAGTTCTCCTGGACATGTCAGCCTCCACAGTCTGATAATCAGATGAATATAAATTATAACAATGTCAATAACAATGACAATGGAGAACGAAGAGAAGGAAAAAGCTGCCAGTTCTCAAATGGCCAGTGACAGTCTATGACCAGAACATTAGCATATCAAAAAAATGTGTATATATACATGTATGCATACACACAGACACACGGATGCAAACAAAATCTTCCCTGAAGTATGCCACTTCATCTTGGAATAGAGCTTGGTCTTTGGGGGAATCTAGAATAAATTTTCTAGCTTTCTATAATTCTCTAGAAACTTGACTAATTTTCTAAAAGTAACTTACTCTTAATCAAATCCTTATTCAAGACACTCTGATTTCTCTTTCCCCACCCCCCACCACCCCTGAGAGAAAAATTAATGATGACATTCTTGCATTAATATAAAAATGTCATATAATTACACCAAATCAAGAATGAATTAGGCACTTTAGTTAGCAAACCTGGTATCATACTTTTGGGATACCAGGCACTCTGTTTTAAGTCTTTACCAACTATAAGTCATTTGATTTTCATAATGTCACTATGGGGGAAATATGACTGTTTGACTGTTATTTATTGTGTGAGGAAACTGAGGTGCAGAGGGCTTAGGTAACTTACGCAAGTTCACATAGGTAGGAAATCTCAGAGTCTCAGTTCAATTCAGTTGCTCAGTCATGTCCGACTCTTTGTGACCCCGTGAATTGCAGCACGCCAGGCCTCCCTGTCCATCACCAACTCCCGGAGTTCACTCAAACTCACGTCCATCAAGTCGGTGATGTTATCCAGCCATCTCACCCTCTGTCGTCCCCTTCTCTTCCTGCCCCCAATCCCTCCCAGCATCAGAGTCTTTTCCAATGAGTCACCTCTTCGCATGAGGTGGCCAAAGTACTGGAGTTTCAGCTTTAGCATCATTCCTTCCAAAGAACACCCAGGACTGATCTCCTTTAGAATGGACTGGTTGGATCTCCTTGCAGTCCAAGGGACTCTCAAGAGTCTTCTCCAACACCACAGTTCAAAAGCATCAATTCTTCAGTGCTCAGCTTCTTCACAGTACAACTCTCACATCCATACATGACTACTGGAAAAACCATAGCCTTGACTAGACACACCTTTGTTGGCAAAGTAATATCTCTGCTTTTGAATATACTATTTAGGTTGGTCATAACTTTCCTTCCAAGGAGTAAGTGTCTTTTAATTTCATGGCTGCAATCACCATCTGCAGTGATTTTGGAGCCCAGACAAATAAAGTCTGACAGTGTTTCCACTGTTTTCCCATCTATTTCTTATGAAGTGATGGGACCAGATGCCATGATCTTCGTTTTCTAAATGTTGAGCTTTAAGCCAACTTTTTCACTCTCCTCTTTCACTTTTCATCAAGAGGCTTTTTAGTTCCTCTTCATTTTCTGCCATAAAGGTGGTGTCATCTGCATATCTGAGGTTATTGATATTTCTCCTGGCAATCTTGATTCCAGCTTGTGCTTCTTCCAGCCCAGCCTTTCTCATGATGTACTCTGCATATAAGTTAAATAAGCAGGGTGACAATATACAGCCTTGACACACTCCTTTTCCTATTTGGAACCAGTCTGTTGTTCCATGCCCAGCTCTAACTGTTGCTTCCTGACCTGCATATAAGTTTCTCAAGAGGCAGGTCAGGTTGTCTGGTATTCCTCAGAGTCTCACCTGAACACAAATGCCGTGGCTCTGGAGTCTATTATCTTAACCAGTCTGTTATGTTTGGAAACTGGGAAAATATACCAGGAAATTTAAATGCAAAAAATAAGCATAGGATTAACCAGAAACATGACCTCAGAGCATGATAAATGATCCTCCAGAAGAGTATGTCCTCCATCCATCTTTCTCATTATTTGAAATTAGATTGTTAAGCATTCATGGTAGAATTATAACAATTTAGAGCTAAAAGACAAGTGAGACTTTACCTATTCTCTTGGAAGGTAAGTTGAAAACTACAACAGTCGAACTTATTCAAGATAAAATGGCACATAGATAAACGTCAAAAAGTAATCAGGCAGGACTAAATTAAACTCTAATAATTATATATTGAAATGTAAGAATTTTTGGTATTTTATACATGTCAAGATTGTTTTTCTAGCTTAATTGCTCACAAATAATTCACACTACCAAAGAAAGCTAATCATACTGTTTTGGCTAATAATAAAACACCAAGAAGACATATTTTATATTCTCTAGAATGAATGGCCCATAAGCAGAATAAAAACATACTTCAAAAGACAATTTTGCTTTCACATAGAAGCTCTGAAAAGTTATAGAAGACTTCTTCATTTTAATTCATGTATTTTGTGTTTCATATTTCTTTAAGCATTAAACTAATAATTAAAGCAAAGCACTATAAATGACAAGGTAAAGAACAAATTTTCTGAGTGAGGAGTTAAAGCAAAAAATGGTAAACTGGTAAATCAAAAATGTGACCCAGATGTGAAAGCAATAAACTTTTCACTTTAAACTAATTTTAGACTTATAGAGAAGCTGTAAAAATACTAAAAACAGTGCTTATATATGCTTCACCTAGATACTTCCAATATTAACAGCCTACATAAATTCCAAGATAGAATGGACAAATGGGAAAATTTACTTCAATGGATGGGAAAGGGTGGAAATGGACTGAAATGAGTGAACTTAATTCATATGATTTAATTTATATCTACTATTGGGGACAAGAATCCCTTAGAAGAAACACTGGTCCTCAGAGTCAATAGAAGAGATCAAAATGCAATACTTAGATACAATCCCTCAAATTACAGAATGATCTCTGTTTGTTTCCAAGGCAAACCATCCAGTATCACGGTAATCCAAGTCTGTATCCCAACCACTAATGCCGAAGAAGCTGAAGTAGAACAGCTCTGTGAAGACCTACACGACTTTCTAGAACTAATTCCAGAAAAAGATATCCTTTTCATCATAGGGGACTGGAATGCAGAAGTAGGAAGTCAAGAGATACCTGGAGTAACAGGCAAGTTTGGCCTTGGAGTACAAAATAAAATAAGGCAAAGGCTAACAGAATTTTGTCATAGAAAACACCTTCTTCCAACAACACAAGAGATGACTCTACACATGGACATCACCCGACGGTCAACCAAAATCAGATTGATTATGTCCTTTGTGACTGAAGATAGAGAAGCTCTACACAGTCAGCAAAAAGAAGACCAGGAACTGACTTGGCTCAGATCTTGAAAACCTAATTGCAAAATTCAGACTGAAATTGAAGAAAATAGGGAAAACCACTAGACCATTCAGTATTATTTAAATCAAATTCCTTACAATTATACAGTGGAAATGACAAATAGATTCAAGGGATTAAATTTGATAGAGAACCTGAAGAGCTATGGACAGAGGTCCATGAATTTGTACAGAAGACAGTGATCAAGATTATCCCCAAGAAAAATAAATGCAAAAAGGCAAAATGGTTGTCTGAGGAGGCCTTACAAATAGCTGAGAAAAGAAGAGAAGTTAAAGGCATGGGAGAAAAGGAAAGATATACACATCTGAATGCAGAATTCCAAAGAATAGCAAGGAGAGATAAGAACGCCTTCCTAAGTGATTAATGCAAAGAAATAGAGGAAAACAATAGAATAGGAAAGACTAGAGATGTCTTCAAGAAAATTATAGATACCAAGGGAGCACTTCATGCAAAGATGGGCACCATAAAGGACAGAAATGGCATGGACCTAAGAGAAGAAGAAGGTTTTAAGAAGAGGTGGCAAATTGTACTTTTCTAAAAATTTGTCCATTTCTTCCACTTTGTCCATTTTATTGGCATATAATTGCTGATAGTAGTCTCTTATGATCCTTTGTATTTCTGTATTGTCTGTTGTGATCTCTCCATTTTCATTTCTAATTTTATTGATTTGATTTTTCTCTCTTTGCTTCTTGATGAGTCTGGCTAATGGTCTGTCAATTTTATTTATCCTTTCAAAGAACCTGCTTTTGGCTTTGTTGATTTTTGCTATGGTCTCTTTTGTTTCTTTTGCATTTATTTCTGCCCTAATTTTTAAGATTTCTTTCCTTCTACTAACTCTGGGGTTCCCCAAATTCTTCCTTTTCTAGTTGCTTTAGGTGTAGAGTTAGGTTATTTATTTGACTTTTTTCTTGTTTCTTGAGGTATGCCTGTATTGCTATAAACTTTCCTCTTATCACTGCTTTTATAGTGTCCCACAAGTTTTGGGTTGTTGTGTTTTCATTTTCATTAGTTTCTATGCATATTTTGATTTCTTTTTTGATTTCTTCTGTGATTTGTTGGTTATTCAGAAGTGTGTTGTTCAGCCTCCTTATGTTGGAATTTTTAATAGTTTTCCTCCTGTAATTGAGATCTAATCTTAATGCATTATGGTCAGAAAAGATGCTTGGAATGATTTTGATTTTTTTGAATTTATCAAGGTTATATTTATGGCCCAGGATGTGATCTATCCTGGAGAAGGTTCCATGAGCACTTGAGAAAAAGGTGAAATTCATTGTTTTGGGGTGAAATGTCCTATAGATATCAAGTAGGTCTAACTGGTCTAATGTATCATTTAAAGTTTGCGTTACTTTGTTAATTTTCTGTTTAGTTGATCTGTCCATAGGTGTGAGTGGGGTATTAAAGTCTCCCACGATTATTGTGTTGTTGTTAATTTCCCCTTTCATACTTGTTAACATTTGTCCTACATATTGTGGTGCTCCTATATTGGGTGCATATATATTTATAATTGTTATATCTTCTTCTTGGATTGATCCTTTGATCATTATGTAGTGGCCTTCTTTGTCTCTTTTCACAGCCTTTGTTTTAAAGTCTATTTTATTGGATATGAGTATTGCCACTCCTGCTTTCTTTTGGTCTCTATTTGCGTGGGATATCTTTTTCCAACCCTTCACTTTCAGTCTGTATGTGTCCCTTGTTTTGAGGTGGGTCTCTTGTAAGCAGCATATAGAGGGGTCTTGTTTTTGTATCCATTCAGCCAGTCTTTGCCTTTTGGTTGGGGCATTCAACCCATTTACGTTTAAGGTAATTATTGATAAGTATGGTCCCATTACCATTTACTTTGTTAGTTTAGGTTTGGGTTTATACTCCTTTTTTGTGTTTCCTGTCTAGAGAATATCCTTTAGAATTTATTAGAGAGCTGGTTTGGTGGTGCTGAATTCTCTCAGCTTTTGCTTGTCTGTAAAGCTTTTGGTTTCTCCTTCGTATTTGAGTGAGATCCTTGTGGAATCTTCCAGCAAACAAAAGCCCAGGTCCAGACGGCTTCACAGCTGAATTCTACCAAAAATTTAGAGAAGAGTTAACACCTATCCTACTCAAACTCTTCCAGAAAATTGCAGAGGAAGGTAAACTTCCAAACTCATTCTATGAGGCCACCATCACCCTAATACCAAAACCTGACAAAGATGCCACAAAAAAAGAAAACTACAGGCCAATATCACTGATGAACATAGATGCAAAAATCCTCAACAAAATTCTAGCAATCAGAATCCAACAACACATTATAAAGATCATACACCATGACCAAGTGGACTTTATACCAGGGATGCAAGGATTCTTCAATATCCACAAATCAATCAATGTAATTCACCACATTAACAAATTGAAAAATAAAAGCCATATGATTATCTCAATAGATGCGGAGAAGGCCTTTGACAAAATTCAACATCTATTTATGATAAAAACTCTCCAGAAAGCAGGAATAGAAGGAACATACCTCAACATAATAAAAGCTATATATGACAAACCCACCGCAAACATTATCTTCAATGGTGAAAAATTGAAAGAATTTCCTCTAAAGTCAGGAACAAGACAAGGGTGCCCACTTTCACCGCTACTATTCAACATAATTCTGGAAGTTTTAGCCACAGAAATCAGAGCAGAAAAAGAAATAAAAGGAATCCAAATTGGAAAAGAAGAAGTAAAACTCTCACCGTTTGCAGATGACATGATTCTCTACATAGAAAACCCTAAAGACTCTACCAGAAAATTACTAGAGCTACTTAATGAATATAGTAAAGTTGCAGGATATAAAATCAACACACAGAAATCCCTAGCATTCCTATACACTAATAATGAGAAAGTAGAAAAAGAAATTAAGGAAACAATTCCATTCACCATTGAAACGAAAAGAATAAAATACCTAGGAATGTATCTACCTAAAGAAACTAAAGACCTATATATAGAAAACTATAAAACACTGATGAAAGAAATCAAAGAGGACACTAATAGATGGAGAAATATACCATGTTCATGGATCGGAAGAGTCAATAGAGTGAAAGTGAGTATACTACCCAAAGCAATTTACAAATTCAATGCAATCCCTATCAAGCTACCAGCAATATTTTTCACAGAACTAGAACAAATAATTTCAAGATTTGTATGGAAATACAAAAAACCATGAATAGCCAAAGCAATCTTGAGAAAGAAGAATGGAACTGGAGGAATCAACTTGCCTGACTTCAGGCTCTATTACAAAGCCACAGTCATCAAGACAGTATGGTATTGGCACAAAGACAGAAATATAGATCAATGGAACAAAATAGAAAGCCCAGAGATAAATCCACACACATATGGACACCTTATCTTTGACAAAGGAGGCAAGAATATACAATGGAGTAAAGACAATCTCTTTAACAAGTGGTGCTGGGAAAACTGGTCAACCACTTGTGAAAGAATGAAACTAGATCACTTTCTAACACTGCACACAAAGATAAACTCAAAATGGATAAAAGATCTAAATGTAAGACCAGAAACTATAAAACTCCTAGAGGAGAACATAGGCAAAACACTCTCCCACATAAACCACAGCAGGATCCTCTATGATCCACCTCCCAGAATTCTGGAAATAAAAGCAAAAATAAACAAATGGGACCTAATTAAAATTAAAAGCTTCTGCACAACAAAGGAAAATATAAGCAAGGTGAAAAGACAGCCTTCTGAATGGGAGAAAATAATAGCAAATGAAGCAACTGACAAACAACTAATCTCAAAAAATACAAGCAACTTATGCAGCTCAATTTTAGAAAAATAAACGACCCAATCAAAAAATGGGCCAAAGAACTAAATAGACATTTCTTCAAAGAAGACATACGGATGGCTAAGAAACACATGAAAAGATGCTCAACATCACTCATTATTAGAGAAATGCAAATCAAAACCACAATGAGGTACCACTTCACACCAGTCAGAATGTCTGCGATCCAAAAATCTGCAAGCAATAAATGCTGGAGAGGGTGTGGAGAGAAGGGAACCCTCCTACACTGTTGGTGGGAATGCAAACTAGTACAGCCACTATGGAGAACAGTGTGGAGATTCCTTAAAAAATTGCAAATAGAACTGCCTTATGACCCAGCAATCCCACTGCTGGGCATACACACCAAGGAAATCAGAATTGAAAGAGACACATGTACCCCAATGTTCATCGCAGCACTGTTTATAATAGCCAGGACATGGAAACAACCTAGATGTCCATCAGTAGATGAATGGATAAGAAAGCTGTGGTACATATACACAATGGAGTATTACTCAGCCATTAAAAAGAATACATTTGAATCAGTTCTGATGAGATGGATGAAACTGGAGACGATTATACAGAGTGAAGTGAGCCAGAAAGAAAAACACCAATACAGTATACTAACACATATATATTGAATTTAGAAAAATGGCAATGATGACCATGTATGCAAGACAGCAAAAAAGACACAGATGTGTATAGTGGACTTTTGGACTCAGAGGGAGAGGGAGAGGGTGAGATGATTTGGGAGAATGGCATTGAAACATGTATAATATCATGTAAGAATCGAATCGCCAGTCTTATGTCCGATGCAGGATACGGCACACTTGGGGCTGGTACATGGGGATGACCCAGAGAGATGTTGTGGGGAGGGGGTGGGAGGGGGGTTCATGTTTGGGAACGCATGTACACCCGTGGTGGATTCATGTCAATGTATGGCAAAACCAATACAGAATTGTAAAGTAAAATAAAAAAAAAATAAATAAAGCCTGAAACAATAAATAAATAAATAAATAAATAAATAAATAAATAAAACAAAAAAAGAAGAGGTGGCAAGAATACACAGAACTATACAAAAAGATCTTAATGCCCCAGATGACCATGATTTTGTGATCACTCACCTAGAGCCAAACATCCTGGAGTACAAAGGCAAGTGGGTCTTAGGAAGCATCACTATGAACAAAGCTAGTGGAGGTAACTGAATTCCAGTGGAGCTATTTCAAATCCTAAAAGATGATGATGTGAAAGTGCTGCACTCAATATGCCAGCAAATTTGGAAAGCTCGCAGTGGCCACCAGACTGGAAAAGGTCAGTTTTCATTCCAATCCCAAAGAATGGCAATGTCAAAGAATGCTCAAACTACCATACAATTGCAGTTACCTCACATGCTATCAACGTAATGCTCAAAATTCTTCAAACCAGGCTTCAAAAGTACATGAACTGAGAACTTCCAGATGTTCAAGCTGTATTTTAAAAATGCAGAGGAACAGAGATCAAATTGCCAAGATCCTAGATCACAGAAAAAGAAAGAGAGTTCCAGAAAATCATCTACTTCTGCTTTATTGACTATGCCAAAGCTTTTGACTATGTGGATCATGACAAACTGGGGAATATTTTTAAAGAGATGGGAATACCAGATCATCTTACTTGACTCATGAGAAATCTGTATGCAGGTCAAGAAGCAACAGTTACATCAGGACATGGAACAAAGGACTGATTCCAAATTGGGAAAGGAATATGTCAAGGCTGTATACTATCACCTTTTGTTTAACTTATATGCAAAGCACATTATATAAAATGCCAGGCTGGATAAAGCACAAGCTGGAATCAAGATTGCAGGGAGAAATATCAATAACCTCTGATATGCAAATGACACCACCCTATGGCAGAAAGTGAAGAGGAACTAAAAAGCCTCTTGATGAAAGTGAAAGAGGAGAGTGAAAAAACTGGGTTAAAACTCAATATTCAGACCCTAAAAACTAAGATCATGGCATCTGGTCCCATCAGTTCAGTTCAGTTCAGTTCAGTTCAGTTCAGTTCATTCACTCAGTCATGTCCGACTCTTTGTGACCCAAAGAATCACAGCATACCAGGCCTCCTCGTCCATCACCAACTCCTGGAGTTTACTCAAACTCATGTCCATCAAGTCAGTGATGCCATCCAGCCATTGCATCCACTATCATCCCCTTCTTCTCCTGCCCCCAATCCCTCCCAGCATCAGGGTCTTTTCCAGTCATCACTTCATGGCAAATAAATGGGGAAGCAATGGAAACAGTGACAGCCTTTATTTTCTTGGACTCCCAAATCACTGAAGATGCTTACTGCAGCCATGAAATTAAAAGATGCTTGCTCCTTGCAAGAAAATCTATGCCCAACCTAAAGAGCATATTAAAAAGCAGAGACATTAATTTGCTGACAAATGTCTGTCCAGTCAAAGCTATGGTGTTTCCAGTAGTCATGTATGGATGTGAGAATTGGACCATAAAGAAGTTGAGTACTGAAGAATTGATGCTTTTGAAACTGGTGTTGGAGAAAATTTTGAGAGTCTCTTGGACTGCAAGGAGGTCAAACCATTCAATTCTAAAGGAAATCAGTCCTGAATATTCATTGGAAGGACTGATGCTGAACCTGAAGCTCTAATATTTTGGCCACATGATGAGAAGAACTGACTCATTGGAAAAGACCCTGATGTTGGGAAAGATTGAAGGCAGGTAGAGAAGGGGACAACAGAGGATGAGATGGTTGGATGACATCACCAACTCAATGGACATGAGTTTGAGCAAGCTCCAGGAGTTGGTGATGGACAGGGAGGCCTGGCATTCTGCAATCCATGGGGTATCAAAGAGTTGGACACAACTGAGCAACTGAACTGAATTGTGACAATTTTATAATTTCCTACCAGGAGTCTTTAAAAATAAAGTTCTCTTTCAGTTCGGTTCAGTTCAGTCACTCAGTCATATCTGACTCTTTGAGACCTCATGAATCACAGCACGCCAGGCCTCCCTGTCCATCACCAACTCCCGGAGTAAGTCAGTGATGCCATCTAGCCATCTCATCCTCTGTCATCCCCTACTCCTCCTTCCCTCAATCCCTCCCAGCATCAGAGTCTTTTCCAATGAGTCAACTCTTCGCATGAGGTGGCCAAAGTACTGGAGTTTCAGCTTTAGCATCATTCCTTCCAAAGAAATCCCAGGTCTCTTTAGACTTCTTAAAAAAAAAAAAAAATTAGGAGGAAATGCTTCCTAGGAGAATCCTTAGAGTTTAGGAAGCCCCCAAATATTTTCTTTAATCTATTTTGCTAGTCTACCAGACATGTCTAGAAAAAGTCTAACCCCTGAAAAAGCAAATATAGCTTAACTCAAACTGAGACTGAGCTGGCATTTAATGTATTTTTTAAAGGGATGGTGAGCTCCAATCTCAAGTGATAGCTTCACAAGGTGTCTTTTATTTCATGTGACTTTTTATGTATATAAAACATTTTATGTATGTAAATGAAAAAATTTTAAAAAGCATTGTTTATGACTGAGAAAACCCAGGTCTAAGTTTTGGCCCCACTGTTGATTTGATCCCACTTAACCTTATAGTATGTTAGTTTAACTCCATAAAAGAGAAGTAATCATATTCATCGTATTCACAGTATCACTCAACTGATTAACCTCAATAATGATTAACAGCTCTAAATGTATAACATGTGACAGTAATTTAAATAATTTGTTTGGGTAGTGGGGAGAAAAACACTGGTGAACCTAAGAAAATAAGTAAGTCAGGGAATGAGGTGGGTGATGCTAGCAAGAGATTAGAGAAAGTCCAACTTATAGAGCAGAAAATAAGTACAAATCTGAGGACAGAGTGAAGCTAGCCCATGGACTCTTTTTTCAACTGTTAGTGACAGAATTACTAATTCAGGAGAATTTTAATCATGTTCCTTACTTTATTCACACCCGATGTCTTTCCCTGTCATTCCACAGATGTTCAGTTAAGCAATAGATATAAGAAACACAATCGTATCACTTACTTCCCAGACATAAAATACATAAGGCAACCCTTATACTCTGCTTCTCAAAAATCAAATCACTGAAAATTCCTGAAATCTGGAAGTTTTGATATGCTCACAGATGGCTTACAATTTCAGTGATGGAGGTATTGGTTTGGAGATTGACATATAGGTTATAAATATTAGGTGAAAGGAATAAAAAAAACTTTATTAAGCAAAATAACTAATGAAAAACTAATTAAGTTTTATAGCAAACTTTCCCCTAGCTGGAACTGACAGTTATCAGAATTGGAGACAAAAAAGTATGAACAGACTAGGCTGTCAGGAAGAAATTGCAGATTTGAGCAGAAGAAAGATCAGTCAGGGAAAGAACTGGGCTCTGGCATCAAATTCAAGCCATAGTATTTGTGACAACCAACCCAGTCTCTGGATTGTTTGAGCAGAGGGAAGACTTGGACTGGATAAGTATATATAGTTTCTTCAATCTGTCTCTGTTCCTTCTTCAACAATAGTTTGCACCACCTCATCCACTAGAAAGAAAAAGTATGTTCCATCTGCTTCACACTTTTAGCTGCTAGTTTTCCATTTGCCCACCATCCACTCCTCTTTGTTCGAGAGTTACATAGAATAATCAATAGATGCCTAGTGGAAAAATTATATTGGTTCATTTTTTCACTTATTAATTCATTTACTCAAGACATGTATTGAGAGGCATTATGCTATTGCTAAATGATACTAAATGAAGGCAGGCCTGATTTTCTGCTTCAAGGAAAATGTGTTTGAAAATGCAGTTAGTAAACAATGAAGAATTTGAAATAATAAAACCTTATTGGACTAACTCCATGTTCATGGTGACACTTTTCTTTGGTCAGCACTGTTATTGAACCCAACTTAGGTTTGCTCACCTGTATGCAGTGTAGATAATTTACTGACAGCAGATTATAGTGATGGAGAATGAAGCATTTATTGCAGGTGCCAAACGAGCCTGGTAGCTAATGCTCAAAAGCCCTGCATTTCCCCAGGGGCTTTCAGGGACAGAATTTTAAAGATAGGGTGAGGTAGAGGTTTGCAGGATACAGTGCTCAGTTAGTAGATGACCTTCAGATTGGTTGGTGGTAAACTAATTATGAATCAGCATCATCAACCTTCTGCTTTCAACAGACTTGGGGTCTACATGGTTGTGGTCAGCATATAATTAACTTCTTCCTTTAGCGGGTGTTTCAGTGTCTGCAAAACAGTTCAAAGGATAGATATGGCTCAGAATATTACCTATAGTCCTTGAAGAGAAACTAAAGTTCTTTGACTTTAATTACTAAACTATTATTATTTTGTCTTTCTTGACTGTTCTTTTGTTTTTGCATTTCCATACTTCTCTCTTTAAATTTATTCTTTGAAAACTCAGGAAGGCCTAGGAGCCTAATTTTTTTCTATAAACAATAGGCAGGTGGAGGACAAAAGTTGGGGGGTCTGTCCTGGGAAGGTCCCATAGGCTCCTTCTTGGTTACAGAACCACTTCCAATCTCAATTCCTTCTCCCTTGTTTGACTCCCACAGTAGGGTGTATAAAGTCATATGTCCAGTCTAACAGTTGAGAGAGGCATGAAAACCAGTTACTGAAGGTAAAAGTATAAATATCTCAGGGTCTGTTAAATTCCCAATTAGAAGAAAAGAAACAAGAGGATCCATTCTGGCCCCACCTGAATTTCCCTTTCTCTGCCTTGAATATAAAGTGATACCTTTAGATGAGTCAACTATCATGTGACCATGGGACAATAAATAGTAGTCAAAAGCCAATGAGGTCTGCATAGTGAAGCAAGAAATAGCACATAACTTTGTTTTTATTACAATAGGTGACCTAATGCCAGCACATTTTCTGTTGCAAAGGAAAAGTAAACCTATTTCTTGACAACATTAGTAGTTGGGTTTTCTTTGGTTGTTATGATACAATAACTTTTCATGTTGGCTACTTTAAAGAACATGTATCTTCCTTGAGTGGATATAGCCTGCTATGTTTGCTTAAAAAGATTAATCTCATCACATTCTAATCTTACCTCAAGTACCAATATCCCTTTTACCAATACAGCACATTTGAAATCACCAGCTCCAAACCAGTTAACAAAGGTTTTTCTGCCTCCAGAATACATATTATTGAAACTCATATTAAAAGTATAACAAATTAAATAAGTCTTCATTTTTATACCTCCTCTTTAGATTGACTATGGGAATTTGGAATTGGGTTTTTCCATTTCTTAGGAATGTCTCAGAGATGCATTTTTCTATGACACTGTCACTAATGAATCAGCAGACTAAATTCTCTCTAGAAGTACAAGGCAACTGAATTATGAATAAAACTATCTTCTTTCTTTGTGTGTAGAAGAGAGAAAAGAATAAATAAAACTTCAACCACTATTCAACCTTGTACTTATTAGTATTAGTTCCAGACCCAGTGCTAAGTCAAGTATTTTGAGATGCTAGTCCATGAATAGTAATGTCATCCAAGCACAATAATTAATAGAACAGGAAAATGCTCCCTGAAGAGGAGACATAGTACTGCAATGAGAGAGGAGACCTCGTCTTTCAAATGTGTCTGATACAGACGCTTGAACTTTGATTTCTAAAGGTGGAGGTGAGGTAAAATGAATTATACTTCATTAGCAAAGTGCAGAAAGACACAGCCCCCAGTCTCTAGAGAAACTGCCTTTAATTGTCAAACTCCCAGCATTCTCTTGTTGATGGCAAGCCAGATTCCCTGTCCTGATTTTGTGGAATACGGGTGTCATTTTTTCTTCCTTGATTGGCTATAATTTTCTTCTCCTGCCTGTCATGGTTATTGCCATTGCTTATTAAATTGTGCAGCACTGTTCATACATAGAACACAGGGCTTTGTGGCCAAATTAACAGCTGATAAGCACACGCCCATCTGTTACCCTTTAGTATTCAACTAAGGGAATGGCAACCCACTCCAGTACTCTTGCCTAGAGATTTCCATGGATAGAGAAGCCTGTTGGGTTACAGTCCATGAGGTCACAAAGAATCAGAAATGACTGAGTGACTAACACTTTCCATTCTTGTTAGGCTGCATCCCCAATCATGTTATCTCATTTAATTTCAAAACTCATCTATAAAATAGAAAAGCACACTGCCATGTTTTCTTATGGCTAATGTTATATGAAGAATAGCACTCTTTGTGTTTATCTCATTTAGTTACAAAATAGATTTTAGGTTGCCTGTAGAATATATGATGCAATACATATTAAACTGAAAGATGATAAAATAAAAATAAGCATAGAAATAATTCAATGTGAACAATAACAAATGGAAAAGAATAACAAGGCACAATGTGTAAAATTGGTATTAATATTTTAAGATATGTACATAATGAAAATTTGCAAAACTTCTAGAAGTGACAAATGTGTCTCTGAGCTACTAATAGAAAAACAGAACAGGTAAAGAAGAGTGAATCTTCTACTGGACATACAATTCAAAATGAAATAAGATGGTTAGTCCACCTTTGGAGAACCTATAAATAACTTGGAGGAAAGATTGTGATTTCCTCACAAGACATTAACTGTGCTGGCTAAAACACATTTTAAAAAAAATGAAGTATGATATAGACCCTAAAATTAAAAGTAATAGTAAGTGATTAAAATTTTAATATGAAAATTTTCAATGTACATTTTTGCCTTAGAAAAATCTTAAACCCATAAACTCTGTACTTTTTAATAGATTAATTCTTGGTGAATCTTTGCTTTTAAATTTCATATAAACTTTACCCCTCCATAATTAAATCAATAAGTTATTCTATGCTATGATATAAATAAATTTTGGAGGGAATTTGGTGAAAGTTTGAGTTTCTTCTTTCAGTTTTTAGTCTCACTTGTTCTTTCATGAGAGGGATTTAATATTATAAGTATAATTCAGTTGGTAAAGAATCCACCTGCAATGCAGGAGACCCCCTGTTTTATTCCTGAGTCAGGAAGATCTGCTAGAGAAAGGAAAGTCTACCCACTCCAGTAGTCTAGTCTGGAGAATTCCATGGTCTGTATAGTCCATGGGGTCGCAAAGAGTTGGACATGACTGAATGACTTTCACTTTCACTTTTTCTTTCATTCATTCTTTCAGATGATTTTGAGTTAATGACAGTAACACACTATCACCAAATTTGGCGAGAATGATTTAAGTAAATGCTTTGTACAGGTCACTAAAGGGGCAGGAGGTAGATGTTAGGATACATGCAGTAGAAACAACATTACACATCAGATATTCCATTTAAAGAAGCTGTTTTGGCACAAAGAATGTTGATTTTTATAACAATACCATTGCTCCAAAATACATCAGTATTTACTATTATCATTACTAACAGTAATCACAATATAAGCCTATATCTGACTCTGACTCACTCTCCATTCCTGAACTTTAACCCACTTTGATCCCACCCAACAATGACTTACCATATAGCTTTTGCTTTCCAATTTCACAAAGCTGCTAAATTGATTCAAACCAGTTCGCTCTTATTTGAACATGCCAGGATCTCTCACACCTCTTCTCTACATGTTACTCTTATGCTTCTCTTTAGTCAAGTTGGCCGCTTTTGCTATCCTGTATACCTATGACTTTCTCAGTGAAGGCCCTGACATTTCCTTGTATTCCAGAAACATTTTGCTCATACAGCTATTAAAACTCCTAAAGTTATGTTTTGTAATTGTTTTTATACTGTGACTGCACTGTATATCATTCTCTTCAATGTTAATACATTGAATAACTCATCTTTGAATCTGAAAACACAAACAGAAGCCATAACATATGATTGGTGTTCCAAAGAAGAAAGAAAGAAAAAAAGTGAAGTCACTCAGTCGTGTCCGACTCTTTGTGACCCCATGGACTGAGGAACCTACCAGGGATTTTTCAGGCGAGAATACTGGAGTGGGTTACCATTTCCCTTCTCCAGGGGATCTTCCCAACCCAGGGATCAAACCTGGGTCTCCCCCACTGTAGGCAGATGCTTTACTGTCTGAGCTACCAGGGAAGCTAAGGCCTTTATAAAAATAATAGACCAAGGCCTTTATGAAAATGAATGAGTAAATAAGCAAGTGAATGGACTGAAAGTCAGTAAGGTTTTTTGAAGGAATGCTGCTGCTGCTGCTGCTGCTAAGTCACTTCAGTTGTGTCTGATTCTGTGCAACCTCACAGATGGAAGCTCACATGGCTCCTCTGTCCCTGGGATTCTCCAGGCAAGAATACTGGAGTGGGTTGCCATTTCCTTCTCCAATGCATGTGTGCATGCTAAGTTGCTTCAGTCATGTCCAATCCTATGGACAGCAGCCCACCAGGCTCCTCTGTCCACAGGATTCTCTAGGCAAGAATATTGGAGTGGGTTGCAATTTTAGGCTGCTGCTGCTGCTGCTGCTAAGTCACTTCAGCCATGCCCGATTCTGTGCAACCCCATAGACGGCCTCCTACCAGGCTCCTCTGTCCCTGGGATCCTCCAGGCAAGAACACTGGAGTGGGTTGTCATTTCCTTCTCCAATGCATGAAAGTGAAAAGTGAAAGTGAAGTTGCTCAGTCGTGTCTGACTCTTAGTGACCGCATGGACTGCAGCCCACCAGGCTCCTCCTTCCATGGGATTTTCCAGGCAAGAGTACTGGAGTGGGGTGCCATTGCCTTCTCCAGCAATTTTATGCTAGGAATCAACTAACATGTAAAAAGCAGTTGTAGGTGGAGTTGGAGAAACTAGCTTGAGAGAAACATGGGAGAGGCTGTTGGAACCTCTAAAATTCTATGGCTTGTCCTGTCTACTTCCACATAAGTTAGGCCCTGACCAGGGGCTCTATCTCTTTCAGTGAAAGATGATACATTTCATTTATTTAAATCACAGGACACATAATGAGTAATAAGGATTTTAATTTATAAACCAATGCTTCTCTTAGTGCAGCATTAAGAAACCCAAAGCATTGCTAGCACTAGGAAGGTAGAACTACAAGAGGAATGATAACCTTCTAATGAGAATGAGTGTATATGATTAAATATAATAAAATGTTTTTAGGTACAGTCAGTAAAAAGATATTGTAGAAAATACAGTTCAATGAAATGGTACAATAAAACATCCTGGTTCCAACCATTAACCAGCTTCTCTTGAAGTGAAGACATCTCCACTGGATGACTGGCCTTGAATTAGGCCATCCGTATAATGCACAGTGACATAAATTGCCATTACAAGCAAATGAACATTTACAAAGTGGGACATGGGGGAATACTCACAAAGCTGGAAGACTAGGCCTTGAAAATTTGTATCTTATGTAGATGCTTTTCATAAAAAGACAGTAGGACTATTAGGGATCATTGACACCTCTAAAATGGATATTAATAGCAACATTGCATTTATATGCACTATTATTGATTTTAACACATTCATATCCTCAGAAGAAACCATGTTAGTAAAATAATTAAATCATGAGACTTGACATTTTGAGGCAATTTATATTTATCAAAATCAATTTTTATAAAAATACATATTATACATTTCATTATTTGTAATTTATATTTTCATTTTAATGCCTAAAAATGATTTCATGTTTATAACAAAGTATACTTAGCCATTTAGGAAGGTGTTGTGGAAGAACTGTATTTTTGTTGGAAAGATATCCTAAAATAAATCTAGCTTACTCCATAAGGTGGGGATCCATCACCACACATAAACCAAAGTGAAGGTGAAAGGGAGAAGAATTTTTTAATTAATTCATTTTAATTGGAGGATAATTACAGTATTTTGTTGGTTTTTGCCATACACAAACATAAATTGGCCACAGGTATACATGTGTCCCCCCACTTCCTGAATTCCCCTCCCACCTCCTTCTCTGCCGCATCCTCTGGGTTGTCCCAGAGCACCAGCTTTGGGTGCCCTGCTTCATGCATTGAACTTACACTGCCATCTATTTTACATATGGTAAAGTATATGTTTCAGTGCTATTTGTTCAAATCATCCCACCCTCACTTTCTCCCACTGAATCCAAAAGTCTGTTCTTTACATCTGTGTCTCCTTTGCTGCTCTACAGGTGGGATCATCAGTACCATCTTTCTAAATTCCATACATATGCATTAATATACTGTATTTTCCTTTCTCTTTCTGACGTACTTCACTCTGTTTAATAGACTCCAGCTTCATCCACCTCCTTAGGACTGGCTCAAATGTGCTCCTTTTATGGCTGAGTAATATTCCCTTGTATAAGTGTACCACACTTTCTTATCCACTCATCTGCCAATGGACATCTAAGTTGCTTCCATGTGATAGCTACCATAAATAGTGCTGCAATAACATTGGTGTACATGTGTATCTTTCAATTCTGGTTTCCTTGGGATGTATGCCCAACATCCAGATTACTGAGTTGTATGGCAGGTCTATTCTTGTTTTTTTAAGGAATCTCCACACTGTTGTCCACAGTGGCTGCACCAGTTTGCATTCCCACCAACAGTGTAAGAGAGTTCCCTTTCTCTCTACACTCTCTCCAGCATTAATTGTTTGTAGACATTTTGATGATGGCCATTCTGATCAATGTGAGGATAGCTCATTGTAGTTGGAAGAAGAATTTTTTAAAAACCCTCAAATTTGTGAAATATCTATCATGAGGATGAAAGAGGAGAGTGAAAAGCTGGCTTAAAACTAAACATCCAAAAAGCTAAGATCATGGCATCTAGTCCCACCGCTTCATGGCAATACATGGGGAAGGAGTGGAAACAGCTTTTTATTTTCTTGGACTCCAAAATCACTGCAGATGGTGACTGCAGCCACAAAATTAAAAGATGCTTGCTCCTTGGAAGGAGAGGTTTGACAAACCTGACAGTGCATTAAAAAGCAGACATCATTTTTCCAGCCAAGGTCCAAAGAGTCAAAACTATGGTTTTTCCAGGAGTCATGTACAGATATGAGAGTTGGACCATAAAGAAGGCTGAGCACCTAAGAAATGATGCTCTGAACTGTGGTGCTGGAAAAGACTCTTGAGAGTCCCTTGGACTGCAACAAGTCAAACCAGTCAATCCTAAAGGAAATTAAGCCTGATTTTTCATTGGAAGGACTGACGTCAAAGATGAAGCTGCAATACTTGTCCACCTGATGTAAAGAGTCGACTCACCAGAAAAGACTCTGATGCTGGGAAAGATTGAGTGTAGGAGGAGAAGGGGGAGACAGAGGATGAGATGGTTGAATGGCACTACCAACTAAATGGACATGAGTTTGAGCAAACTCCAAAGATAACAAAGGACAGAGAAGGCTTGTGTGCTGCAGTCTATGGAGTCACAAAGAGTTGGACACAATTTAGGGACTCAGTTCAGTTTCAGTTCGGCTGCTCAGTCATGTCCCACTCTTTGTGACCCCATGAATCGCAGCACACCAGGCTTCCCTGTCCATCACCAACTCCTGGAGTTCACTCAGACTCACTTCCATCAAGTCAGTGATTCCATCCAGCCATCTAATCCTCTCTCATCCCCTTCTCGTCCTGCCCCCAATCCCTCCTAGCATCAGAGTCTTTTCCAGTGAGTCAACTCTTCGCATGACGTGGCCAAAGTACTGGAGTTTCAGCTTCAGTATCATTCCCTCCAAAGAAATCCCAGAGCTGATCTCCTTCAGACTGGGCTGGTTGGATCTCCTTGCAGTCCAAGGGACTCTCAAGAGTCTTCTCCAACACCACAGTTCAAAAGCATCAATTCTTCAGTGCTCAGGTTTCTTCACTGTCCAACTCTCACATCCATACATGACCACAGGAAAAACCATAGCCTTGACTAGACGGACCTTTGTTGGCAAAGTAATGTCTCTGCTTTTCAATATGCTGTCTAGGTTGGTCATAACTTTTCTTCCAAGGAGTAAGTATCTTTTAATTTCATGGCTGCAATCACCATCTGCCGTGATTTTGGAGCCCCAAAATATAACGTCTGACACTGTTTCCACTGTTTCCCCATCCATTTCCCATGAAGTGATGGGACCAGATGCCATGATCTTCGTTTTCTGAATGTTGAGCTTTAAGCCAACTTTTTCACTCTCCTCTTTCACTTTCATCAAGAGGCTTTTTAGTTCCTCTTCACTTTCTTCCATAAGGGTGGTGTCATCTGCATATGTGAGGTTATTGATATTTCTCCTGGCAATCTTGATTCCAGCTTGTGTTTCTTCCAGCCCAGCGTTTCTCATCATGTACTCTGCATATAAGTTAAATAAGCAGGGTGACAATATACAGCCTTGACATACTCCTTTTCCTCTTTTGAACCAGTCTGTTTTTCCATGTCCAGTTCTAATTTTTGGTCCCTGACATGCATATGGGTTTCTCAAGAGGCAGGTCAGGTGGTCTGGTATTCCCAGCTCTTTCAGAATTTTCCACTTTATTGTGATCCACATAGTCAAAGGCTTTGACATAGTCAATAAAGCAGAAAGAGACATTTTTCTGGAACTCTCTTCCTTTTTTGATGATCCAGCAGATGTTGGCAATTTGATCTCTGATTCCTCTGCCTTTTCTAAAACCAGCTTGAACATCTGGAAGTTCGCAGTTCACTTATTGCTGAAGCCTGACTTGGAGAATTTTG